>NC_056680.1:82988741-83334991 GCF_018350215.1 Panthera leo | reverse complement strand
ATTACCCCGTTAGACTTCCTACCTTGAATGGTATTCTGTTTTACTTCTTAGGTCAGTGAAACTAGAGTTCAATTTACTTTGGCCAATATTCTCAAGGTAAAAATGGTCCACTGTTTATTGGTTTCTGATTTCCTACTTTAACTTTAGATTTTGGTCTTGGTTATCCTTCATTTTCATGTTAGTTCCTCATTGAATTTAAAAATGGGTTTTCAGTATTTTATCCATAGTTTTAGTAGTTTAGCCAAAGACTGTATTAGGCAATTTTGACAAAATCAAATTAGTTATGGTTCCTGACTTCTAGGATATTTGATCTATATTCTCAAAAGACAGTCATGTAAACAAACACTCAAAATATTCATTGAAAAATATGTAGTTACCTTCCATCTTCAGACACAAACTAGAATCAAAGCAAGCAAGCAAAAAGAAATAATAAGGATTAGAGGAGCACCTGGGTGGTTCAGTTAAGTGTCTGACTCTTGATTTCAGCTCAGGTCATCTCATGGTGCATGAGATCAAGCCACGCATCAGGCCCTGTGCTGACAGTATGGAGACTGCTTGGGATTCTCTCTCCCTCTCTCTCTTCTTCTCCCCAATTTATGCTCACTCTCTCTCTCTCTCAAAGTAAATACAATTAAAAAAATAATAAGGATTAGTATGTAAATTAATAGAGAATAGAAAAATAGTAGAGGAAAAAAATCAACAAAATCAAATGTTGATTCTTTGAAAAAAGGTCACACAAAAAATAAACCTTTAGCTAGACTGATAAAAAAAGGGAGAAGACTGTAATTACTAGAAACAGGAATAAAAGAGGTTGACTGCTTTCAAAAACAGACTAACAGTTCCTCAGAAGTTAAAAATTAGAGTTTATGGAACCTAGCATTTCTACTTCTATATGTATACTCAAGAGAAATGAAAACAAGTATTCAAATACTTGTACATGCACATTTAGATCTGCACTATTCGTAACAGCCCCACAATGGCAACAACTTAAATGTCCATAACTGATTAATGGGAAAAAATTTATGGCATATCCATACAATGGCATAATATTATTCAGCAATTTAAAAAATGAAGTATTGATACATGCAACAACATGGGTGAACCCATGGGTGAAAGCATTTGCTAAGTGAAAGAGGAGAGCCACAAACCACGTTTTAAAATTCTATTTGCATTACATATCCTGAAGAGGCAAATCTATGAAGGCCTCAAAGTAGAGTAGTGATTATCTAGGCCTGGGTTGGGAAGTTGTGGGAAATGGTGGGCTGACTGTAAAAGGATATAAGATTCCTTTATGGTGTGATCAAAATATTCTAAAACTGGTGGTAGTGATTGTTGAACAACATCGTGAATATAGTAAACACCATTGAACAGTACACTTTGAAAGGGTGAATTGTATGGCATGTGAAATATACATCAATGAAGTTGCAAATGAATGCTGAAATCACCAAGGCTCAATTTCAAATGAGATATTTGTAGGTATTTAGCACCCAATCTCAGCAGACAAGTCAACTTCATCCATAGCTATCAGATTAAATGACAAATTTTAAATAGACATATGGGGATGCTATGTGAATCATAGATGCTTAAGGGAATAACATCAGAATTTATTTCAAAACTCCACTTTGTTATTAGTTGCGGTAATTCAGATAAACTTAGTATCTTTGAAACCTGCTTACCTAATTTGTAATATAAAAATGATTTGTTTGTGAACATTTAGTAAGTCAAATCATAGACCTTAGCCTAGTGGCAGGGGATAGCTTAATACTGTGAGGAATTATTAATTTCCTTGCCTCATTTATCAAATTAGTATAGACTCTGTTTTAGTGAATATAGAGGTAAGAAAAACATCCTGGGTATATTTTCTAGCATACTCACTTGTACACAAAATGCAGCTTGCTGGGAATTCACATCTTTTAAGTCATACTTGATCACACAGAAAACACTAACAAAGCGTTTTCAACCACAAAGGAAAGATGTGTCTAAATATTTACTTTCTACTCATTGGCCCATCCTTCTGTGTATGTTTTTTTCCTTTTGAACCTTGCTCTCAAACAGAGAACATTAAGGGCAGACAGCTATTTTCCATTCTAGCAACCACATTCAACAAATAGCTCTTCTTTGCTATTTGAACCTATTACCCTGCGGCTGTGATGTGCCTCTTTCCCTGGAAGCAGTTCAGGTACCTTTGCCTGACATGTTAGGCAGCAGCGAAGCAAAGAAACAAGGTGGCCTTAATGGTTGACTTAATGGTGTGTTAAGTGTTCATTTCTGCTGAACTGAACACAGGCTTTGGTATGAGTGTCTAGTTTTACTGGAACGCTGTCAAACAACCTGCAAAGAGCATTACATTTTGAAGAAATCTGTGATTTGAGTGGAGTGTGACGAAAACAGCTCAAGGGATAGGCATAAGGTGATCACAGTCAATAAGACTAGAATACGTATTTCCTCAGCCTCCGTGCATTAAAAATTTTTTTTTTAATGTTTATTTTTGACAGAGAGAGAGAGAGAGAGAGAGCAAGAGCGAGCTCAAATAGGGAAGGAGCAGAGAGAGAGGGAGACACAGAATCCGAAGCAAGCTCCAGGCTCTGAGCTGTCAGCACAGAGCCTGCTGTGGGGCTCAAACCCAGGTAACATGACTTGAGCTGAAGTTGGACGCTTAACCAACTGAGCCACCCAGGCGCCCCTCCATGTATTTTTTTAAATGTAAGCATGTGTCAGATATTTTGCCTTGAAATAATTATTTTCTTCCCCTGAATTAACATATCTAGAAAAAAAAAGGTATCTAGAAATACTGGATAGCTTATTTTGTTTTGCCTCTCCACTGGAAAAAATCTGGTAATTATAAATATTTACTTTCAATTATTTTAAAACACTTAATAAGAGAGGAAAGCTATATTAATTTAGCATCTATGAGATGCCTTTAAATATTTCAAGTTCAAAATAAAATTTAAGAGTCTTAGTGTGTGAAATATATTACAAAAAGGTCCATTTGATGAGAATAATATTTAGATGAATAAGCAAGTCATGATCGTTTTAGACAAGCATTCTTATCTTTGAAAACAGACTGATATATTAGTGAAATGATAACTTTAGGACTTATTTGTAATATTTGAGCAAAGAGGAAAAAAACATGACGAATATGAGCTTGTTGAAGAGTATTAGCAATGACCTTGTTGTTATTACATATTATGGTTGATAGAAGATTAACTAAGAAAAAAATTTTTGCCATATTTTTGCTCATATCCTTACAAAAAATTTCAATAATTAAAAGTCAGAACTGTCCTGTATAATTATCAAGTGAGAAGTATAAATTAAAAACACATGATTATATGCATATCTGATATATTTTTTCACTTGAAAATCTCTAATCATCTATTAAAATCCCAAAAGTTTATATATTATACCTCAAAGATTCTAAAAATATAAAAGTGTAATGGTAAATATTCTGTTCAATTATCTGATCAGAGGATTTGTATTTTATACAGAGATCTCCGTGAATAATCACTCCCTCCTCCTCAGAGGCTGGTGGAATCCTTCTCACTTTCCAGGAAACTTTCTGAAGTTGGTTAAAATTCCCAGAGAGATCCTGAAGTCCTGGAGAAGTTCTGGAATTTATTAAAATTCCAGAAAGAGTCAGGGGTTGTCATACTGGGAGTCCACAATGGGTGGCTGTCATTGTGGGACTCACAAAGCCTTGAACTAAGTACACAGCATATACCACTGGGGGACTTGGAAAAATAAATTGACAAAAAACTTGGACTGTTTTGACCATCAAAATCAAAATCTAAGTAGGCCCAGGTCAGACTATTAAAAGCCATCAGGATGTCTTTCACGACAAAGAAATCTCATGAGAGGAATAATTGACTACTGTTAATGGGAATCTCTGAAGCCACAGCTACAAGATCGATGGGCATGGGTCGAACACCAAAAAGCTGTTAGAGCATTGGCTACCTAACTCTGAAATTCTCTTGCTAGGATAAGTTGGTCACAGAATGAGTTAGATTGACATGAGGTCACTCACCAACATCAAGAAAATTTCCATGCATCAAGTTATACTGTAAAACACCACAAAATCCCCAACATGACACCACATCCCCGTAAGGTATTAATTTGACTCTCAGAAATCTAAGCCTTAGGTAAAGAAATGGGATGCTCACATTTCAAATAACTGAGTGCTCCACCTTCTGACCTATTTTATGTCTGGTAACTGTGGTGACAGAAGCTATAGATGACTGCAAAAAATGGCAAAATCCTACAAACACAACCTGGAATTATAAAATTATGGGGAATGTTCCAATTAGACAAGATCATTCACTTAAAAAGCGCACTTGAAAGCAGGGGTTCTGAAATCAAGAAACAGAATGGGATACCTATTTTAACTGACATGCATAAGCCTCAAAAAGTCTTTAAAATTACAAAATGGCTTCATTGAAAGCTTCATCACAAAAGACTAAAAAAGAGGTAGACGTAAGAGGCACCCAAAACAAAAGACTATAAAACTGATGTGATTCTGACTACTCCTCTCCATCCTCTTTTACTTGAGTACTCAGTCAACTTTTCTCTATCTGAATTCTTTCTACTCTGAAGACACCGTAAGACCATAAACCAAAGACCACCAACTCACTGGACTTAAAACAGCAATAGCTCCAAGGCAAGAAAAATGAAAATAGTTGGGCATCCCTCATTATACCGACCTAGGGGCTCATTATGAAAACCCTGGCCCCCAAAATTGGTGTTTCAATTGTAATCAGTACTGGAAAAAGATTGACCTCAAAGGTTTTGTCAAGTCCTTTCACGCACACTCAAAATGCTGTCATATCTACCCTCAAAAGATGGCCTCCATATGGGCCACTCCAGAGTTGAAGGGATGCTGAGGAATTCCAAGTAGTCTTCTACCACTTTGTCCCATAAAAAGACAAGGGGAAACTAAAATTAAAATTAATAGAGAACTTTGTCAAATTCTGGTAGATACCAGGGCTGCACTATCTACTTAAACCCCACTTACTGAGGGACCTGCAGATGGGATCCTGGGGAAACGGGCTTCTGCCAAGCAAAGGGTAAGAATTCTTACTACAGTTGGCTCTCATGAATCTCCTCAGCTCTGGTCAAGAAAGGAAGTGATAAAGCTAATCTGTATATGGGGACCCACAAAATGGACGTTGCCTCATTAGCATGACCCACATCAAAAACATAAACCTAAGTCAGCCTGCACTTCGTGAAAACACCAGTCAAGGAAATGTAACATACCCCACTCACAATCCACTAACTCATTTTTAAACAGCTTACCTTACCCTAAAGAATAGGACCTGCTAGCTTTATAAGGAAATTCCCCACGTCCTACTCTGTTTCTGTGTTCCCTCGTCTAATAGTCTAGAAAACTCTGCTCTTGCTCAAAATCCCCCAGGAAGAGTGCTCCACTGCTTGTGAGGCACATAACTCTCCCCATCCACAGACTGTTTCTCCTCGAATAAAGAACATCAAACTCATTACTGAATTGTTTTAGGATTTTCATTTGACAGAAAGTAACATTTCAACATTTCATGTTGTCCCTTCCCAAACTACACTCTTAATTTGGTTTTGGGGGTGCCCGTTGTTTTTCAATCCTTTCTCTCCCAGGGAGAGTTGTTGCCATCTTGTCTCATTTGTGTCCTGAGAACTTGGCTTGACTTTCTGATTCCCTGGGACATAAAGGTTTCTTGCTCTTGCATATGCAGCAGCCCACCTATTAGGTTGGGGGCCCAAATATAGGTCCAGACAGAAATGTGGACTATACCCCACTTGTAGCTAGTGTCCTAGAAACTGTTGCTAGCTCAAAGGGGAGTTATCTTTTTTTATTTTGGCTATCTTTGGGAGTGGCTCTGGATCTTGAGAGGATAGTAACTTTTGCACCTGCTTTGGGGATGCCTCTTTAGTTCATGGGGTCATTCAGTGTTGCCAGGAATATTTACTATTTGTATCTGCTAAAACCTGAGAATATATTTGAAAGGATTTTAAAAATTAGTATGGCTAAAATATCCTTGACATACAGTATTAGATGAAAGGATTTTTTTAAGTAGCTTTATGATCAGAAGTTGGCTAAATTGGCAACTGATATTCAGTGCTTGATAAGAACTTTTTAGGCTTTTTTTCTAACCTAAATCAAACTATGCACCCACAGGGTAAGAAAAACATTCTAAATATAGAACATAATAATCTTCTGATTTTTATGTTAGTTGAAGATCTTCCTGAAATACAGAAGCAAATTGAAGATAATATAGTTGGGTGAATGGGTTGATGCCTTGAAATCACTCAAATTATAATCCAGTTCCTTGAGGAATTAGAAATAGCTGTCCTTTTCTTTATAGGACCAGAAGTGTGGCTTCAGAAACAACACAAAGTCCACAATTTGACCAATCCACAATTCTCCCCTATTCATTTCCTAAGGCCACAAACTCTGGCCTTAGGAAGCAAAAACCTTTCTTGGAGGAGCTTGCATTCTTTCTCTGTGACTTGGAGATGTAAATGTTCTTCCTGGTCTTCTCTAGGAACTGAGGACCATCTCTTTGAAATACAAACTTCAGGGAGGTAATTTTTATCTTAGATTTAGAAACTAAGCAAATGAAAAATCTTAAAAGTTTTATCCACAAATAGTAAAAGGTCTATACATCTGAGCATCTTAACTTATTCCATCTGCCAGGAACACAATTTGGATCCAATTGTTCTTTTATACATTAGTGAGTTTTGCATTATTGTTCCTGTCTCATGGCTAAAAATTTTAAAGTTAAAACCATAAGATGTCTTTGTATCTATCTGTATGTTTATGTACGTCTATTTACGTACAACATAAATATGCAATTTTTTTCTACCTCCAGGGGTATTTGTAAAGAGCTCTATTCAGGTTCACATGATCTAGAATAATCTTCAATGAATGAAAGTTAGTTTAAATTTGTTGATTTAACTAAAATAGGCATGTCTTTTTGAGTTATCAGCATTAAACATACTACTTTTATTCTACCTAGGATTACCAAAAGTAAAATAACCTCATGCTATTTCTGTTACACAGTCGTCAGCAAGAAAGATTATCTGTTTAATGCCTCATAGAATTTTCATGAACAACCAAAATGTAATTGTTAAGAAGCAGCAAATTAAATAGATGTGAGTTTATAAATAAACTGTTCAACAATAATTATACTTTATCAACTTAAAAATAATTTCCACAACTTTTGGTAACTTGAATTCTTAAAGCTATATGCTGGATATTCACTGACTAGATGATTTCCAAGTTAAAAAAATACTTAAACATTAATTACTGAATATTTATCCACTTTTACAAAAGAACTAAAGATATTTGGGTGTATTAGTAAACATATTTTGTGCCACATTGAAAAATTTACGATGAGAAAGAATGTACTTCTAGAAATTATGAAATATATTTATAAATTCCCCAGTCTATGATTGCTTACCTCTCAGAATCCATAATTTCTAGTGGAAACTAAGAGTGAAGAACTCTCATTAATATGTGTAATTACACCTATTAGAAATAATAAAGGCCTTACGTAAGAAAACAATTGTGTGTAAAAAGTAGCTAAGGAAAGTAGACTTTTTTTTTTTTTTTTTTACATAAGGAAAGTTGTGGTGGACATGTTTTGCTGTTGTTTGCTTTTGGTAAAGGAAAAAAAGAAAGAAATTTTGTCTTAAAGTGAAATGATTGTTACAGAATGAGGAAAAAAAAGGAAAAAACACAAGACAAATCTGAATAGGTATAAAAAGTTGTAAGTTTGTGGAAAAGGAATCTTGGGAAATGAATTGTATGTGTCATAAAACTGGCTAAGATTGGAATGGATTTAAGTTTTTTAAAAATGAGTTTTAATATAAAAAATACACTATTCTTTGTTAAAAGGGAAAAGGTTTTTAGACTATTGGACTGCTGTTAATAATAAATTGTAAATAAAGCTTTTTGTTTAGCTTTTAAGTAATCTGCTTGGACAGCAAAGATGTTATGTCTTACCAAAACAATTTCCTGTGCTTCATGTTGTCTTTATTAGGACTTTAGTAACTTACAAAAGCCCAGTCTTCTCAATATTAAAAGAGCTACGTTTTTCACATTATGTAAACTTCTGTATTTGTCTTTAAAATCTTCTATGGTCACTTTGGTTAAATAATTATTATTTTACAATCATTTGTGGTCCCATTTAGTCAAATGATCAAACCTTTTGATATTTTGACTACTTCCCCAAATCAAATTCCAACTGGATTCCTTTTGCCCTTGAAATCACTTAGGTTTCCCAGAGGATCCCTAGAAAGTCTGAAGGGATTTGTCTCTCATGTTGGGAAAGAGAGATGTTAAACTAATTAATTTGTTTTGTTCAATTACATACGAAACATTGTCAAATAAGAAGTGATGCTTAAACCTTCTTAGTCTATGTTTGTATTTATTAACATAAGTATTCCAGAAATTGTGTAACATTTCTAAAAATATGATATGTTGGTATGTTATCAGTCATAATTCCAGTTATTGTCCTAAAAGGTTTTGTCACAAGTAACCAAATTTTCTTGTCATTTACATCATGACAAACTCTCCTCAGATCTTTAAACCATGGCCATTTTTAAGTCTTTTGTCATTTACAGTTACTGTTTTACACTGATGCTTTTGCAAAAGAGAGATTCTGGAAAAGGGTACCTACCGAGTACACTTGACCACTGACACCACTGTCAAATTACAAGATGTCAAAGAACCCTGGGTGTAGATTTCCCAACTGAAGAAGGCCCCACCTGACACCTGATCCTGGGAAAATGCTGGAGGCCTCAAAATTTAATTGACTAGGGAGAAAAGTAGCTGCCATCAAGGTAGACTGTTTTTTCCCAAGGTGTCCTAGCAAGAGGATCCAGAAGCTTTCCTTCCTTTCCTCCTTCCCTTGCTGACCATCCTTTTCTTCTGTTTTTAATGCTATACTGCTCATCTCTGTGGCTTATTTATTTTGTAATTGGAAATTTGTATCTCTTAATCTTCTTGATTTCACCCACCTCTCTACCCACCACCCCTCTGGCAACCAACAGTTTGTTTTCTGTGTTTAAGAGTCTGTTTTGTGCTTTGTTTTGGTTTTTAGATTCTACATGTAAGTGAAATCACATGGTACTCATCTTTCTCTGACTTACTTCACTTTGTATTATACCCTCTAGGTCCATCCACATTGTTGCAAATGGGACTATCTCATCCTTTTTTTATGGCTGATTCATATTCCATTGTAGATATATACCAAATCTTATTTATCCATTCACCTTTCAATGGACACTTGGGTTGCTTCTATATTTCGGCTATTGTAAATAATCCTTTAATAAACACAGTGGTGCATATATCTTTTTGAAATAGTGATTTTCTTTGATTAAGTACCCAGTAGTGGAATTGCTGTATCATATGGTAATTCTAATTTTAAGTTTTTGAGGACCCTCCATACCGTTTTCCACGGTGGCTGAACTAATTTACATTCTTACCAAAAGTACACAAGGGTTGCTTTATCTCCATATCCTTACCAACACTGGTGGTCTTTTTGATTCTAGTCAGTCTGACATGTGTAAGATAGTACCTCATTGTGGTTTTGATTTGTATTTCTCTGGTGGTTAGCAATGTTGAGCATCTTTTCACATGTCTATTGCCATCTGTAGTATGTCTTCTTTGGAAAAATGTCTATTCAGGTCTCCTGCTCATTTTCTAATCAGATTGGTTTTCCTGGTGCTGAATTGTATAAGTTCTTTATATATTTTGGATGCTAACCCCTTATTGCGTGTATCACTTACAAATTTCTCTCATTCACTAGGTTGACAGTTTCCTTTGCTGTGCAAAAGAATTTTATTTTGGTATAGTCCCAATAGTTTATTTTTGTTCTTGTTGCCCTTGCCTTAGAAGACATATCTAGAAAAATGTTGTTACAGCTGATGTCAAACAAATTTCTGCCTATGTTCTCTTCTAGGAGTTTTGTGGTTTCAGGTCTCACATTTAGGTTTTTAATCCATTTTGAGTTTATATTGTGTATGGTGTAAAAAAAAGTGGTTCAGTTTTCCTAACACCATTTGTTGAAGAGACCTTTTCCCATTGCATATTTTTGTTTCCTTGGTCATAAATCAACTATGTAAGTGTAGGCTTATTTCTGGGCTCTCTTGGTCTGTGTGCCTGTTTCTGTGATAGTAACATACTGTTTCGATTACTACATCTTTGTAGTATATTTTTAAATCTGGGATTGTGATATCTCAAAGCTTTGTTCTTCTTTGTGAGGATTGCTTTGGATATTTGAAGTCTTTCATGGTTCCATGCAAACTTTAGTATTATTTGTTTGAGTTCCGTGAAAAATGCTATTGGTATTTTGATATGAGTTCACTAAATCTATATTGCTTTTGGGTAATGTGAATATTTTGACAATATTCTTCCAGCCCATGAACACAAAGTATCTTTTTATTTGTTTGTGTCATCTTCAATTTCTTTCATAAACGTTTTATGGTTTTCAGAATACAGGTCTTTCACCTCTTTTGTTAAGTTTATTCCTAGGTACTTCCTTTTCTTAAATATTTCACAGTGAAGAGCTTTAGGACTCTCTTGGACACCTTCTTCTTTGCCCTGGCCTGAAACGATAATGCCATTGTTCACATATCTCAGACCATTGCGGAAGAGAGTAATCCAAGCTACAATGGACTTGGATTTGTTATGATGCTGGTGGTCCTGTAGTTCTTTGTACCCAACATAAACTTCTTTCTGATTTCCAATGCTTCAGTTTCTCTGGAAAAAGGTTCCCAGATATATACTTCTGGGTAAGTATAGATACAGTTACATAAAATACATAAAGAGGGGGAATGGCTTAACTACCTCTCCTGCCTTCAGGGTAATTTCTTTTGTGATTGGAGCTGGTTTGTGTCATGGGGACCTTGGCTCAAGAGTTCTCCAAACCATGGGAATTGTTTTGTTGCTAATAATTATTATTGGTTCCCTGATACACTGAGTTCTCTCAAAAGTTTTAAATGCATGTGGCAGCCATTGACCAGCTGACAGATGTCTCCTCTGACTGGAACAACAGAAAGGAACAGAAAAATGTAAGTGGCTCCAAGAATAGGAGCCTGACATAATCTCTTCGAATAATAAACTAAGACCCAAAGAAGCAATGGTAATGGAGAGTCACATTAAGACTGATCAAAAGAGAGAACTGTTGAAATAACTTTCTAGGCGCAAGATGGAATCGTTCTTGCCTGGGGTGCCACATCAGCAAAATGAAACTTATATGACCTTATTGTACCTATTGCTTCTCTTGATAAGACAGTAAATTCAGCAGCCAATCCCCAAATAACAAGCCAATTCTGTGGCCTCTCATCCTAAACAAGATGGACTATGTGACTCCAGCCAATCAGATGTTTTCTTTTTGTATCTTCCTTGTTATTTATTTTTTTTTTGAGAGAGAGAGCAAGCAAGAGAGAGAGAGAGAGAGCAAGCAAGCATGAGTGGGGGAGAAGAGCAGAGGGGGAGAGAGAGAATCAATGCAGATCTCAATGCAGGGCTTGATCCCAGGACCCTGGGATCATGACCTGAGCCAAAAATCAAGCATTGGACACTCAACCAACTGATCCACCAAGGCACCCCTCTTTATTCTTTATCCTAGAAAAGCCTCCTGCCTTCCACCCTATTTTGTAGTTTTGGGAAAGGAGACTGTCTACTTCATGAAGTATTAAAATATTTCGTGTCACATACACTTTGTCTTTAGTCATTTTTTAACAAAGCTAACTTATTAATTTATATGAGAATAAAACAAACACATATAATGCATCATTGTAAACCTGTCTCAGATCACATTCCGTGCACCACTGCTTATGACCACTCTCCATATCTGTGTGATGTTCACAATGAATGTGGTGGAGTCAGTGAATAATTAATTAAAGTAACTACATGCTAGCATCTCATATTAGTACACAATCTGTCAGCACTTGCACTTGCTGGTCAAACAAATATATTCCATGAGATTTTACTGAACGATTTTAGTTAGCCTTTACCCCCAAATTCAATGATTTTGGAATAGTTATTCTGATATCATTATTTTTGATGAGGTAGCTGATTACACATGACATGGGATGTATTCCAGTCTCTTCAGAGCAATTCAATTATTAATAGCATTATAAAGCTTTTCACACAGGAATTATTTCTGTCCTAATGAAAATTAAAAGAGAATCCTTTGTGGTACTATGCAATTGCCTTTTTGTTGAAGAATGTCTAGGAATGACATCTTAATGATTTGCAAGCATGAAAGTATACAAACTCCAAATCATAATTTGTATTTAAATCCATTGACTGAATTTAAGGAAAATTCCATGAGGCATACAACCTAATAACATAAGCATGACACATTTTAGCATTCATGTGCAAAAATTATAAATATGCACTCACATTTAATAGAGCAATATGTGAATTACATACCATTCAAAATGTTTATCAACATTATAGGACTATCTCCTGGAGATGTCAAATCGTAGAGTTTAATTGTCAGGTAATTAGAGCTAAACTACCCTAGGAGGGAAGCTAAATGTTTTCTTTGCAGCCCAGGTAACAATCTGAACTCTGTGAAATCTGTGCACATTGCACATACATGTGCATGTGCACATTCATTGTGAGTAGGAAACATGGTTTGTGACAAAAATAAAGTAGTAGCACAGTCCTGCTACCCATTAACAACAAAATTTGGGTGTTGGGGTGCCTTGGTGGTTCAGTCGGTTAAGTGTCTGACTTGGCTTAGGTCATGATCTCAGTTTGTGGGTTCGAGCCCCGCTTCAAGCTCTGCTGATAGCTCAGCGCCTGGAGCCTGCTTCAGTTTCTGTGTCTCCCTCTCTTTCTGCCTCTCCCCTGCTTGCACTCTGTCTCTCTCTTTCAAAAATAAACATGAAAAAAATGTTTTTAAAGAAAAAAGTAACAAGAAAATGTGGGTGTGTTTGCCTGGCCCCTTTCTTTGTGGAGACAGCACTACCAAACATCAAGACTTGGAGAATAACTATTTTCCCTACCAATAATGTTTTGAGAGTAGTTTTTCCAGTACTGTTGACACAATAGAGTCACTAAAAAGGGCCAGGCCAACTAACCAATATATATTCTTTTTCAGTCTTGATCTAACTTCTATTGCCAAGTCAGGAAGATGTCAGCTTTTTTTTTCCTTCATTGTGAATAATTTAGGTTTTAAGAAATTTCAGTCATACTTAATAAAGTGAATTCACAATGTAACAATAACAACCTGAAAAGATTACCTTAGAATTCATTTGACCTCACGTGTCCAGTAAATAGCTTGGCTTCAAATGTTACCCAGTGTGTGGTGCCACTAAAAAAATCTCTGGATAAAAAAAAAAAATGAAATTCCCTGAAATTTTTCTAAATCAAGGATAATTTATTACTATTCAGAAGAAGCTCAAATTTATTATTTTGGTATAGTTTATGATGAATCATTATTTTATTTATTATTATTAATTTTTAGTGCATCATTATTCAAATGTTACCCTAGTTTTTACCTAAAATTTTCTTTGCTTGGTATTATCATTCTTAACATTTTACTTATTATGAAAATACATGTCTATTAATAGAGTGTACTGCATTCACAATGGAAGAGTTCTTACCTTCTTGTCTACAAGTACAGTGCAATTTTTAGCATTGTTTTGTCTAGATTAACACAATAAGTCAACCCTAATGACTTAAAATTTTAACAGCAATGTTGTGGTTTGCATTTGTAGCTTATAATTTAAAATTACTCAGAGTGGCCACTAGATAGCAGTATAAGTCTTTGGACTCAATATGAAATACAACCTGAGTAATTTTTAAGTTCTAGGTTTCATAATAGCTTTCACTAAATCTTGCCAAGAGGAAAAATCTGAGGCATATTATGGTATCAAGTATTTCTGAGTTATGTTCTACCTTGGGTTGGTATTTTCCTTCGTGAAATTAAACAATTATCCGGTAAATTTTAATTATGGTTAATGACTTCAATTTATTTCATTTTACTTATTTACTAAATATAAAGGTAGGATGTATTTATTACTGGAAAGAATTCTCAACAATGTAGTCAGAAACTAAGTTGATATTCTTTAATATACACTACACTTTCAGTGCTGTCATTAAATCACATAAATTAAAATACATCGCTCATTTTAAAAATGTGTGAGTATCCTGGGGCACCTGGGTGGCTCAGTCGGTCGACCATCTGGCTTTGGCTCAGGTCATGATCTCATGGTTTGTGAGTTCGAGCCCCGTGTTGGGCTCTGTGCTGACAGCTCAGAGCCTGGAGCCTGCTTCGGATTCTGTGTCTGTCTCCTTCTCTCTCTGACCCTGCCCCATTCCTTATGTCTCTCAAAAATAAAATAGATGTTAAAAAAAAATGTGCGAGTATGCATGTCCCAATTTTTAACTTATGCATATGTTGAAATATAGAGCCTGAGACTTTTGATCCAATGACAGATAAAAGTCACTTTCCCCAAATCCCATAAAAATGATGAAAGAAACACAAATGAGCAGTATCCACGGCATTGCTGGAAAACTTAAGAGGATGTCACATGAGTGTGATAGAAGCATTGAGTTTTTCAGATGGAACTCAATGGAAATATTTTTAAAGGAGAAAGTATATATGTGCTCCGAGAAATCCAAGAACAGCAAAGAAACAGAGGCACCAGAGAAGTGAATAGACCATTTCCCCCAGCAATCACAGAGAAAGCTTGGTGTGGCAGCATGAATGGCAACTATGACAAATAAGAGAATTTAGAGACCACGGGACCATGTTGGTACACAGCTTTGTGCAATAAGAGTGTCTGGCTGTGGTGTTTACTTACAGATTAAAGCTGGCAAAATTTTCTCTACATTAAACAAATGAAGTGCCTTATAAGATCCTACTGTGGGTATCAGGGCTTGAAAGACACTCTGGTTATACTTAAAGTATTTCAAGACCACCACAAGTATTTAAGAAATAAAATGATTTCTTGTAACAGGAAGGTAAAGTCCCAGAGTTTAACAGGGAGATTATTCTGTAGCTGGAAGAACCGTGTTCTGTGTCAAGGAAGGCCGCAGTTTGTACTTTTGTGAGTGACAATGCTGAAGGAATATAGGTTTCTTTAAAAGGCCAATATGATTAAGCAAAGGGAGTAAGTCCTTTATAGAAACTCTTCATGAGAGGTGCTATGCTTCAAAATGGCTTTATTTCTTGAACTACAGGATTACATTTTTCCTTTACAAACAGTTTTAAGACCTTGATTTAACAGCTTAACTGTTCAGCACTATCATATTTAACATAAGAAAGAACTTTTGCTTAATTGCTTTGTCAAAAAATGTAGGTACTCCAAGAGGTTACCAAAATTTTCATGTTAGCTAACATTTTGGAAACTTACTATGTATCAAGCACTATCTTAAAGAGTTCTTCAGATTCATTTAAAATGTATTAAAAAACTCCATCGACGTAGGTAGTATACTATCACCACAAGAGGCCTCAGTAAATTCTTAGTGAGTTCCAATCCATACATGTCAGTTTCCTAATCCATGTCGATACTATGTGTGGTAGACAGAATAATAGTCCCCCGCTAAAGACGTCTATGTCCTAGTCCCCAGAACCTGTAAACATGTTACATTACATGGTAAAGAGGAATTAGATGAAATTAAGGTTGTTAACCAGCTGACTTTAAAACAGGGAGATTATCCTGGATTTTCCAGTTGACATTAATGTAATCAGAAACATTCTTAACAGGAGAAGTGGGAGGCAGAGGAGAACCAAGAGAAGACAGCATAAGGACTCAGTCCAGTACTGCTACTTCGGAGACAGAACAAAGGGCCACAAACCTTAGAACATGGGTGACCTCTAGTAGCTGCAAAAGGCATCCAAATTCTCCCCTAGATCCTCCAGAAGGAGCACAGCCCTGACCACAACTTGGTTTTCATCAGTGAGGCCCATTTTGGACTTCTTAACTATACCTTTGCAAGGTAATCCATTTGTATTGTTTTAAACTACCCAGTTTGTGGGAATTTGTTATAGCAGCAATTAAAAACAACCTATTATACTCTCATTTTTCTCTCTCACAAACGACAAATTATCAAGTGTGTTAACACACCTCAGAAATGCCTTCCACCATCCTCCGTGAGTCTGAGTTCTCCTATCAAGCTTTTACTTCCTAAAGTCCTGAGCCTTCCCCGAAGATTTCAACTGAGTCAGGGCTTCCTGAAGTAGGCCAATGAATAACAAGTATCCATGAGAAATTTAAGAATCCTGCTCTCCAGACACTGGTAACAACTATTGCTCTTCCATTTACTGGGCTCAAGTTTAACCTTATGACTATATTAGCATCCACCATTCTAAAAAGTCTGCCCACCTATTGTGATCACAAAGTACAAAGCACCATTTATCTGGGCTGCTGGATTTTCTTGGGTTGACAGCCAAGAGCAGCCACTTGGCACCCCCCAGGGTCATCAAAATTACATGTACCAAAATCATTGAGTCTAACTGTTGCCTGTTTTTATTTGAGCACCAAGTTTGGTTAAATATCGTATTATTCCTTTTTAGAAAAGAAATTGGAAAACAAGTGACTAAATGGAAGAAACGTTAGACAGAGAACGGGGGGATATGATCTGGTCCTGATTCTGTCCTAAGAGGTCTGTCATCCCTGGTGGTTATTTCATCTTTTTAAGTTACAGTTTCCTCAAGTGAAAGTATGATTGGGCACGAGCAGTCCTGAAACTTTTAGCCATAAAATCCTTTCCTCAGAAATCACAAGCGGATGGAACAGAGAAAAGTTAGCATTCTCTGGTTGAAGGAAGGAAGGACTGGCTTGCCCTGAAACCCACTCCCTATACATTCCCTCGTGCCTGTTGCCTGGGGACCCCTGGGGCATGGCGAACACCATTTGAGAAATCACTGCATTACTGACTCTCTCCAAGGTCTTCCATGGAACAGAGCTCACGATGCACATGTGGTGAAATGGAAAGATACACAAGTTCCATTTCATTATATCCCCACCTAAGAGTAAGAATTTCATTCTTTAAATAATGAAGTGAAACAATGTAGTACAAATATTTTAGAAGGTATTTCTTTCAGAACCAGGGAGAATATCCTCTAGAAGGAACTGAATTTCAGGTAGAGCTTCAGAATTGAAAATCTAAATATAAAATATAGAAATGTAATAGGAGACTTATGAAGTCAAGCACACATAGCAGGTGATTAACTTCAAAAACAAAACTACATTCCTTCGGAACCTTTATGTAACTGTAGATAGCAAATGTTCCTTACTTAACTCCCCGAACCACCAACATGAAGTTTTTCCTGTTGCTCATGGGTAGGACTTCTTAGTGCAGATTCTGACCCCACATTTGAGAAATTATAAATTTACAGATTTGTAGATTGTAAAAATCTTTGTTTTTAAATGGTCCAGATTTTAACACAGAGAACAAACATTTCCTCATTTGTTAATACTATGAACATCATTTGTTGTGTGTATTTCCTCCTACTGTAATAACACAATAGTAAAAGGAATCTTTTTTTAAAAATTTTTTTAATGTTGATTTACTTTTGAGAGAGAGAGAGAGAGACAGAGCACGAGCAGGGGAGGAGCAGAGAGAGAGGGAGACACAGAATCCAAAACAGGCCTCAGGCTCCAAGCTGTCAGCACAGAGCCCGACGCGGGGCTCGAACTCACAAACCGTGAGATCATGACCTGAGCCGAATCCGGACACAACCGACTGAGCCACTCAGGTGCGCTGTGAGAGGAATCTTGTGTAACTCTAAAGAAGGATTATTTAGAAGAGCCTAGGATTATTTAGAACCACAAACTAGGTAGTTATAAAAACATCACTTTGAATAAGTGACTGTATCTACATCTGTATGCTTTATCTTACAATCCAAGGTCTGTAAATTTATTATGGAATTCTAGGCTTAAATGCATATATATACACACATACATGGCTTAGTTCTTTTGGTATTTGTAGGTAATATATAATATTTTCTAAAAAATGTATGACTGTTAGAATAGCTCTATAAATGAGACATTTAAGAATTATGCCCTCTAGGCACTGCTCACTTTTAAGAACTCCATTCTTCCATACGTGGGCCTGAAGTATAACCTTGTAAGTATATTAGCTTTAAGACTCAAGAGCATCCATGGAATATGTGTATGTTTGGAGTAGAATACCCATTGCACACTGAATTCTTGTGCAAGTTAGTTTTAGTCATGTTAGACAATAAACATGAAGAGATTAACTAGCTGCTTAAATATTTTGAAACTTAATTGGATTTTCAAGAAGATAATACTTTTAGGTAAAAATGCAGAGAACATGGAAGAACATATCAAGACTTAGGGTAACCTAAAAGAAGGAGTTAAACATGTATACACCAGCCCACGTCTTTCCGATCTTAAAAATTCTTCAATCTGTGATGGTGCGCAATGTACAATAACACAATTTGAGCCTTTTAAAGGTCTGATTTCCCTTTTTCTCAGCCAAAAATACTGTCAGCAAGAACTTTGAGCCTTCAGAAGTTGTCTGAACCACAGTAAGGATCTTCTTGATGTCTTGGGCAAATACAGAAAGAGATGGGTCTCAGGATCCACATAAGAGTGAAACCATATGGTATCTGTCTTTCTCTGTATGGCTTATTTCACTTAGCATCACACTCTCCATAACAGAAACCCATGGGGGAGGGGAAGGGAAAAAAAAAAAAAAAAGAGGTTAGAGTGGGAGAGAGCCAAAGCATAAGAGACTGTTAAAAACTGAGAACAAACTGAGGGTTGATGGGGGGTGGGAGGGAGGGCAGGGTGGGTGATGGGTATTGAGGAGGGCACCTTTTGGGATGAGCACTGGGTGTTGTATGGAAACCAATTTGACAGTAAATTTCATATATTAAAAAAAAAAATAAAATAAATAAAAAAAAATAAAAAAAAAAAAGAAAGAGATGGGTCATCTTTTAAGACATTTAATATGTATTTGAGTATTAAATAGCTCCTGTTCAAAAGCTACACAATATTTACTCTTTATTTTGAATTGTTTGCATTATATTAGAGATTTTGAATCAAGTATCATTAAAATAATTTGTAAAGTAGCTGTATATATATTTGAATATGTGTAAAAAGTTATATAGAGGATGGGAGAGGTACAAACTTGCCATCCTGGAAGAATTGGCAACTCACTACTCAGTGGTTTAGTTCCATGGATAGCACCTAACGAGACTGATGAAGATTAATTATGCTATGATTCCTACATATTTCCTATTAGAATAAAAAAGATTTCTGAAAAGAAATTGTCCTTTTTGTGATTATTTAGCTGAAACTCAATGGGAAAGAAAACAGAAGTACCTTATACCTGGAGTCATGGGTCTGCTTTGTTTGAATCTCTAGCCAGTAGCAGCAATTTAAACTATTTTTTTCTTGTGTACAACATATTGTCAAGATCATCCTGCTGTGAGAACAATGAAAAGATATAAATGGAGAGAGATTTTGCCATTGGTGTTGTGCTTCCTGCTCATGTATCTGCATTTTAAATGCCTGCCAGTGCCTTTGAGTAAAAATATAACTAAAGCAAGACAAACAGGTCAGGAAACTGACCTACTTTCTTCACCTTTCTGGTTAACAGTGTATGGCAAGGCTTAAGAAAGTGAATCACGGTAGTTTTAAAAATTTGAAAGTTGTAGGAACAAAGAAGAGGTACTCTAGCCTTAGCCACCATCCCTAGAAAACACACACACACACACACACACACACACACACACACACACAACTATTTACATAAGACCCTGGGCAACATTTTGAATGGTGACAATTTGTGAATAATTTTCCCAAAATAATTTATTCGATTATGTCTATTTAAATGGAGAATGATTTTCATAGCAAAACTAATTACTGGTTGTTTTTCTTAATTATAGTATATATTACCAAGTTTTATCCATTTAACAAAATTTCTTAAAAGAAAAATACAGGACACGGATTACCTATTAACTCATCACACAGTCTTTGCCCCCAAGAAATTTTTGACATGGTTACCAAAAATACAGTTGCAGTCCCTACATGCTGAGATGTGCGTATTAACAGAATTCTGCAAACACTAGGAGACCATCAGTGGTAATATTTGAGTTCATGTCTGAAGATCTGAACTGACCAGTTTTCAAGCATTTAAATTAAGGGAACAGAACAGGCAATGTGATGGGCAATACGTTCAGTGCAGCAGTGGCACAGAGCACAGGACTATACAGGATGATGGGAGAAAAAACTAGATATGTGTGAGTAGGAAAGATTGAGTTTTGTATTACAGAAAAATAAACTGCTACATTATGCGTATGTAATACACACACATATATACACCTTTAGTCATTCACCTGTAATTCCTGGTTGTGGTAGGGAGTGGCTCTGGTAGGCTTGATTTTTTGGGGTCCTACGTGATGGAAGCTTCTTCATCTTTAACACATAACTTCTAACAAATCCATGGGCATCAACATACAGCTGGAAGTCTGGCCTAGAAATGGTTTATATTGCCTCTGCCCACATTTTCTTGGCCAGAACTCAGTGACCTGGCCATGTTTTATTGCCAGGGAGGCTTGGCAGTGGAGTCTAGCTGTCTTCCCAGGATGAATGGAAAAATGATAAATTCCTGGTTCGTCTTTGCCACAGACCTGACATGCTATACTAGTGGAGACTGGTGATTTTTTCATGTGGGGAATCTCACAGTCAGATATGCTACTTACGAAGCTCACTTGAATATAGTAGGAAATATACCCTAGAATAGAATAAGACTTGTAAGGGGGAAGCTAGTTCATGAAAGCTGGTGATTAGAACACGAAGACAGTGGCAGCCTCATAGGAAAACAGAGGCAAAATATACAAAATATTCCTGAGATATAATCAACTGGATTTAGTGACTGACTAGAGACTGAATGGAGGTACAGAAAAGGGTGGAAAATGAGCATTTTAGTGAGAAAATGTATTGATGGTGGTACTAAAGTCAGGAGCATGTCAGGTGAAGGAGGATCATATATGAAAAAGAGGAGCACAGTTTTAGAAATGGTAAGTTGTTAGTATTTGCAGGACAACTGAGTGGAAATTTCCAGCGGAAGAACAAAGTCATAGATCTGAATCTTAGAGGAATACAGGAGCATGCTTTTTGTGGGCACGGCAATCAAACAATCTATAGTAATGAGACCAGAAGCAAACACCAAGGAGATGTCGTGGAGCAAAAGAAGATGAATTTTTGCAAATTCTAGTTCTCCTACATCTGAAAAATTAAAAATAGAACTTTCCCTGTTGGCAATAACAACATCCTCTTTCTCACTCAGTTGCTGTACAGATTAAATCAATCACATGATGGCATTTAAAAGACTAGTCTCGCGTCTGACAAATGGGAAGAATTTAGTAAATGGAAGGAGCTTTAACTATAACACGAATAAGAATGATAATCACCAGTTGATTCTGAGTGCCTTTGACCATTGTGTGGGGAGAGAGAGCTCTACTTCCCTTCACACCTGCCTCTGCTTTACAGATTCTGCTCCATTCTACAAGCAATGCTTTTCCTTACAGGCTACATAAATTGTTCTGCTACAATTTCTCTGAAGCTAAAGGAAGCTGCCCCTTGCACCGATTGCAAATTCTACACAATTATTCTTCACAGTGCCGTACCTAGTGTTTGGGATTGTAATAGCGTCTCAGAATTCTAATAATGTTCTTTACCAAGTGATTGTGTTTTTTAATGGGCCAACCATGGGCAAAGCAATTAAAGTAAAAATCAAAGCCACAAACCTAAGACAAATGTAGCAAAACTTTTTATGGTGGTAGGAACAATAACAGTTTTCACACTGATGTATCATATCCCTTTGATTTGATTCCTGTGGGTGTTTAGTTAATACGGAAACAACAAACATTTTATCTCCTTTCTTGAATTTTCCTATTAGAATGACAACTATTAATGTATTTCCTGTTCTCCTAGGCTCTTCTCAGTTAAAAAAAAAAAAAAAGAATAGAGCTGTTTTATCATATGAGGTAACACATAAAAAGAACTAAGTTCATTTTAAAGTGCTATTCAAATTTCAGTTATTATTTTATCATTTAAGTGAATCACAGCTAGATTCATTTAAGCCAGTGCTGGTGATTTTGCCAATCTATTCAGAAGTTTCTGGTGGGTGTAAGGACTATGCCCTCAGGAACTTGTCAGCAGGGAAATAAACGGAAGGGCCTCTAACTTTAACATTATGTCAAGAGCCTGATCTGAAACAGTCAGGAAACCAACTTAGAAGCACAGCTTGACCCTGTAAGCACAGCAAGGCAAGAGGAAAGTTAAAGAATGACTGGATCATTCAGAAGAGACAGAGAGTGGGCAGAATGCCAGTCAGATAGGTTCATTTCTTCAGGAGACCAGGGACCCTGACAGAGATGGACTCTCTCTCGGCAACAGGTATCACATATGCTATAGAGATTGCTACGTCTGGTATAGCATGATGCCATTAAATATACAAATCACACAAATCACTTTTCTTGTTCTGATTACATGATCATCAAGCAATCTTTTGATTATAATTTGGCTTCTCATGGTTTTTCTGAAAGGGAGGGAATGTTCTCGTCAGAGGATGCCTATCTTCATGTTCTGTTCCCGTGGCAGATGTATTTCTCAATATGAGTTAATAAATTAGGCAATTTAGTTACAGTTTGTTTCATGTGAGCGAGTTTGTATGAATCCCTGAGAGTCATCTGTGAGGACAAAAATTAAAGTTCTGAAGCTGCGAAATGGAAGACCAAACCACGGATCAAGGGATATCTGATCCTAGGAGGTCTGTTGGAAGAAAGTCAACAAAGAGATAGTCCTCTTTAAACATCTTTACAGCCAATATAACTTAAATATGGAGGTTGACAGCTGGAATAACTTCGGTATAGAAATATTGACAATTTGCAAGCACAGTTTTTATTCCAGCATCATAACAGCTAACACTTCTGGAACCTGAACAAAATTAAACTGTTCAGCTTAAACAATCAATGGAAGTTGCATATTTCATGGGCCTGAACACTTTTAAAAGCTCAAGGATTTATCACGTGACCAGCCAGAACATTGTGCCCAATCCTTAGTTCTCAACTGATCGCCATCTCATTCACACACACAAAAAATGATTGAAATTACAGCATTTAAAACCTTATGTTAGCTACAGTGAAAACATGTATTTTAACTTCTCTTAACTATTGTTTTATCTGTCACCCATTTGAAAAAATGGTACAGTGGTCTGGTAAAGATTCAGAATATCTCATAGAATTGTTTTGATCACTAATCATTTTGCACCCTAACAAAATACACTGTATATACTTAGAAAAAAATTATTTGAAGTCCATTAATTTTATTTTAAAAAATTATTGAGGTATAGTTGACAGGAATTTTCAACAAAAAATGTTATTCTGATCATATACAAAGAAAAATAAACATCATGGATGTGGTCCCTTAGTTGCACAATACTAATTATTTTTAGGAAAATTGTGTGTACCTCTTAGTCATTGCTACTCAAGAGTCCATTTTATGCAGCAAACACCACTCAAACATTCTAACAAGCGCACGCTATTATATTTTTAATTTGTAGTTTTCAGCAATTACCAGGATAGGAAAGCCAAGCCTGTGTGGTATTTTTTGCAGGTGGTGAGTATTAATGTTTAATGCCTATATTATCTGCCAATGGCCACCAGAACATGCACATACGAATGAGAAAACTGGATATATCTTTTAGAATCACTGTGCTTGTAATTGCTCATTTTAAGATCAGGTGTAACGTAAAGATGTCTTCGGTGAAGGTTAAAAAACTTAGTGAGGGGAGCCTGGGTGGCTCAGTCGGTTGAGCCTCTGACTTTGGCTTAGGTCACGATCTCATGGTTCTTGAGTTCGAGCCCTACATCGGGCTCTGTGCTGACAGCTCAGAGCCTGGAGCCTGCTTTGGATTCTGTGTCTCCCTCTCTCTCTGACCCTCCCTTGTTCATGCTCTGTCTCTGTCTCAAAAATAAACAAACATTAAAAAAAAATTTAAAAAAGCTTCGTGGTTCACATAGTTCTACCTCTTCAAATTAATTGTTTATTGCCAAAATACTACTTTTGCCATCATTGCATACTGATTTTGAAGGAGGATATCAGCATGCGACTGCCAAGGGGGGAAAATGGGTATACATTTCAAAATGGACTTAAGGTAATTATAAAAACAGGAAGCTACAGTTACTTATCTCTCAAACATTTTTACTTGTAACAAGTAGAAATGTGCCTAATGTTAAGGTTTGGTAACAGCTTTTTATCCAGTAGACATGTGCATGTATATATATGTGTGTGTATATATATATGTATATATGTGTATATATATATGTATATATTTATTTGGTATCACCCTTCTTTAATGAAAAATTATGAAATTATCAGCTTTTCATTTATTGACCTTTATTATGGTTTCAAAAATCATGTATTACGTTTCATTGTCAAAGAAAACTTTTACAAAAATTTAAAAACCGTATATTATATTTAATGTTCTTTTATTTTCAGGAATAGGACTTGCATACACAAAAGCACAGTAATACTTGTTGTGAGCTGTTTTTATATTTCCATTCCATCAACTGAAACCTAATCCAGTGTGGTATGGATCACAGAGCCTCAAGACAAGACCTGTGGGTGGTTTTGTTGTTCCTTAAAGGAACTTTGGGTCACCAAATGAGTTACTGTTTGATTCCAAAGATCAGCAAGCAGGCAGCGATCTGTTGAGCTGCTTTGAATAGGGGCATATAAAGTCATTTTGTTGTTGTTGATGTTTCAGCATGTATCTATACAAATAAGATCAATAGCTACATTTTATCTTTTGCCTTGTGGCCAGGACTGCATTAACAGTTTTGTAGGTATGTTCGTCATTTAATTTAAAAGTTTTGTAAAAGATATCTATGCACCCCAGAGTAAAGAGGGAAACCAGGGCATCTAGAATTTAAATGGTTTTGCCCAAGGTCACAGTAGTAAGTGAGTGAAATCCATTCTCATTTCGGTCTGTCTCCACAGCATGTGCTCTTAACCACAATTGCATCTTGTTACAGATCTGTTACCAATGTAGTACATACAGTAGGTACTGGTTCTGTGTATGCATTAACCCAGATAGGGTATATGGAGACAAAGATTTATGTAGCTTTTCAAATCATTCCATTTTATAGCAACACCTCACATATTAGTGATAGATACACACCAAATCTCGAAATTTCTTTCCATTATCGGCAGTATTTTCAAAGAGTTCAGAGAATTACTATAACAACAAATACATGTGTATGGAGCAAACAATTTAGGTATCTGAGGCCTGAAAAATAACTCAAACCTCCCAAGATTATGCAATCTCTTTTCTTACAAGGAACAATTCACAGTGTAGTAAAATTATGAAAAAAAAATGCTCATGCCATTTAAAGTCATTTCTAGAGAAGCTAGACAGAGCATGTTTTTAGGGTGCTATCTATTCTAAAACATTTAAATTGTCTCTTGGTCTAGGTTACTCTTTTGGGGGGGGAAGGGGAAAAAAAGAAAACATGGAGGATCACCAGGAAAGGAGAGCAGCAGATGAAGCAAAGACATGAGGGAAGAAGGGGAAAGTGGAAACATGTATTCTAACCCCAAGCTCTGTTTTCATTAAATCCTTGAGCCTCCAGCAGAATCCATCAGAGTATAGGAGGGGGATTCTCAGCACATTCATTGTTCCCTACTCTCTAAATTGTGACAATGATCAAAATGCCTGTGTATAGTTCTTGACAAATGGAAAAAGAATTCTGTCATAGAGCTTCTAAACGGTTATTAGAAACATGTCTGAGTTGTACTGTCAGACGGGCTTAGAGATTCTAAGCCCTGTGGGGGAGGGATTGATATCTTTCTGGGTGAGGTTGTCAGAACTTCCTGCAACACTTAATAAAAACAGCAGTAGAAACATAGTGAAGATGGGGAGTGGGGGGAGAAAACTTCAACCCTGGACTGCAAACTCTGAACAGAATCCTGTTCCTCCTATGGAATTTCATTGCCAGTGTTGGTAGGAGTTTTAAGGGGATGCTGCATTTACAGTCTATTATTTGTGATATACATTCTGGGATCAATGTTCATGTGAAACAAATAAGATTATTCCCATTAGTGGCTAATAAAATTAAGCACTCTCTTCAGTGATATTACTCGGTGGTTGTTCCTATATGCCTGAAGTAAGCACCTGACTGCAGATGAACTGCATGTAAAGATGGCTTGTGACTGTCAGCGTATCAGCAAACCATATGGCAGATTAGACTTCTCTCTGGTAATTTATCCGAAGGAAGCCAAAATAATTAGAAATCACTCTCAATAACCGCAGTCGCACATAGCATCTCAGTCACTGAAATGAAACGGTTTTCAGAAGTGTCTGTTTTGCAGGTATATTCCAAACGACGGGCTACAAACTAGCTGCTTGTATTACACATCATCATGTAAAATGGGGCTACAGACTGAATTTTAAACACTGAGGTTGTTTTCCATCTGCTTTCTCTATTGATTTCACTTTGAACGGTTTTGTTTTTTGGTAAGGAAAAAGCCTGATCATGAGCGTAACCAAATACAGTCTGTACATTTCCTTATAAGGGACACCATTGGTGGTGGCAGCGGGGGATGATAGAAACCAACCATCATGTATTCAGTATATTCTCTCCCAGTGATGTGCTGTATAATGCTGGAAAATTTTAAGTAATTTTAAATAGTTAATAGCATAAATATGAAGATACTATGGCTCAGTGCTTCTCAATTTTTTAATGTGCTTATGAGTCGCCTGGGCATCTAGTTAAAATGCAGATTGTGATTCAGTGGGTCTGGGGGCTCAACCTTCCACGTGCTGCTGATACTGGTCTGTGAATCACAAGTTGAGTAGCAAGGTTATAGACGCTCCATATTTCATTAAGCAAATGAATGCTCACAAAAAAAAAAAATCTGACTTTTGTGATGTCTTCTTCAGTAAAAGCAATAAATGTTTTTTTCCTGCCTTTTGAACTTTGTTGAAAACCAAGGAGGATCTTCTCCAATTCAAGACCTGTATGTCATTAACTCCAAATGGCAGAATAGTCTTTACAAATGTATTAATATATTAATATAATAAATGCATTAATATGTTTGTTCTATAAGTAGGAGAACTGGGAGGCTCAGTCCATTAAGCATCTGACTTAGACTCAGGTCATGATCTTGCAGTTCATGAGTTGGAGCCATGAGTTGGGCTCTGTGCTGACAGCTCAGAGCCTGGAGCCTGATTCAGATTCTGTCTCCCTCTCTTTCTGCCCCTCCCCCACTTGTACGCACAGTCTCTCTGAAAAATAAACATTAAAGTTGTATAAAAATACATTTGTTCTGTAAATATATTGGCATCTACACTAGGTGAGACACAGGGAGTATACATGATTCCTGGCAACATGAGGCTTATAGTCTAGGCAAAGAGAGGGAATAAATACTGCATATGTTAAATACGTATTTCTTCTGAAAGAGGTCACTGAACATTAAAGATGCAAGAGGACTTAAGCTAGTAAGCCTTCTCTGAGAAGTGGACATTTATTTTTTTTAAAGTTTGTTTATTTAGAGAGAAAATGCATGCACCTGTGGGAGAGCTGGAGAGGGACAGAGGAGGAGAGGGGAAGAGAGAGAGAAAGACAGAGGATGAATGAATCCCAAGCAGGCTCCGTACTGTCACCGCAGAGCCCAGTGTGGGGATGGATCTCACGAAATGTGAGATCGTAACCTGAGTGGAAATCAAGATCCAGACGCTGGGTTGGATTCAGACGCTGGGCTCAGTGGGTTAAGCGCCCGACTCTTGACTTTGGCTCACTTCACAATCTCAGGCTTTGTGAGTTCCAGCCCTGTGCTGGGCTCTGCGCGCCACCCCACCGACCTGAGGAGCCTGCTTGGGAGTCTCTCCGCCCCTCCCCCCACTCTCTCTTAAAATAAATAACATTTTAAAAATTAAAGAAAGAGTCAGATTCTTACCCACTTACCGGACTGAGCCGCCCAGGCACCCTGAGAAACTGACACATAAGCTCTGAAATACACTCAGTACAGTGGTGGGGCACACTGTTGAGAAACTGAAAAATGTATCCACGTTGCTGTCCTGAGAGAGGGAGGGAGCAGTGCAAAGGGAAGGCTGGAAAGGTAGGAGAAATCATGCCACGCAGACTTTGTAAGCCACGTTAAAGATTTTAGAATGAATTTAAGAGCAAAGGCAAAGTGTTTAAGAGTCTAAGCTTCTTAAGAGATACGTTTTAGGGGCACCTGTGTGGCTTAGTCAGTTAAGTCTTCAGCTTCCGTTCCAGTCATGATCTCACTGTTCACGAGTTTGAGCCCTGAGCGGGAGTGGGGGGGGGGGGGGGGCTGACAGCTCAGAGCCTGGAGGCTGTTTCACATTTTGTGTCTCCCTCTCTCTCTGCCCATCCCCTGCTCATGCGTGTGCTCTCTCTCTCAAAAATAAATAAAAACACTAAAAAAAAAAGAAAAAGAAAAAAAGATACACATTTTAAAAATGTCCTTCGTGGTCATATTTACTAAACTGATTAATGGATGTGAAAGTGAGGCTGAAGCACTCTGGGTCAAAGTTGACAGTGGGGGTAGAGTGATGGTTTACTTTTTAGCTGATCTGATGTGGGAAGTAAGAGAGAAAGATATCAATGACACCTGGGCAGAAACAATTTTGGTGGATGGTGGTAGCATTTGCTGTGATGGGACACTCTAAAGACAAACATGTTTTGGTAGGTAAGACATTAAGGGGTTTGGGGGTTATGGGAGCCTGTAAGCCCCAGTGGATCTTGGTTCTGGATATTCCTTTTCTGGGACATGTATTTTAAGGGTACACTGGGCTTATTTTAATCAAGTATGGTACATCACACAGACACAAAAATTACTGTCATGAGGAAAAAGTTTGTATGCTCACAAATCCCTAGGAGCAGGAGGCATGGTGTACCAAGCAGGGCCAAACAGGGAAGTACCAGGGTCAATCAGGAGCCAAAAGGTTGGGGAAGTGTTATGGGTGGTTTCCTCAGAAGGCAATGGGTAAGGCAGGGTAAAGAGGTTTAGGATTTTCTAGGTTAAACATTCTCAGCCGACTCGAGGGTATATAGATTGTCTCTAGTTGTTTAGCCCTGAGGCCATTAAGGCAGAGGAATAGTGGCCTAGAGTGTAAGAACTGATAAAAGGAGTTGGGAGTATGGGCTCTCTGGATTGGTGGGTTTGTGTTTCAAAGACATGTTCAAGAGTGAGTTATTTATCATCTCTAGAATTAGCTGAACTCGGGGGGGGCAGGCCTTTTGTGTACAACCAAGGCCCAGATCTCAAAACACTAGAATACAGAAAATAAAAATACATGGTTAATGCAGTCAACATATCCAATGGAAAGGTGGATATATGTGTTTGAAGATCCAAATGAAGTTTAGGGCCAGACTTAAGTTTAGGAACCTCAAGCATATGGATGTCATTTAAAACCTGGAGGCAATGAACACATTAACATAACCTATGGTGAGAATACAGAATAGGGAGAAGAATGTTTTGGACTGATATAATCAATTAAAGTTTGGAAAGAAAAGGAGAAATTCTCAGTTTACTGACAATGATTAGTAAGATGAGTAGGACAACGTCAGGAATGTGTAGTTTCATGGAATCAAGGAAAGGAAAACAAGGCTAGCTCTATCAATGGCATGAACTACAGATGAACAGAGACACAAGAAGTTTGTATATTCTCATGCTGATTTCTTAGGTGTTCTTAGTTTTCTTTAAAAAATTGCCTTCAGGTAACTAAAATGACTTTTGCAATGAGGTATTTTCTCCAATCTGCTATTTGTCTTCCAGCTACAGATGCTACAATTGCTACTGTAAGTATCAAACAATTGGAACATCATTATAAATACTACCATGTAGAGTCTTAGCTTTATCACTAATGCACAATGAGAATTAGACTGAACTTTCATTGATTCCTTTATGGTGACGTACTATATTAATTGTTCTGAACTGGGAGAGAGAACATCAAACATCAGAATTTTAGACATGGAAGTGATTTTTTTAAGTTTATTTATTTTAAAAGAGAGGAAGTGTGAGGAATGAGCAGAAAGAGACAAAGAGAGAGACAGACAGACAGAGAGAATGACAATCCCAAGCAGGCTTCATGTCACCAGTGTGATCTTGACTTGAGCCGAAACCAAGTGTTGGACGCACTCAAACAACTGAGCCACCCAGATGGTCCAATAATCATTCTTTAACTAGATAGTATGGCCTATCGTCGTAGAAACCATGGAACTTTAAGATCACATTTTTTATTCAGTTGATTTGGAAATGTTTAGGAGTCCTAACTTATATGATGTTTGGCTTCAATAACTTCTTTCAATGGCCACCTTCCTCTTGCTGATGCAAAATCCTGTAATGGGCCATCCTTGTCTCTTTCAAGGTAGTCCTTTTACTGTGACACCTCTAAATAGTTCACAATTTTAAATTTATATCCACTCAAAAGCTACTTTCCTAGAACTCGACACTGGGGCTCACCTGACTGACTCTTCCTCTTGTTAGGTACCATGAAATATTTGAAGACCTATCATGTCTTTTCTCCCTAGTCATCCTCAGGTAACTCAACAGTCTTCTTATGGCATAGCTTCAGTTGCTTCAGCCTATCCATTCATCTGATACACTATATAATTTATTGATGTTTGTGTCTAAAGCCAAAAACGAATCTCACTGCTCTAGATGTGGTCCAACCAGTGTAGGATATGACTATTAACTTCTGTATTTTGGACACTATACAAAGACCATTGCTGGTTTGTTGTTGTTGTTGTTTTAATAAACACATTATGCTGTAGATGGCTTAAGCCTATACTTATCCTAAATTCCCTAAGTCATTGTTTACAGACCTACTGCCATGAATTTTCATATGCTCATTTTAGATTTTTATTTGATTTCTTTGGAAAGATATGTAAAACTTCTATGGACTCCATTAAAGTTTATTCTGTTTGATTTCAATTACCTTTCTTATCATCCTGTCTATATCTTTTTTAAAGTTACTTATTTTGAGAGATATCATGAGCAGGAAAGAGACAGAGACAGACAGACAGACAGACAATGCAGAGCCCTGTGCAGGGCTCAAACTCACAAATTGCGAGATCATGACCTGAGCGGAAATCAGGAGTCAGACACTTAACTGACTGAGCCGCCAGGAGCTCCCTGTCTATATCTTTTCAGAACTTACCATCGTTTCATACATATGCCTTCCCTCTTAACTTCCTGTCAACACTCAATTTGAGAATTATTGTTGTATTGTCATACAAGCCATTGATGGGTGAAATTTTCAGTGATGGGCCTGTGAAAAAGCCCTTTTACCTGAGGTTCCAGTGATATTTGTGGAAATACCAATCAGCTTTTTAGTTCATGTTTCCCCATTCAACCAAAGTGCAACCCAACAAGCTGTACGACATTCAGCCAACATATTTGTGTTCATGAAACTATTGGGGAAATGAAGTAGATGCTTGGTTGAAACAAAAACTCCACATTTACTACCTTTCTGTCACTCATCAGTCAATAATCACCCTATAAAAATAATGTGTTGATATTTATAGAACAAAGTTGGACACAAGAATGGTGATAAAACTGTTTATAAAAATTTAGGTATCTGGACCCTCAACTTAATGTTCCTGCCCCTCCCTGCCCTATTTCACTTTGAGTGCTTAAGAAACAATCATGTGAGGGGCGCCTGGGTGGCTCAGTCCGTTAAGTGTCTGACTTCAGCTCAGGTCACGATCTCACGGTCCGTGAGTTCGAGCCCCGCGTTGGGCTCTGGGCTGATGGCTCAGAGCCTGGAGCCTGCTTCCGATTCTGTGTCTCCCTCTCTCTCTGCCCCTCCCCCGTTCATGCTCTGTCTCTCTCTGTCTCAAAAATAAATAAAAGTTAAAAAAAAATAAAAAAGAAACAATCATGTGAAACAGCAACATCTCAGAGAAATGTCCAAACCCTCACTTCCTGGGTTATTATTTACTAGTTTTTCCATGTTAAAATCGCCTTTCTGTTTAGTCAGAGGTAGAGCTCTTGAGATGTGGGTCTTTATTTTTTTTTAAACAGGAACAGACTGTAGTAAGGATCTTTACTACACTACTTTACACACTATAAATCTGCACTGATATTATAGCCATAAAATGTCCGGCTAAGCAAACACTAATAAACAAGTCTTACTGCTTTGGCTGAGAGAAGCGTATCAAAATAAACTATTCCTACCTAATATGGACTTTATTGCCAGCTATTATACAGTGAATATTTAAACTCCATTGTCGTGCCTCAACTGAGAAAGCTTTCCTGGATCAGCATTTCTTAAGCTGCATGAATCACACATAATGCTAATGTTGGTAATAAACGTCTTCAGCTACTCCGTCCAGCTAGGGTTCCCCAGGAACAATTGTCACATTAATGGTCATTTATCAAAGCCGAGTAGGAGTTTTTTAACTGGACACGTAAAAGTTGTAGACTAGATACACAAGTACATATAGATATAGGTCTATGGGTTTTACATATAAATATATTTCTATGATTTTTCTTACTTTCTTTAGATTCCTGGGCCACCATTCAAAAAATAAAAATAGTCCTTTGACCTCAGAGTGTCTTGGCCCCAGTTAGAGAAGAAAATGATTTAAAATAGTCATTTCAATCATGCATACCCTACAATTTAGTTTTTGACTAGTGTTTTAAAGAAAAGTTAATATCGAACCATTACAGATTCACAGGAAGTTGTCAAAAAAATCTACAAGACAGTCCTGTGCATCCTTTACCCAGTTTCATTTATTTTTTTTTTTTATTTTTTTTTCAACGTTTTTTATTTATTTTTGGGACAGAGAGAGACAGAGCATGAACGGGGGAGGGGCAGAGAGAGAGGGAGACACAGAATCGGAAACAGGCTCCAGGCTCCGAGCCATCAGCCCAGAGCCTGACGCGGGGCTCGAACTCACGGACCGCGAGATCGTGACCTGGCTGAAGTCGGACGCTTAACTGACTGCGCCACCCAGGCGCCCCTACCCAGTTTCATTTAATGAAAACGATAGGATAACAGAAGCCAGGAAATGGATATTGGTACAATCCGCAGAGCCTATTCAGATTTCAGTTTTACATGCATTCATCTGTGTTGCATGTATGTGGTTTTATGCAATTTTATCCTATGTGTAGACTTGTTACCACCACACTATCAACATAGAGAACTGCTCCATAACCATAAATCTCCTTTGTGCTATTCTGATAGCCACACCCTCCCCTCCCCTCATTCCTGACAGCCACTCATATGTTTTCCTTCTCTATAATTTTACCTCAAAAATATTTTATAAATGGAATCATACATACAGTGTATAACCTTTTGTGACTTTTTTTTCATGCAGCGTAAATCTCTTGAGAGCCAAACAAGTTCTTGCATTTTTCAATATGGCATTACTTTTTATTGCTGCATAGTATTTTAAGGTGTGGGTTTACCAGTTGGTTAACTCATTCACCAGTTGAAGAACATTTAGACTGTTTCCAGTTTGGGACTACTGTGACTAAAGCTGTTGTGAACATTCCTGTACAGCTTTTGGGTGAACCTAAGTTTTCATCTCTCTGGAACAAATACTCAAGAGCACAGTTGCTGGGTAGCATATGGGAAGGAGAGGTTTAGTTTTATATGGAACTGCCAAACTGTTTTCAGAGGAGCTGTTTCATGGTAACATCCCCACCAGCAGTTTATGAGCGATCTAGGTTCTCAGCAGCCTCATTAGCATTTGGTGTCAAATGTAATTTTAAGGTCACAACTAGGTTGCAGATGTTTTGTGGTCAGGTGCTGTCTTATGTCACCTTAAAAACAAGTTTATAGAAAGAGCTCTTTTGGATATTTTGCTAGAGCCAGGAATATTGAACAGGACAAAGACAGGCCTCTCCTCTGGGCAGGAGCTCTGGGTCTATTTGCAAGCAGCAGCTGCAAACTCCAATGTCAGAGGCCAGGCAGGCAACATAAATGAGTAAAGCTGCCTGAGATCCAGGGCATATGTGAGTGCGGTAGGGACTGTGGCCCACTGGCTAAAGTCACTCTGTCCCCAGACAGCCATTCTAGCTGTTCTGTTTATGTTTCTAGACATCCTGATTTTTAAAACAACAGCAACAACAACAACAAAACCCTTGGAGTTTTTAAATAGGAAATCTCCTGATTTATAAATGTGGACTCAGGTTTTGACAGACTCCAGCCACCACAAAAAGTCTTAAGGATCAACTCTGGCCTAAAGACAAGCTGAGAATTAGCATTTAGAGACAGGTAAAACCCACTGAAAAAAATTATATGTGCAGGATTGTCAGACAGCAGGACAAGGTTATTTTAGATTAAAAAAAATACAAAAAGCCTTTTTAGTGTAGGACTGCTGTTCTCAAACTCAAATGTGCTATGATTCACCTGAGGATTTTACTAATCTGAAAAAGTAGGTTGAGATCTGAAATGAAGACTAGGTTCTGCACTTAATTCCATACCATTTGATGCTGCTGGTTCAGAAACCACTCTTTAAGTAGCAAGCATGGGGGTAATGTGTGAGCTGAACGCTGAAGGTTGTGTAGTGTTAGTACATGCAAAACTGGGCCCTAGAAGAGAACATGGTTCTATCAGTCATAAAGGTAGGTAAACTTGGAAATATCTGGGGAACCGTAGAATCTTTAGTTTGTATTGTAAGTAGTTGCACAAAAGAGAGGAGATAAGCTTGGAAAGGTATACGCTGAGATGGGATCATGATATGTTCTTTATACTTAGCTTGCAAAAACACATCTAGTCACATTACTATCAGTAATGAACATCCACGATTTCTATGATCCCCCTCGTGATTACAAATGGATCTCTCAGTCATAGTCACCGGGTAGCACTCAGTCATGTTCCTCTCAGTTTGTAACAGGTCTTCTACCCAAAACTTAAAGAAAGGTGCATTGCATCGGGGCTCACTGGTATGGATCGAAGGTTCTGTCTACTTCATCTCTCTAATGCACTAGTGCTTGGAGACACAATTGTATGGGATTCTTGTACAAGAAGAGATACTTGCCTTTGCCTCTTAGAAAAAAAGGGGGGGGGGCGCCTGGGGTGGCTCAGTCGGTTGAGTGTCCGACTTCGGCTCAGGTCATGATCTCACAGCTCATAAATTCGATCCCTGTGTCAGGCTCTGGGCTGACAGCTCAGAACCTGGAGCCTGCTTCTGCTTCTGTGTCTCCCTCTCTTTCTCTGCCCCTAACCCACTTACATTCTGCCTCTGTCTCTCTCAAAAATAAATAAACATTAAAAAATTTTTAAAAAGAAGATTTTTCTCCTGCACTCCAAAGTCTCTCAGGGACTCTTGGAAACATACTCATTCTCCTGGTTTTGACTATTTATATCCATAGGGACTCCAACTCTAAAGGTATGTATATCTTCCTTCATTGTTCTTGTCACCGTCTCCCTCAATAAGGAACTTTACAAAGACAAAACATAAAACACTTCCTTTCTAACCAAAAAAGTCAGAGGTCATGTGTTTATTATACAAACACTAGATTTCAGGGGTCATTGAGCCCCACTCAGTCTACACATAAGTAAAATAGATTTCCCACATTTAAAAATAAATGAATAAGCGAATGAATGGATAAATGAATGAATGAGTGAATGAATTTCTATTTTAATAGATGATGGTGAAAATTAAGGGAGATGGAAAAGAAAAGTGAGAAGGAACAAATGGGAGAGACCTTGGGAAGTACGGCAGAGAACTGACAAGGAGGAGGAGGAGGAGGAGATGGGTCTAAGAAGATTTCCAGGCTAGAAATCATCTTTGAAAGGTTTGAAAAACTAAAGTGATGAAAAACTAATTATAAGGGGAGGTTCCCCCCCACCCCAAGAGAGATCAAGAGTGTAAATGGGACAGCAGGAGAGAGAATCCCAAACAGGCTCCATGCTTAGCGCATGGTCCCCAACCCTCAGATCATGACCTGAGCTGAAATCAAGAGTCAGATACTCAACTGACTGAGCCACCCAGGTGCTCCAGGGGAGGGGCATTTGCATTTCTGTTGACTGATATCTGTCATCAGCTTTATATTTGGTTCTCCTTCTTCCACATATTAGTTAAAATAGATCTTTATTGTTCTTTGTTATTAAATAGCTCCACTTTATGAGAAGCTATGCAAATGTTACATATATAATTTTTAATGAAGTCATTACAGAGTATTCTGTAATTTATTTTTACCTATTATAGAAATCCTTCCAATAAATCCATACTCCAAGTCATTATCTTTGTGTTTTTTATAAGTTCATGGCATGGAATGCTTGCAATAGCCAGAAGAATGTAGCTCAAGTCCATCAGATGTAGCGGGTGTAATTTACTAAGGGCCTTAGCAAGTGTCCTGAAATTCATCACAATGTTTGCACAAAGGCCAGGTCTCCCACAAGCTTCTCCCATCCAATGACTGAGTGTGCAAAGGATAGTTTATCTATTCCTGCTGGACATGGGTTCCTTTGATGGCTAACTTCAGCTGGAAGACTGATGGCTTTGTCAAACCTACCACAGACTGCATGGCAGTCTATGATGCTTCTACCCAATCTCCTTCCCCTCTCTCCTTTGTAGAGTCAGACTTGCTTTGTAGCCTGATAGCTCTCACAGTCCTGTCTGTGTCTCTCCCAATTTTTCCTCCTATATGCACCTTCCCTAATGGCACTCCTACCATCTGTATCTCTAAAGAAAGAGACTAAGCAATGCCTATAACATGGTGTATAAAACATTCCCTTATTGGTAAACATTTAGTTTATTCTCAAAATTTCTTGTTAATAAAGTATCACAGTAATAAATATCTAACTTGTAACTTTACGTATTGGTAGTTTCATTTTCTTAGTTTTGACTAAGTTCTGGGAATGGAATTCCTTAAAGGGTGTGTATATTTGAAATTTAAATCAATGTAGAACAATTACTATAATGAATATATTTAAACCAAAATCCATCCTAGAAAAATCTCTGGATATTAATGGAATACTTTTCTCATCCAGAAGTCATAACATAGCAAAAGTATGGACTAAGGAAATTGATTTCTTAGCATGGTATCTATAATCTGTGTCAGAGCTTAACAATAAACCTCTGTAGGCTTATATAAAATACCAAATAATTGACGCATCTATTAATAATCTAGAGTATGGATTATTGCTACCTTCTGGTTGCTAGCATTTATTTGAAAGGTACATGAAGAAGAGATATAAAATGGAAATCATTCTTATGTTTGTTTTTATTCCGCAAGTTTTATAAGTTATTAATATTTATGACATCTAGATGTTTGTCATCTGTAGCTGTATTTTATTCATTTTTCCCTTTAAAAATTTTCAAGGATTAGTACAACCAGACAGTAGTTGCAAATTTCAAATCCACCGGATTACTTGGTACTTTAAAAAATAATATATAAATTTACTGTGTTACATCTACCTCATGAATATGCATTACCTGGAATCTTGCATGTAACAGCTGACCATAAATATGAATTAAACAAATAGAGTGGCTATCTAGAAGAAATCATTTTCTGTGCTGTTTATTTTTCATTTTATTTTTACAATTTTAATTCCAGTGTAGTTAACATACAGGGTTCTACTATTTTAAGTTGTTATGATGTTTGTTTTAAACAGTACTGGGTAGCTAAATTCTTTGATCAAAAATGAATGCTGTGACATCACCAAGGTGGTCACATAGGTTGCTCCTGACATTGCTCCCCCTCACAGGAAGAACATCTAACGACTACTGAAGGATAAGACACCACTGACAGGATCTTAGAACATTGGCCTGAGGCTGAAGCACCCCCCTGTACCAAAAACCAAGACAGAGGGCATTAGGAGGATAAGAGAAGTGGCTCCACAAAGGCAAAATCACTCCAAGCCAGCATAGCATGACAGAAAGAGGTCTCCCGGAGTCTGCAGTTCCTCCAGTGAGAAAAGAAAGCCTGGCGGGGGGGGGGGGGGGGGGGGAGACAGCGAGCTACCCCAGGATCATAGGTCGCTTTCTGGAAACCTCTACTCTGATCTTGCACCACGTGGACTGCAAGGGAACCTGCAGGCCTCAAACTTTTGGCATCTGTGAGGGAGAAGGGGCTTGCCACGACCAACATATGGATCTTGGCAGACTGAGTTCATACCTGCAGTGCCCAAGTAGTAACCCTAACCAGTGGTTTTATTCATCCACAAAACCAGGATAGGGGCACACTCTAAGGAACTTGGCATAGCACAGATATGCCTAATTTGGATAATCAAACAAGGAGTTCTACCAGCCCTAGATCCCAGTTTGCCCATGGCCAGGCAAAGAGCTGAATCACAGTCCCATCTGCAGCAGAGTGCCTTCCTGCCCCATCTGACCAAAAGGGCTGGCAACAACTCCTAGAAGTAGTGCAGTCCAGTGGCACTTGAATAAAGAGGTAGGCAGACAGAACTGATCACCCCCAGAGCAAAGCTAGTGGTACCAGGTATGGAGGCTTCCCATGCTATGCACAGGAAGGGGAGTTAAATCGTATCCAGGCTGACAGTAGCTCCCAGGCCCTCCCAACTGAAGAGCCTGTTTGGGAAATTAGGAGTAGCTCTGGAGCATCCCCTTGCACACTCCCACTCAGGCAAGGGAACTGAAACAATAGTCCGACCCACACAGTGGAGAGTATCCTGTAGCCCCATCTGACCCGAAGGGCTGGTAACAACTCCTGGAAGCTGTGTGGCCCGCCAACACTTGAATCCAGAGGGCAATGGCAGAGCCAACAGTTTTCATAACGAAGCCAGTGGCTCTGTTCAGTCCTGGAAATTGGGGTGTGGGTTGGCTTTAATTAAGGAAACAAATAAAGAGCTTTATTGGCTTAAGAGCTGCTGTTCCTGGGCAGGGGATCTAATTCATAGCCCCACTTGTCACTGAATACAGCTTTCAGCCTGTCTGAGCAGCCTAACCAGAGCACACCAGGAGCTGCATAACCCATTCAACAGCCCTATGTACAATGGCACTTAAACAGAGAGAACAGCCCATCTGCAGAGCAAATTGTGGTCTCAACTGACCAGGGAATTCAACTCTGGCCTGATTCAGGGTCCCTAAAAATGTGTTATAAAGGCCCTGGGTGCCAACATACCATCTGTCAGGGCAGGAAAGCTAATTCACAGCCCCGTCTCCTAATTAATAAAATAGCCAGTCCTGATCATCTAGTAAAACCATACAATCCAGTCAACCATGGAACATATCCTACAGCCTCACTTGGGTAGGGAACAAAGCCAGTAATTCTATCCAACTGGTCTCAGCCCTGGTGCTCTCCCCCATTCCCGTTGTCAGAGCTCAATCAGTTGCCTCACCCCAAGAATGCTACTAGCAACACACCCACACACCCAACTGAACTGACTAATGAAGAAATCATACTGCCAAAACAAACCTATAAAGTCTGGAACAGAAGCCCATTTACTCAAATGTGTACACCTCAACATAAGGAATCAGGTAGATATAACAGCACCAAAAGAAACTAATGAGCCTCCAACAACTAATCTTTATAAAATGAAGATCTATGAACTATCAGGCAAAAAATCCAAAATAATACACTTAAGGGAGTTTAGTGGAATTAAACATGAGAATAAGAACACAAACCTGAGAACTAAGTGAAATTAGGAAAACAGTGCATGACCAAATGAGAAGTTTAACAAACAAAAAACAATCATCAAAAAATACCAAACAGAAATCCTGGAGTTGAAAATACAGTAACTGAAGAATTCAACAGAGTTTCAAAAGTAGATTTGACCATGCAAAAGAAAGAATTAATAACCTGGAGGAGAGGACAATAAAAGTTACCCAGTCAGAAGAGCAAAAAGAAAAACAATAAAAAAGAATGTAGAAAGCCTATGGAAATTATAGACACGATGAAAGAAACATTCACATCATGGGAATTCTTGAAGGAGAAGAGAAAGGGATAGAATGTATTTTTAAGGCAAAAATGGCTGAGAATTTTTCCAACCTGCAGAGAGAAATGGACATAAAAATCCACGAGCCTAAAAAAGTCCCAAGGAGACTGAACCGAAATAGGGCTATACCAGGACACGTTATAATTAAATGGTCAAAGACTAAGAATTTTAAGAGCAGAAAGAGAGCTGACTACAATAACATAAAACTAGAAGTCAGTAACTAGAGGAAAACTAGAAATTCCTGAGTATGTGGAAATTAAACACTCTCCTGAATGACCAATGAATCAAAGAAGAAACTAAAGAGAAAATAAAAGTTTCTTGAGACAAATGAAATAGAAACACAACACACTAAAACTGTGGCATGCAGCAAAAGCAATTTTAAGAATGAAATTTATAGCCACCAACTTCTACGGTAAGAAGAAAGTTCCCAAACTACCTAACACTATGCCTTAAAGAGCCAGAAAAAGAACACACTGAACTCAAACTTAGCAGAAAAAAGAGCAGAAATAAATGAAATAGAGAACAGAAAAATAAAGAAATATTATTTAAACTAAGAGCTGGTTTTTTAAAAAGATAGGCAAATTGATAAACCCTTAGCTATACTAGCCAAGGGGAGAAAAGTGCCCTAATCAATAAAACAATAAAGAAGGAGGCATCACAATTGATTACCACAGAAGTACAGAGGATCATAAGAGCCTGTCAACAAACAAGACAATCTAGAAGAAATGGAAAAGTTCTTAGAAACATACAACTTTCGAAGACTAAATCAGGAAGAAACAGAAAATCTAAATAGACCAATGACTAGTAATTAGATTGAATAAGTAATAAAAATCTCTGCACCAAATAACTTCACTGGTGAATTTTAACAAACATTTAAAGAATTACAACAATCCTTCTCAAGCATTTTTAAAAAGTCAGAGAGGAAGGAGTGCTTCCCAACTTATTTTTCAAGGCCATCATTATCTTGAAACCAAAACAAGAACAGGACACTACTAGAAAAGAAAACTAGAGGTCAATATCCTTGATGAACACAGATGCAAAAATTGAGAAAAGTGAATTCAGCAACACATTACAGGATTACACACTGTGATCAAGTGGGATTTGTCCCTAGGATGCAAAGATGGTTCAACATTTGCAATTCAACCAATGTGACACATCACATTAACAGAATAAAAGAAAATAATTATATGATTGTCCCAATACACACAGTAAACACATGACTAAATTCAAATTTTATTTGTGATAAAAACTTATCAAGTTTAGAAGGAATATACCTCAACATAATAAATGCAATATAGGGCAAGCCCACATCATACTCAATAGTGAAAGGTTGAAAGCTTTTCCTCTAAGATAAGAAACAAGACAAAGGTGCACACTCTCCCCACTTTTATTCAGCATAGTATTAGAAATCCTAGTTAGAGCAATCAGACAAGATAAAGAAATAAGAGCTATCAGATATGGAGAAGAGAAAATAAAATTTACAGACAACTTATTTTTATATATGAAAAGATTTAAAGACTCAACCAAGAAAACTATTAGATCTAATCAACAAATTAAGTTTCAGTAAAATTAGCAGTTAATATTAGTAGTGTTTCTATATGCTAACATTTTTTTTCCTGCAAATTAAAAAAAAATAAATCCCATTTATAATAGTATCAAAAACAACAAAATACTTATAAATGAACTAAAGAGGTGAAAAATCTCTAGTTGGTAAACTATAAGACACTGAGGAACAAAATTGAAGAAGACACAAATGGAAAGGCATCCTATGTTCATGGTTGGAAGAATTAATATTGTTAAGATGTCAATATATTAAAATTCATCTACAAATTCAGTGCAATCCTTAACAAGATTCCAATGTCATTTTTTTTCTGGAAATGGAAAAAGCACTCCTAAAATTTATGTGAATCACAAAAGCCCCTGAATAGCAAAAGAAATGATGGGAAAGAAGAACAAAGCAGGAGGCATTACACTTCCTGATTTCAAGGTATACTGTATGGCTATAGTCATCAAACTAGTGTGGTACTCACATAAAAACAGACCAACAGACCAATGGTACAGAATCTCAAGCACAAAAATAAACCCAAGCATATGCAGTCAGTATTTGACAAGGAAACCAAGAATAATAAGTGAAGGAAAGACATCTCTTCAATAAATGGTGTTGGAAAAACTGGCCAACCATGTGTAAAAGAATGAAACGGGACCCATTTTACAGCACTCAGAAAAATTAACTTGAAATGGATTAAAGGTTTAAATGTAAGGTCTAATACCACCCAATTCCCAGAAGACAATGTAGGAATAAAGTTTCCTGACATGGATATTGGTCTTGGTAATTATTTTTTTGGGATAGGACACCTAAAGCACAAGCAACAAAACAAAAAATAAACAAGACTACATCAAACTAAAAAACTTCTGTACAGGAAAAAAAAAAAAAAAACAAAATTAAAAGACAACTGTAGAATGGGGAAAAATGGATTTGTACACCACATATCTCATAAGGGGTTAATATTGAAAGTATAAAGAACCCATATAACTCAAGAACAAGACATGTCTCCAAAGAAGATATGAAAGACCAACAGGTACAGGAAAGGATACTCAATAGCACTAGTCATTAAGGATCTATATAAAAACCACAAGTTATGACCTAACACCTGTTAGAATGGCCATTGTGAACAAGGCAAGAGGTAACAAATGTTGGTATGGATGTGGAGAAAAGGGAATTCTTGTGGACAGTTGGTGGAATTGTAAATTACTATAGTCACCATGGAAAATACTATGGAGAAGCCTCAAAAAAGTTAAAAATAGAACTACCATATGATCTAGCAATCCACTTCTAGGAATATATACAAAGGAAATGAAAACACTAACTGGAAAGATATCTGCACCTCCGTATTTATAGCAGTAGCTATTATTTGCAATAGCTAAGACCTAGAAACAACTTAAGTGTCCATCAATGGATGACTAGATAAAGAAGCTGTGGTATGTATACAAGGCAAAGATGGCATAATATAGAAGATCAGGATATAATAGAATTTAGAAACCACTGCAAAGTAATATTCTTTGATACTAGCATTTATTTAAGTACTTTTATATATTTTGCTAAAATGTCAAAACACTATTTCCATCAACACAGCCACACTCTGTCAGGTCAAAATTCAATATCTGACCTATAATTACCCAGAAGAAGGGAAAAAGAAACAACTTAAATGTTATTTTAAAGCTTGCTAATCTGATGAGTGAATCAAAGGCACTTTTTAGATCCTTTTACATCTTCTTTTTGCTAATACGGGTACGAACTGAGATGTACTTCACAGTCACATTAAAAACAAAACAAAACAAATAAAAAAAAAACCCTTAGTTTATTATCCCTTTACTGAAAACTCTTTCATGGGAAAAACAAAGAAAAAGAAAGAAACCACAGTATCTTATGTGCAACCAGGTATGAAATTAACCAGGTGCTATTTTAACTTTTTCTGGTTAGAATGGACATAGAAATAGGAGGAAGACTTGAGTATTTTTCAGATTCAACACTGAAAGGGCAAAAATCTATTTAGGAAAAACTGCAAAGCACAGATCAGAAAAACAACATCTCTTCATTTTACTCTGGTCAATTTATAGCTTTCATTTCAAATATTTTGTGGGCAGTTTAAAATCATTTTAAAGATACCATCTAGATTACCTTAAGTCTATGAAATGTACTTAGCACATAAGTGATTTTCCCCCTCATTTTATTTTTTTTTATTTATTTTTTTTTTAATTTTTTTTTCAACGTTTTTTTTTTTTTTTTTTTTTAATTTATTTTTGGGACAGAGAGAGACAGAGCATGAACGGGGGAGGGGCAGAGAGAGAGGGAGACACAGAATCGGAAACAGGCTCCAGGCTCCGAGCCATCAGCCCAGAGCCTGACGCGGGGCTCGAACTCACGGACCGCGAGATCGTGACCTGGCTGAAGTCGGACGCTCAACCGACTGCGCCACCCAGGCGCCCCTCCCCCTCATTTTAAAGGGAAAATTACAAATGTAGCCACACACTACTTCAGAAATCATTAGTCAAGGGCCTTCCCACCCCAAATAAGCCTAGTAAGTAATTTTTAAGAAGCTTAATGTATGTTATATATACCTTAAATAAATATATATAAACACATGAATACTAACCTCTGTGCCTGCTGTCTTTCCAGTGCAACTGGACTCTATTTCCTCTCCGTGTTTCTCCACTCTGCTCTGCTCCTAGGGCTAACTGAATGGACTCCATCAATGGGCTCCCTTGTCCCCTGGCTTCCGGTTAGTTTTGGCCAATGGCTTTTGAGCATTTGCAATGGGATTAATTCTCCCAGCCATAATCTAGTGAGGAAGCCTCCCAGTACCCCACAAAGAAGGGTGGAAAAATATAAATTGGATCAATGTTTTGTGTTAATTGTTTACATTGATTCAATCACTCTCCAAATTCAATCATTCTCCTTCAATCACTCTCAATCAATAATGGTGATATTGATCTATCTACACATTTTATTTCAGCATCGCTATTCTCAACTGCATTTAGAATTAGTCTTCCATTATTACCAGCCAAGAAAACTTCTGGGTAAACTCCATTGTTTGCTGCTGTTCTGTAGTCAGTGAAGCATTTATAGCTCTTTACACCTTGGAAAAATTCAAGAGTTTTTAATTTCCCTGCAAGTTCTCAAGGAGATGATTTCTTAACAGGATCCCACGGTTCATAGGATGTCACTAACCCCAAGGAGAAACAACACTTTAACATTATTTCTGATAGATGTTAACTTAAGATTTCAATTGTTCCTGGGGCACCTGGGTGGTTTAGTCGGTTAAGTGTCTGACTCTTGATTACAACTCAGGTCATCATCTCATGGTTAGGTTCATGAGTACAAGCCCCACATGGGGCTCTGCACTGGGAGTGCAAAGCCTGCTTGGGATTCTCTCCCCATCTCCCTCTGCCCCTCCCCCATTTGTGCACGCAAGCATGCACGCTCTCTCTCAAAATAAATAAAAATAAAGATTTCAGTTATTCCTTTTAAAGCAGGAATGGTGCTTTCAATGTTAAACACAACTGGAGTGGTCAACTTTGATCAAAATAATTAAATTAACACATTAACTTCAGTCCCAAAAGTATTCATATAAACTAATGACAGTGCGTAACACTGCCACGTAGGCAGAAGCAGAAACCCAGATGCGAACAATTTGTTCTGAGTCACCAGGAGCCACGGGTGTATATGTGAAGGTATGAACAGGTTTGTGGTGACACATATAATGTATGGTGTGTAATGTACCCACGTTCAAATGTGGAATGTAGAGTGGCAGATGATGACGTGACAATGAGGAGTTACATTTTTAAAGCATTATTTTTTCAAAAGCACTTGCTAGTTTCTGCCTCTGGGCATTCTGCCAAACTACTCTCATTTATTCCAGAGTGCTAGTCACCACAAGGAAAGTATAAAATAAATACTTGTAAGATATAGGCCTTCTCAAAAAATACTCCTTGAATGACTTGATCAGATAACATCCTTTTTATAATTTTTTACTGTAAAATTCCCTGGAAGGTTAAAATTGTTTTAATTTTGAGTTTCCTAGATATTCTGTATTTAGTTTAAGGGTTTCCTTTTTTCTAGCTTTATTGACAAATTGACAAGTTATAAGGTATTTAAAGTATACAACGTGAGAATTTTATGTGCATACACAGTATGAAAGGATTCCCTGAGTTTATTAACACATCCATCACCTCACACATTTACCTTTTTGTGTGTGAGAACATCCATTCCTAGAAAATTTCAATTACATAATCTAGTATTATGAACTATAGTCATCATGTTATGCATTAGATACTCAGATCTTATTCATCTTATAGTTGAAAGTTTGTACCCTTTTATCAACCTCTTCCCATTTCCTCTACCCTCAAGTGATCCCTTTTCTACCATTTCTGGGAGTTCAACCTAAAAAGTGATATATATGTACTTATATGCATATATGTATGCATATAAGTGATAACATGCAGTATTTGTGTGTCTGGCTTATTTGATGTAGCAGAATGCCACCCAGTTTCATCCATGTTGTTGGCAATAACAGGATTCCTTTTTTAATAAGGCTGAGTAATACTCCACTGATTATGTATACCACATTTTCTTGATCCGTTTATCCATTGATGGACACTTAGCTTGTTTCTATATTTCTACTACTGTAAGTGATGTTGCAATGAATGAGGTAGTGCAGATCATATTGCATTTAAGCAAGAAAATAAATACAGTGTCTATTTGAGATAGACTTCAGTCATGTAACATCAAAGTCAAGGTGATGTTTATTTTAAATTTAAAATAGGGCACCTGGGTGGCTCAGTTGGTTGTGTTTGACTTCGGTTCAGGTCTCTCATGATCTTGTGGTTCCTGGGTTCAGTCCCCACATCGGGCTCTCTGCTGTGAGCACAGAGCCTGCTTCGGATCCTCTGTCTCCCTCTCTCTCTCCCCTCTCCCCTTTCACTCTAACTCAAAATAAATATTAAAAAAATAAGATTAAAATCATCAAAATAACCTTTCAAAGGTATGTATAGATTCTTTTATTTCCCATTTTCTTATTTGCATCTGGTTCTAAAAGCGACAATTTCAATTGTGGCCTGTGTTCAGTGTTTTTGAAATTAAGGTACCTGTTATCTAACCAGCAGCAAACTTCAACATTCCCACTGCTAGAAAGATTTACTCCTTCCCTACGGCATCTGTGTAGAGGGAGCTTCTCTCCCCCTCATTTCTGAGTATTTTTTTAATGTTTACTTTTGAGAGAGACAGACAGAGAGCAAGTAGGGGAGGGGCAGAGAGACAGTGAGACACAGAATTTGAAGCAGGCTCCAAGGTTTAAGCTGTCACACAGAGCGCCACTTGGGGCTCGAACTCATGAGCGGTGAGATCATGACCTGAGCGGAAGTCAAATGCTCAGCCCACTAAGCCACCCAGACACCCCTCCTCCTTTCTGTTGAGGTAATGCCTACTCATTTTATAAGCCTCAGTTTCAGTAGATTATCCTTTAGGAATTGCCCTTTACAATTAGGCTGGATTAGGTGGCCCCATCTGTGCTCTCTCATGCCCTATGCATTTAAAGATTAGTTGTGACCCATCATTTCATCTACTATGTAGTTTATAGTTTATGTGCTTGTTTTCTCAACTACCAAGTCATTAAAGATAGTAACTTTTATTTTTCTTCGTATTTCTAGTACATAGCATATTGTTGGCTATTGAGTAATAAGTATTTGTTTCATAAACGAATGAATTTCACTTTTTTATACCAAGACAAAGCCTTAAACAGTTGCCCAGTTGAGCCTAAATCTCAGCAGAATAATGGACATTGAAGTTGTAAGAGCAATTCCAGTCTCATCACAACACTTAAACCTTTCTGAAAACCATCAGCTCTGGAAGCAGTCTTCAGAAATTGTTGCTCCTGGGGTGCTTGGGTGGCTACTCGGTTAAGCATCCAACTTTGACTCAGGTCATGATCTCATATTTCATGGGTTCAAGCCCTGCATTGGGCTCTGCAATAAACAGCTCAGACCCTGGAGCCCGCTTTGGAGTCTGTCTTTCCCTGTCTCTCTGCCCTTCCACTGCTTGTGCTCCCTCTCTCTTGCTGCTCTCTCTTCCAAAAATAAACATTTAAAAAATGTTGCTCCTGAATACAACCTGTTCTTTATTTCCTTTTGGCAATTTTTTAAAGAAAATCTGGTATTTGTGATTTTAAAAGGTACCTTGCAGGCAAAGCAATCCATTGATTAACTCTTGCTATCTTTGGTTCTGGTTGGACCTGAGAAATGGACTGTGCTACTAAGCAGATTTCACAATTAATTTCTTGATTTCAGGTATTATCCACTATGTCTTAACAAAGCATAATGGATTAATGGCTTCTTTAACCCAAAGAACATTCTGAGCAAAGTATCATAAGACACAATGCCTGCACTTATTTTTCAAGTCAGGTGTGGTTGGGCATAAGGTGAAATTATGTCGTTAACATCATTTCTCCAGCTTTGTCTTTTCTTTCCAACCCACCTTCCTTCCACCTTCCTATGGGCAGGACTGGTTTCTGATAATGCCCTGGTACCATTCACAGATACTCAGTCAGGTTGCCCTCCTCCAGTGTGGGACACAATGTGGCCGCCCTGATGCTCACTCATAGTCCATCACTGAGACCTTCAGTGTATCTTACAGCTTATGACTGTATTCCATCATTGCCAGGCTTTCTGAGCCTCTTAAGAGAATATTTGCAAGACTAATATGAATTTGTTCATTGGAGGAAAATGAAGAAAATACTCAAGTATTTACACAGTTCCAATTACTATCTTCCAATTCTATGGTTCTCTGCTTAGAGGGAAATGGTTAGTTTCATAGCCAACTATCAGGGACTCCTTTTGATCCTGAACCATAATAAACCGTTTTATACCATATCCATTCAAAAAACTATCCCTGGTTTTGATATGGGATTTTGCAAGAAATTTTAAGGTAACATAGGCTTTCCACTTCTCACTTAACTGTCCTTAAACACATTTTCTTGCTCTCCCAACACCTTGAAATTTGAATCCATAGGAGCAATATAGGTAGAAGAGGTATGATGTGGTAAAAGCGGCTACCTGTGATGGCAAAGGATACATTGGGTCCCTATTCAGGTACTGACTACTTATGTGACTGGTCAACTTTTTTTTTTTTAAGTATTATCTTACATGGGAGATCATAATTACTGCTTTCCTGGTTTTGTAGGCGCGTAGTGACTACCAAATCAACTTTATGGGGAAAAAAATGTGTGCAAAATGTTTACTCATTTATTGTCAATTCTACCTGTTACTCAATACCAAAAAAATTATTGTTCCAGTAATCTTATTTTCAACTTTTGTGATTTTGCCCTCCTAGTTTTAATAATTTGGAAATATTGTTTCTATGCCAGGAAGGATTTTCTCAAATTGCTCTCCTATCACAAGACACAAGCTGAGAGCATCCATGCATGTCACTCAATGATAAAACTTTACTACCCTCCCAAAGCACCTTTCATTTGTGATGGACCAATACCCTCCATGTAATGTAATTCATCTGGAATCTCCTACATTAAAAAAACTTCACTTCCCTATCTCAACAGCACTTTCTATCTGCTAGATTATATCACGAATATTTCTTTTATAGATCTTTATCTCCCAGCAGGTTTTGGACTGCAACTACAGACTCGGTTGGTATTTGGAGCTTTATAAATAGACCTAAAGCACTTGGCATAGTAACTTCCAAGTAATTGCTTAGAGGTTTGTTCATCACTCACTAACGGGTAATTTCAGTAAGTGATTAAGTATGGGCTACTAAAACACTTCCTAATATCCAGGCACAAATTCAACTATCTCGCCGTCTTACTATAAGGTTGCAGAAATGTAGACTTTAAATTTTACTAAAATGTCCTTAAGATCTTCAACTGCAGAATTCAACAAAATAGAATTTATTTCACATATGATGATCATAAAACAGTGTGAACGATACATAATACAAAACGATAATGCTGTTGCATATTTTTGCGGTTACTGCTGGATCTAGACCTTTTTGGTATTATTTCCTGTTGCCCCAGAAAAAAATATATATATATTTTTTTTACTATTAGAAACATATTGTCAAGGGAGCCTGGGTGGCTCAGTTGGTTAAGCGTCTGACTCTTGATCTTGGCTCAGGTCAAGATCTCATGGTTTGGGCATTCTAGCCCCACGTTGGGCTCCGCACTGACAGTGCAGAACCTGCCTGGGATTCTATCTCTCTTCTCCATCTCTACTTGCACTGTCTCTGTCTCTCTCAAAATAAATTAACTTAAAAAAAAACATATTGCTTGGTAAGTTTCTAATATGGTAAACTGCATATTCATCATACCTTTAAACATAGAAATATTCATGAATTATGTTGATTTTCCGGAGTTCTATGCACTAGAATAGTTAACTGAAGTATAAATTTTATTGATAAGTAAGAGGAATATGGGCCCTATTTTTCTTTTTCAATTTGCATCTAACCCAAAGTGAAGAGAATGTGCACACAGGCATGCTGCTGCCGTGCAGACTACTGATTAGAAGGCCCAGAGTGTGAGAAGTAGCAAGGGTTTTACGTCCTTTGTCTAGTGAAGCCTGTCTGCATGAAGAGTTCAATGAGGTTTTTAGCATATTATTCTCATTAGACTATGCAGGAATTTCATTTCGCAAATCCAATTAATATGAATAGATGATTGGTGGCAAAATTCCTGCCCGTTACACTGAAAATTTTCATTTACTTTGCAGGGTGGAAACTACTGAAGCAGAGCTCACTGCATTTTAGGACAAATTAACTGGGGGAAAGTGAGGGAGGACAACTGCAAGCACATTGGGTGAAGAGGCAGTTTCCCCGCAAAGGCATCACTCATTTTGTGGGGAAACACAGGTCCATTTTGAGGATGGATTGACACGGTTAACGTTCACCAGAAAACTTGGAGACACTTTTGAAGTTTACAATTCACATATTAGTGACGTTTAGTATTTTACAAACCAAATGAACTTAAATGTAGGTCTGGGCTATTAGCCCATTTAAAATAAAGAGGTTAAAATGAGAAAAATAGGTATCTGGAATCCTGGTCTGGGAATTTTTAATTGTCAGTTTTATTTTGTTTTCTGTCTTGTTAAAGGAATATCTTTTGATAGTGAGATGCCTAGGGGCATCTGACTCGATTTCGGCTCAGGTCATGATCCCAGGGTCCTGGGATTGAGCCTCGTGTTGGGCTCTGTGCTGACTGTAGAAGCTGCTTGGGATTCCTCTTTCTGCCCCTTTTCTGCCCTTGTCCCCTGTTTGCACTCTAAAATTGAAAGAAATAGTGAGATGCATAGGATAAGAAGCCATATCACTTTGATATAAATACAGAAAAAGTGATTAAAAAAATCAAAACTTTCAGAAACTAACAGTAGGGTCCAAAAGTGGTCTAGAATAAGTTACTTTTTAATGGATTTATCAAAATTTAAGGGTACTGGGGTGCCTGGTTGGCTCATTCAGTTGAGCATCCAACTTGGTTTCGGTTCAGGTTATGATGCTGGGGTCGTGGGATCCAGCCCCGTGTCAGGGTTTGTGCTGAGTGTGGACCTTGCTTGAGATTCATTCTTTTTCTCTCTCTCCTTCTCTCTCTCTTCCCCCCTCCTCTGTCCCCTCTGCCCCTCTCCCCCACTTGCTCTGTCTAAAATAAAAATAATCAAATAGAGGATACAATATCACCTACTGTAGGCCAAAAAAAAAAAAAAAGTTTTCTGAAGCTGAGTATTTTCTGTCCTTCCTTTATAATGGAGCAGCTTTTGAATCAATGATACTGTAATTCTTCTCTAAAAGATTAACGAAAGCCCTTTGCTACAAGTGAAACAGAACTTTTAGAGAAGCTAATTTTCAAGGAATAGCACATGAACATTTCTGAAGAATGCCACAGATTCTATGAAAAAGAAAAAAAAACCTCTTAAAGGCATTGTTTACTAGGTACTCAGAGATCCTTAGAGATTGGGATGAAAGGTTAGCACATCATTTCTAGACTACCTAGATGTCAACAATATGACTGTATGTATAATTGCCAAACTCATAATCCAGCATTGAATTTTGTGTCTCTTAGTTTCAATGTTATTTAATGACCTTAGAAACAATCATTCTGGCATATTCTGAATAAGAAGAAAACAGCGATTTCCAAGTATCTCCCATGCTTCTCCTCCAATTTCCTCATTCCTTTCTTCTATGCACAGCACATACAGTTCCCAAAGCCATCTTACCCCTCAATTTTATTTTGCTCATGTAGGTTCATCAGGGTCTTGAAGCTGTTTCTGAAAATTTTATGGTAAGGAAACACCTTATTTAAAAAGTTAAGCCCTAGTTGAGAATCACCCTAGATTCTGAGGTTAACAATAGAAATTGTAAGAAGTTATTATTTTGTACTAATAAACACACATTCCACAAAAGGTAGCTTTTATTAATGGATTATACTTACCCTATCAAGTGTAATAACACACCAAAGAGATTCAAAAGTCACTTAAGGCACAGTAAAGGCTATTAGTGATATGGTTTCCTTTACCTGTATTAAATATTGTAGATCAAACAAGGAAACCATTTTGAAATGCATGTGAGGAATATATGGAGATTTGATGTGTAAGAGGCAAAATGCCTTGTTGCTATTTGAGGAGGGCCTTATTCACAAGGGCTAGCCTTTACCAAATGGCAGTCACCACCGGTATAGTGTAATTCCTTTGCTTTTTGTTAATACTAGTTTTGCCAGGAAAAAAACCAGAAAGTTTACTGAAATTTGACAGCAGGTATGAAACAAACAATGTGGTGACAATACATGTACTTTTTAGTAAAGTTTATTTCTTTCTGGTTGGTCCCTGCAAAATCTCAAATATTTTAGATGTTCCTAACAAGTCATTAAAGTATAGACCCATTTTAACTTATATGTGATTTTCAGGTATATCTTTGGAATGGCTCCCAAAACTATCTGCATGTCTCACAAATAGTTGCCATAGGACTAATTATAATGTAGGCATAATGACCATTTGTATTATTGAGTGTTCCATGTTAGGCACTGTTATAAACATTTTGCAGGTATTATCTGGTTTAATCTTTACAGTTGTAGGAGAAGTCATGCTACTATCCTCATTTTACAGTTAAGGATAATTAAATACTGAGTTTAAGGGTCTTGCTTCAGGCGACAAAGTGGCAGAATCCAGGTTTGGCTGGTCTTCTCATTCTCTTAATGTCTTTCACAGAGAAGTTCTTTAAGTGATGTGCAACTTCTATTTCATAGATGCCTCTCACGTTGTGTCTCAAAAGTCAATGCCAAAGCCAAAGCCATCTAGATTTTCTGTGTTGTTTTGAGGAGTTTAATTTTAAATGTAACAGACTCTTGATCCATTCTGAGTTAATTTTTGTGAAGGGTAGAAGATCTGAGTCTAGCTTGTTTTTTGTGGCATATGGATGCCCAGTTGTTCTCACATCGTTTGTTGGAGAGACCATCCTTTTTCCATTAATTGCTTTGCTCTTTTGACACAGATTAACTATATTTGTGTCGGTCTATTTTTGGACACACTATTCTGTTCCATTAATCTATTTGTCTATTCTTTTGCCCATACCACACTTTATTGCCATAGCTTTAAGTCTTGAAGTTTGCTGCAGCCAGTCCTTTATCTTTGTTCTTTTTCTTCAATATTGTGTTGGCTAGCCTAAATCTTTTGCCTCATCATATATAAGCATTAGAATCTGTTAGACCATATCCACAAGATAATTTGCTGGGATTATGATGGGGATTACATTGAAATTCTTGATCACAATACAAAGACCTGACATTTTCAACAATTCTGAGTCTTTCTGATCATGAAGATGGAACTTCTCTCCACTTACTTTTGATTCCTTTTGTTGAATTTTAGTTATCTTGACATATATCTAACAAAAATACAATATCTGTAAGTATTTTTTTGTGTCAATGGAAAGAGTATTGTGGCTTTAATTTTAATTCCAATTGTTCCTTAGTTGTATATAGGGAAGCTGCAGACTTGTAGATGAACTCATATCCTGAAACCTTATTTTAATTGCTTATTAGCCTCAGGAGTTTTTTTTTTTTTAATTGATTTGTTATAATTTTCTACATAGACAAGTAGGTCAGCTACAAAGACATTTTTTCTTTTCCATTTCATAGATTCTTTTTAAAAAAAAAATTTAATGTTTATTTTGGAGACAACACAAGAGACAGACTGCAAGCAGCAGAGAGGCAGACAGGAGACACAGAATCTGAAGCGGGCTCCAGGCTCTGAGCTGTCAGCGCAGAGCCCGACGCCAGGCTTGAACTCATGACATGAGCCCTGAGATCCTGACCTGAGCCAAAGTCCGACGCTTAACCGACTGAGCCCCTCAGGGGCCCCTCCATTTCCTAGATTCTTTATTTCCTTTTGTCTTATTGCATTAGCTGGGTCTTGTATGTTCAAAAGGATTGTTCAAAGCAGACATCTTTGCCTTGTTCCTTACCTTAGTGGGAATTCTTTCTAAGTATGGCATTTGCTCTAGTTTTTTTGGGGGGTGGAGTGGGGTGGGGGTGGGGTAGAGATCCATCATATTAAGGGATACCCCCTCTATTCCTAGCTTGCTGAGTTATCATTACTGGGTATTGCTTTGCTTGTTTTTACACTGAATTTATTCATGTTTTTTTTAGCACTATCTACAATTAAATTGTAGGTTGTATACTAATTATAAGTCATAAATGCAATTGTTTGGTGTGTGTGTATGTGTGTATGTGTGTGTGTGTGTACGCACGTGCATGCACGTGCGTGGTGGTTTTTGTGTTTGGAGGCAGGCTAATCCAATTTTCTCCCGACCATTTCAGGAAAAAAAATTTTTTTTTTTTTTTGGAGCATATTCTTGCTTCAAAAACCAGAGTGAAAAACATGGTTTTGAAGAGAAAGCCTTTAAATGTTTAATTTGTGTTAAGCATTCATAAAGATAATAATGGCTATGAGAATCCCCCATCATCCACCACCCATCACAACTGTTAATCATTTTCTCTAAGTGCTTTTCCATTTGGCAAATGATAGCTTAGTAGCTCTCTATGGAAATAGATAGCACATCCTCCACTTAATCACATGGAACATTTAAGCAAAAAGAGACAGTTTTACCTATAGGCAAGTTGTTCAATGACATTTTGAATTATTTCTAATATGCATGAGCTTTTTACTTCATAATCAGAGAGTTGACTCTTACATGAATTCAAGAATTTTTAACGTTGCTCTTTAAAACTCTAAGTTAAAAGAAATTTTTAAAAATATGTACACAATGGGAAAAGGGAACTTACCCTGCATCTTCAGCTTGACTACTATTTTTTTTTTTTCCTGCTTTTGGTTGGCTCTGCCCTTAGGTCTCAGTTCTGACTCCTGAGCTTCACCATCATCCTCCCAACTTCATACCCCTCCTATTCTTGTTTCTGATGCTAGATCCCTTTTTCAGCTTCTTGGTCTAGGGCTCTGCTTTGGGCATCTAGAACTTAGCTTCCCTATCATTTTTAGAAAGGATATCAGTATTATGTTCTTGTATACCTCTAATACCCTAAGATCTAAAAATGCTCTAGGAGTTCCCCTTCCTCTTTAATGTCCTTTTGAGGACATTTTCCCCTCCCGCCTTTCTAAACTTCCCAGCTTTGAAGTTCATGTTATTTATCAGATCCTTTACCTTGTTGTTGATTGATGCCTAGACTTCTTTATTCCTTAGTATTTGTGGCTTCTTCATTACCTGAATCAATTTCTCCAGTTGTCTAATACTCAATTCTCTGTCAGCTATTCACTCCATTATAAAATCTTATCTTTGTCATTATTTTAACTCTAACTTAGAGCTGCCATCACCTGATCAAGATGGCATTGTGATTAGATCTCCAAACTGAAATAACCAGTGTCAACAGCAAAATCTTACCAAGAGAAGACTAAACTGTATACCAAAAAAAGGACTTTGTTTTCTTCAAGAAGTTTTTGTAAAACAATCTAATACCTTTAAGTCAGCTTACATGGGTAATAACTTCCCTATAACAATTTCTTATCCAGTTCTGCTTCAATACCAACCCTGTTTTGTCTATAAGACCTAAACAGTTTATGTCACCAGTTTTGTTTACTTTCTCACTTTAAGAATTTTTATTATTTTTTTTTTTTGAGAAAGAGAGCATGAGCACATAAGCAGGGGAGGGCAGAGAGAGAGAGAGAGAGAGAGAGAAGGAATTCTAAGGAGGTTCTGCACTGCCAGTGCAAAGCCTGATGCAGGGACTGAAATCATGAACTGGAGATCATGACCTGAGCTGCAATCAGGAGTCAGACTCTTAATGAACTGAGCCACCCAAGTGCCCCATAGTTGTGCTCTATCAACAGATTGCTGGTAGCATTTTGTAGGCTTTAAACACAACTTGTCCATGATGCTAATTTCAAGAAGTCTACCCTCTGGTGCTATTATAAGACACTCCTTCCATGCCAACTCCATCAACCCTACAACATGGGAAACTTAAATTCATTGATCTTATTAATATTCACTATCCTTCACCACCTCTTGACCTCATTCTGTCCATATCTAGCTTCAATTCTCTGGGCATAAATACTCCCTTGTATACACCCTCAGTGATGGCAAGCCCCCCATGCTTGTCATCATATTTACTTGGAAAACTCACAACACTCATTAAATCTGATTCTCCTGTCCTCCAATCAATGAAAGGATAGCTGATGACACACATTTATGTGGAGCAGTCTCACTTCAAGGTTCTTCCTGAAACCTTCTTCAATTGATTACTCATCATTCAGCAAGAAATTTGAAATAACCAGAAGAGAAATCCCTCAAGTCATACCACATTTATCAGCCATCAGTGTTTTAAGAAAATCCTTCCTGTAAGTAAAATTGAATTACATCATCCCTTGTCCCCTTTTACTCATTCATACTAGTATACAAACATTCTATTTCTCCCATTTACAACACCAAACAAGTCAATCTTCTCTCATTTTATTCCAGCTACCATCCCATTTCTCTGCTCTTTTTAAGAGGTTAGCTCATTAAAAGGTTATCTATGTACTGTCTATACCTCCTTTATATTCTAGCTTAAACTTACTCCAATTGGAAATTCAAATTCAACATACACCTCAAAACTTCTCCATATTACTAAAACCAATGGTAGACTTTTAGCCTTTATTTATCAGAAACATTTTGCCAAACACCGTTCTCCTTGAAATAGATCTTACATTGATCTTCCAAGGCAACACATTCTTCTGGTTTTCTTTCTTCCTTCCTCAGTCTTTAAATCTTATTATTTGATTTTTCTTTATAACTCTGAACATCTAGGTCCTTGATGATCAGATCCAGGCTTATGGCTTCAATTATTATTTAAATTGAGGCAGTACTGTAACTTTTATCTTCAACTTTAAACTACTGATTCCTATATCTAATTGTTGACTGGATATTTTTACCTGGGTTCTTACCTAAATTTACCATGTCCAAAATGGAACCTTACATTCTCCAAGTAGGTTTCCCCCCCAGTCTTTGTCCCTTCATTTCATGGGAACTTCTTCTTTCTTAGGCCAAAAGTCTTGGAATACTATGTAATTTCTCATTTTTCTATTTTACATTCAACTAGTTAGCAAAACCTCTTGGCTATACAATCAAAATATATCTGCAGTCTGAGAATTACTAGCATCCTGGTGCAAGTCAAAGAGTTTCTGGCTTTGATTATGGAAATAACTTTCTAATTAATACATTATCCACATCAACAAAGCAGCCAAAGTGATGCTGATAAGCATCAGACTATTTTTCTCTTCTACTCAAAACTATCCAGGCATCCCATCTCAGAGTAAAAGCAAAAGGTGATCTTTGTAAGAGGTCTGTGTGCTCTTCCTCCCTTAGGGTTCTGATCTTACCTCCTATTCCTCTTTCTACTGCTTATGAGCTATTTTAGTTTTTGCAGTTCCTCAAATATGCCTGATACATAGTTACCTGAGTCTGCACCAGGAAATTTTCAGGTGTTATTTCTGGAAATGCTATTCCTCCAGATAGTCAAAAGTCCATTCTGTAAAGTCTTGCTCAACATAGTCATCTTAGTAAGACCTCCTGCAATCATCCTTTCTACCAATCACAGTCCTCACTTCATCCCTGCAGCCCTATTCTGATTTATCCTGCTTCATTTATTGTAGGTTTCCATGCGCTGGAATGTAATCCTTACAAGAGTAAGGTTTTTCCTGATTTGTTTTTCACTGCTCTATCCCCAGAATCTAGAACATTGCCTGACATAATTGTTGATTTTGTTGAATAAATGTATAGAAATTAATTCTTTTAAAAATCTATATTTAGGTATTAGACACATTTCACAAGTTACATTCTCCTATAGATTTTTCATATGTTCAGTTGTTTTGGGCTTCCTTTCTCCAAATATACAAATTAGCTGAACATTACTTTTATTATTCACCATACTTTCAGTAAGACACTTTGTTTTCTGTGGAAGTTAGAGCAGAATACTTCGTTATTTAATGAGAGGTCACAAATCAGGACATTAACTAGCACAACTCTATTGATTGTGTGAGCCAACCTCAGAAAAGCAGGAATAAAATGATTTCTATGCCAAAAGCCCAGTAGATAATAGAATCACTTTGAATAAAGTACTAGGAAATTTTGCACAGAATAAAAGCGTAAAAGTTTTATATCTTACAAGTAACATTAAAGTAAATGCATTTGGGAAGAATTATTTCAGGCATTTCCAATGGACACTTTTATGAGGTGCTGTTGATCAACGTTTCTAAAGTATCACATTGAGAGGTTTTATTTCCTATCACATTTCTTGTTTTAGAAGTAGTAAATAGCTATGATAATTCTTATTTCATCATCCCTGTCACATGTAACAAGCAATAATACATCTTGTTTTCATTATTAAATATGGGTACTGAATATTGAAAGACTAGATATAACAACTCTTGTCAAAGTCTTGCTGTTACCAGGGTGGTAATTTGTCCATGAGTAATGGCTGGATGTAGAAGAAGTATGTGTAGTTGAACTCTGCTCCAACCAAGCATCCTTTTGAAAAACAAAAAAGCAAAACAAAAACACTTAACTCTAGAATTTCAAAATATGTGGTTGGTGTTTTTTGCAATTCCAAGTAAAAGGATTTTAGGCAGGGCATGGACAGACCCATTAAAATTAGCATCTTAATTGTAAGATATATGAGAAATAATAGTATAAAATAGTAGTCAGCAAATACTAAGATGGTGATAACCAAAATGAGTGAAGTTTGGAATATCCTGGTTATTGAGGTTAGATCACCAACTAATACCTAATTATTATTTGATTACAGAATGTTAAGTTACCCGGTATCTGCTCTCCAGAAAGAACACCTGTTCAAGTACCTGGTTCCTCATGAATGAGCAAGCAAGCAATACTGACCGAGGTAAGTGTTCGACAGTACAGCCATTTAAAACCTTCATGTTGTCTCCATTGTACTATTCCAGTCTGTTAGCGCTACTAGCAAGAACCAAATAACAAAGACAGAAATAATGGTCACTGTTCTCCTTAAAAGTTACATAGGTACTCTCAGCTTTAGTCACGTTTTCATATGTACATATTCATTAATAGAAAAAATATAGATTTCCTAAAACACAGCATCCTTCTATAGAAAATCTAACCCCACGTATAGTTTTGTACATCCAGAAAAATGTCATTCTCCTGCTTTCCAACTCATTAAATGGCAAATCCTTCTCTCAATCTTCCTTATGTAATAACTGTAGTGTAAGTAGCAATTATATTTCTTTCAACATTTTATCATATTCTATAAATGCTGAGGTTAGAACACCTTTGTTTTACTTTAGCACAAAACTGTACTACTTCTTCCAGCCTATGCTTAAAATATCTAATGCAATGAAGAAAAGTGTAACATAGTGGGTAGGTGGGTGGGGGGGTGGGGGGAGAACCTACAAATGATTTTTACCAGTATGGCTTCAATATGTGCCTCCACCTTTTAACTAGCTGTGGGACTTGGAACAGATTATATTATCACTCAGAAAGCTATTTTTCTCATTTTAATAAAAATGCTTAATTACGGTTTTGAGAGAATGTGAAGTGATGTCAAAGTATTTCCTAAACTGTAAGGGGTCATGCAAATTTTACAAGTTATTTTGGTAGATAAAAATCACCTGAAACATATGTAATTTACTTCATATAGAGTTTTCTTCTTGTCCTCCTTTGATCGTTTAGACATAATTATTGGGAAAATATTTCCCCAAAATGCCTAGACAAGTATGTGCTGATTATGAAGACTTACTGGCCGTTTATTTCTGGCTGAAAATTTTCTAAACCTCTTCAAAGAACAGTGTTTTTTCTATTTTTAGCTGATTGTAATAATAGTCATGAGCACAGGTTAGGTAAATTAATCATATATGCATAACATGAAACTTTACAATTTGAGTATTTACATTCAGAAACTTTATTTTTATTTGCATGTAAATATAGGAGATTTTAGAGGCAATGATGCACAAGGCATGGATCTGTTATATAGCTCCATTACTGTCATCCTGAAGACACATCTCTGAGTCTTATTAGTTAAAATTTTGACTTGTGCATACCTAGCCAGCAAGAGTATTATCTAATTACCACTTCAATGTTGCCTTCTTTCTCCTTATCTATGTAGTGGGCAGAATAGTATCCATCTGGAAGTGTTGTGTGCACAGTTAAATGAGATAAAGCAAACTAACACTATTAGAAGAAAATATAGATCTTTATGATCTTAGAGTTGCCAGGGATTTAATAAAAAAATGAAGGACCACACCAACCATATACATTCCAGGTTTCATTATATTAGATAGTCTATGTGAAAAATTAAGCAGTGCATTAGGACAAGTATAGAATATACAGGAGACAAAGGAGATTATTAAAATCAAAATCCACGTAACATTAAAGAGGTGTTAAACATCAGCCAAAGACAGGAGCAGAAAATTGAAAAGAAACTAAGTACCCATCTGAAGTAATGCCTAATTTGTGAGAAATAAAAACATGACAAAATAAACTCTCAACCCAGATAACTACTAAAACTTCAGATATCAGAGTTTAGTAAGAATGCATGTAAATATGAAATTTCTCAAAAGGGTTTTTCAGATATTCATTAGTACAGCTATTCTGGAGAGAAATTTGATACTTAAAGTAGTGTCTGCTTATATGACCCAACCATTCTCTAAATAGAAGTCTTAGAGAAATCTTTACCTATGCAGTGGAAAACATGGAACTCCTAGAAAATTCACTGAAGCATTGGTTATGAAAAAAAAATTGAAGTACTTCAAAAGAATCCTCATATACATTAAAAAAAAGGAGTGGATGTACAAGCTATCCACGGAAAATGTAGACAATATCTTTCTCACATCATGAATCTCAAAAAACAATGGTAATTTGAAATTAATGGAACGTAGAGTTTATGTACTTTTTAAAAAGCACATATAGACAAAAATGCTATATTTAAAGAACAAGTATGACATATTGGAAGGATACATCAAACAAGATAGTGAGTGTCCATGGGTTGGAGAGGGGAAAAGGGAAGGGAGTAAGGAGGGGGAGGAAAGGGAGGGACAAACTAGGATAAGTGGGACAAAAATAAGGCTGTAGTTAATTATGTGCTATTAGCAGCATAGGACTGAGATCCATCAATCCAACTCTTAAGATTCCTTGTGTAGGAAAAAAGGTCATTCTAGTTCCATGAGGTTATATATCTAAATATAGTGTTTAGTATAACACTCAATTTTCATTTCATTCTTTTACTTTTTTATTTATTTATTTATTTATTTATTTATTTTTTATTTATTTATTTAATATATGAAATTTACTGTCAAATTGGTTTCCATACAACACCCAGTGCTCATCCCAAAAGGTGCCCTCCTCAATACCCATCACCCACCCTACCCTCCCTCCCACCCCCCATCAACCCTCAGTTTGTTCTCAGTTTTTAACAGTCTCTTATGCTTTGGCTCTCTCCCACTCTAACCTCTCTTTTTTTTTTTTTTTTCTTTCCCCTCCCCCATGGGTTTCTGTTATGTTTCTCAGGATCCACATAAGTGTGAAACCATATGGTATCTGTCTTTCTCTGTATGGCTTATTTCACTTAGCATCACACTCTCCAGTTCCATCCACGGTGCTACAAAAGGCCATATTTCATTCTTTCTCATTGCCACGTAGTATTCCATTGTGTATATAAACCACAATTTCTTTATCCATTCATCAGTTGATGGACATTTAGGCTCTTTCCATAATTTGGCTATTGTTGAGAGTGCTGCTATAAACATTGGGGTACAAGTGCCCCTATGCATCAGTACTCCTGTATCCCTTGGATAAATTCCTAGCAGTGCTATTGCTGGGTCATAGGGTAGGTCTATTTTTAATTTTCTGAGGAACCTCCACACTGCTTTCCAGAGCGGCTGCACCAATTTGCATTCCCACCAACAGTGCAAGAGGGTTCCCGTTTCTCCACATCCTCTCCAGCATCTATAGTCTCCTGATTTCTTCATTTTGGCCACTCTGACTGGCGTGAGGTGATATCTGAGTGTGGTTTTGATTTGTATTTCCCTGATAAGGAGCGACGTTGAACATCTTTTCATGTGCCTGTTGGCCATCCGGATGTCTTCTTTAGAGAAGTGTCTATTCATGTTTTCTGCCCATTTCTTCACTGGGTTATTTGTTTTTCAGGTGTGGAGCTTGGTGAGCTCTTTATAGATTTTGGATACTAGCCCTTTGTCTGATATGTCATTTGCAAATATCTTTTCCCATTCCGTTGGTTGCCTTTTAGTTTTGTTGGTTGTTTCCTTTGCTGTGCAGAAGATTTTTATCTTCGTGAGGTCCCAGTAATTCACTTTTGCTTTTAATTCCCTTGCCTTTGGGGATGTGTCAAGTAAGAGATTGCTACGGCTGAGGTCAGAGAGGTCTTTTCCTGCTTTCTCCTCTAAGGGTTTGATGGTTTCCTGTGTCACATTCAGGTCCTTTATCCATTTTGAGTTTCTTTTTGTGAATGGTGTGAGAAAGTGGTCCAGTTTCAACCTTCTGCATGTTGCTGTCCAGTTCTCCCAGCACCATTTGTTAAAGAGACTGTCTTTTTTCCATTGGATGTTCTTTCCTGCTTTGTCAAAGATTAGTTGGCCATACGTTTGTGGGTCTAGTTCTGGGGTTTCTATTCTTTTCCACTGGTCTATGTGTCTGTTTTTATGCCAATACCATGCTGTCTTGATGATGACAGCTTTGTAGTAGAGGCTAAAGTCTGGGATTGTGATGCCTCCTGCTTTGGTCTTCTTCTTCAAAATTACTTTGGCTATTCGGGGCCTTTTGTGGTTCCATATGAATTTTAGGATTGCTTGTTCCAGTTTCGAGAAGAATGCTGGTGCAATTTTGATTGGGATTGCATTGAATGTGTAGATAGCTTTGGGTAGTATTGGCATTTTGACAATATTTATTCTTCCAATCCATGAGCAGGGAATGTCTTTCCATTTCTTTATATCTTCTTCAATTACCTTAATAAGCTTTCTATAGTTTTCAGCATACAGATCTTTTACATCTTTGGTTAGATTTATTCCTAGGTATTTTATGCTTCTTGGTGCAATAGTGAATGGGATCAGTTTATTTATTTGTCTTTCTGTTGCTTCATTGTTAGTGTATAAGAATGCAACTGATTTCTGTACATTGATTTTGTATCCTGCAACTTTGCTGAATTCATGTATCAGTTCTAGCAGACTTTTGGTGGAGTCTATCGGATTTTCCATGTATAATATCATGTCATCTGGAAAAAGCGAAAGCTTGACTTCATCTTTGCCAATTTTGATGCCTTTGATTTCCTTTTGTTGTCTGATTGCTGATGCTAGAACTTCCAGCACTATGTTAAACAACAGCGGTGAGAGTGGGCATCCCTGTCGTGTTCCTGATCTCAGGGAAAAAGCTCTCAGTTTTTCCCCGTTGAGGATGATGTTAGCTGTGGGCTTTTCATAAATGGCTTTAATGATCTTTAAGTATGTTCCTTCTATCCCGACTTTCTCAAGGGTTTTTATTAAGAAAGGGTGCTGGGGGCTCCTGGGTGGCTCAGTCCGTTAAGCGTCCGACTTCGGCTCAGGTCATGATCTCGCGGTCAGTGAGTTCAAGCCCCGCGTCGGGCTCTGTGCTGACAGCTCAGAGCCTGGAGCCTGCTTCTGATTCTGTGTCTCCCTCTCTCTCTGACCCTCCCCCGTTCATGCTTTGTCTCCCTCTGTCTCAAAAATAAATAAACGTTAAAAAAAATTAAAAAAAAAAAAAAAAAAAAGAAAGGGTGCTGGATTTTGTCAAAGGCCTTTTCTGCATCGATTGACAGGATCATATGGTTTTTCTCTTTTTTTTTTTGTTAATGTGATGTATCACGTTGATCAATTTGCGAATGTTGAACCAGCCCTGCATCCCAGGAATGAATCCCACTTGATCATGGTGAATAATTCTTTTTATATGCTGTTGAATTCGATTTGCTAGTATCTTATTGAGAATTTTTGCATCCATATTCATCAGAAATATTGGCCTGTAGTTCTCTTTTTTTACTGGGTCTCTGTCTGGTTTAGGAATCAAAGTAATACTGGCTTCATAGAATGAGTCTGGAAGTTTTCCTTCCCTTTCTATTTCTTGGAATAGCTTGAGAAGGATAGGTATTATCTCTGCTTTAAACGTCTGGTAGAACTCCCCTGGGAAGCCATCTGGTCCTGGACTCTTATTTGTTGGGAGATTTTTGATAACTGATTCAATTTCTTCGCTGGTTATGGGTCTGTTCAAGCTTTCTATTTCCTCCTGATTGAGTTTTGGAAGAGTGTGGGTGTTTAGGAATTTGTCCATTTCTTCCAGGTTGTCCAATTTGTTGGCATATAATTTTTCATAGTATTCCCTGATAATTGTTTGTATCTCTGAGGGATTGGTTGTAATAATTCCATTTTCATTCATGATTTTATCTATTTGGGTCCTCTCCCTTTTCTTTTTGAGAAGCCTGGCTAGAGGTTTGTCAATTTTGTTTATTTTTTCAAAAAACTCTTGGTTTCGTTGATCTGCTCTACAGGTTTTTTTAGATTCTATATTGTTTATTTCTGCTCTGATCTATATTATTTCTCTTCTTCTGCTGGGTTTAGGCTGCCTTTGCTGTTCTGCTTCTATTTCCTTTAGGTGTGCTGTTAGATTTTGTATTTGGGATTTTTCTTGTTTCTTGAGATAGGCCTGGATTGCAATGTATTTTCCTCTCAGGACTGCCTTTGGTGCATCCCAAAGCATCTGGATTGTTGTATTTTCATTTTCGTTTGTTTCCATATATTTTTTAATTTCTTCTCTAATTGCCTGGTTGACCCACTCATTCGTTAGTAGGGTGTTCTTTAACCTCCATGCTTTTGGAGGTTTTCCAGACTTTTTCCTGTGGTTGATTTCAAGCTTCATGGTATTGTGGTCTGAAAGTATGCACAGTATAATTTCAATTCTTGTAAACTTATGAAGGGCTGTTTTGTGACCCAGTATATGATCTATCTTGGAGAATGTTCCATGTGCACTCGAGAAGAAAGTATATTCTGTTGCTTTGGGATGCAGAGTTCTAAATATATCTGTCAAGTCTATCTGATCCAATGTATCATTCAGGGCCCTTGTTTCTTTATTGACCGTGTGTCTAGATGATCTATCCATTTCTGTAAGTGGGGTGTTAAAGTCCCATGCAATGACCACATTCTTATCAATAAGGTTGCTTATGTTTATGAGTAATTGTTTTATATATTTTGGGGCTCCGGTGTTCGGCGCATAGACATTTATAATTGTTAGCTCTTCCTGATGGATAGACCCTGTAATTATTATATAATGCCCTTCTTTATCTCTTGTTACAGCCTTTAATTTAAAGTCTAGTTTGTCTGATATAAGTATGGCTACTCCAGCTTTCTTTTGGCTTCCAGTAGCATGATAAATAGTTCTCCATCCCCTTACTCTCAATCTAAAGGTGTCCTCAGATCTAAAATGAGTCTCTTGTAGACAGCAAATAGATGGGTCTTGTTTTTTTATCCATTCTGATACCCTATGTCTTTTGGTTGGTGCATTTAATCCATTTACATTCAGTGTTATTATAGAAAGATACGGGTTTAGAGTCATTGTGATGTCCGTATGTTTTATGCTTGTAGTGATGTCTCTGGTACTTTGTCTCACAGGATCCCCCTTAGGATCTCTTGTAGGGCTGGTTTAGTGGTGACAAATTCCTTCAGTTTTTGTTTGTTTGGGAAGACCTTTATCTCTCCTTCTATTCTAAATGACAGACTTGCTGGATAAAGGATTCTCGGCTGCATATTTTTTCTGTTTAGCACACTGAAGATATCGTGCCAAGCCTTTCTGGCCTGCCAAGTTTCAAAAGAGAGATCAGTCACGAGTCTTATAGGTCTCCCTTTATATGTGAGGGCACGTTTATCCCTTGCTCCTTTCAGAATTTTCTCTTTATCCTTGTATCTTGCCAGTTTCACTATGATATGTCGTGCAGAAGATCGATTCAAGTTACGTCTGAAGGGAGTTCTCTGTGCCCCTTGGATTTCAATGCCTTTTTCCTTCCCCAGTTCAGGGAAGTTCTCAGCTATAATTTCTTCAAGTACTCCTTCAGCACCTTTCCCTCTCTCTTCCTCCTCTGGGATACCAATTATGCGTATATTATTTCTTTTTAGTGTATCACTTAGTTCTCTAATTTTTCCCTCATACTCCTGGATTTTTTTATCTCTCTTTCTCTCAGCTTCCTCTTTTTCCATAATTTTATCTTCTAGTTCACCTATTCTCTCCTCTGCCTCTTCAATCCGAGCTGTCGTCGTTTCCATTTTGTTTTGCATTTCGTTTAAAGCGCTTTTCAGTTCCTCATGACTGTTCCCTAGTCCCTTGATCTCTGTGGCAAGAGATTCTCTGCTGTCCTGTATACTGTTTTCAAGCCCAGCGATTAATTTTATGACTATTATTCTAAATTCACTTTCTGTTATATTACTTAAATCCTTTTTGATCAGTTCATTAGCTGTTGTTATTTCCTGGAGATTCTTCTGAGGGGAATTCTTCCATTTGGTCATTTTGGATAGTCCCTGGAGTGGTGAGGACCTGCAGGGCACTTCCCCTGTGCTGTGGTGTATAACTGGAGTTGGTGGGCAGGGCCGCAGTCTAACCTGATGTCTGCCCCCAGCCCACCGCTGGGGCCACAGTCAGACTGGTGTGTGCCTTCTCTTCCCCTCTCCTAGGGGCGGGATTCAATGTGGGGTGGCGTGGCCCGTCTGGGCTACTTGCACACTGCCAGGCTTGTGGTGCTGGGGATCTGGCGTATTAGCTGGGGTGGGTAGGCAAGGTGCACGGGGGCAGGAGGGGCAGGCTTAGCTCGCTTCTCCTTAGGTGATCCACTTCAGGAGGGGCCCTGTGGCAGCGGGAGGGAGTCAGATCTGCTGCCGGAGGTTTGGCTCCACAGAAGCACAGAGTTGGGTGTTTGCAGGGAGCGAGCAAGTTCCCTGGCAGGAACTGGTTCCCTTTGGGATTTTGGCTGGGGGATGGGCGGGGGAGATGGCGCTGGCGCCTTTGTTCCCCGCCAAGCTGAGCTCTGCCGTCCGGGGGCTCAGCAGCTCTCCCTCCCTTTGTCCTCCAGCCTTCCCGCTTTCCGAGCAGAGCTGTTAACTTATGACCTCCCAGACGCTAAGTCGCGCTTGCTGTCGGAACACAGTCTGTCCGGCCCCTCTGCTTTTGCCAGCCAGACTCGGGGGCTCTGCTTGGCCGGCGAGCCGCCCCTCCGCCCCGGCTCCCTCCCGCCAGTCTGTGGAGCACGCACCACCTAGCCGCCCTTCCTACCCTCTTCCGTGGGCCTCTCGTCTGTGCTTGGCTCCTGAGACTCCGTTCTGCTAATCCTCTGGCGGTTTTCTGGGTTATTTAGGCAGGTGTAGGTGGAATCTAAGTGGTCAGCAGGATACGCGGTGAGCCCAGCGTCCTCCTACGCCGCCATCTTCCCTCCCCTCCATTTCATTCTTTTTCAAATAAGGTTTAGTCAAATTCAATTCTAACTTTCATTTTCTCAGTTTCTTGAAAAGTTGCTGTTTTCTGTCCTTACTAAAAGATCTAAGTTTTACTGAAGTAATAAACCAATATATGTGGGAAGTAAGATAAATTCAAAAGTCAGAATTTCAAAATATTATTAACATCTGAGTGATAAAGATGTCAAAATAAACATTGATACTGACATCCCCCAGAAGTGGATATTTATTTTCTGTATTAATCAAAGTTTTTCATGCTCAGAGAAACTTAATTTCACCAGAGCTGCCCCCTGATAGACAGGATTGAGTATCTGTTTGAGAAGAGGATGGGAGTCATGTCAACACTTTCAGCCCATAGAAAAGAGTGGAGATTTCCCCATTCTACTGAAGAGATTTCTGATTTGTAATTATAGCTTGTCACCTTTCAGCTTCTAGACCAATACATTTCCATAGGCAGGACCCTCCATCCTGGGTGAGCTGCAATTCTGCCTTAGGAATGGTTGTTCATAAGCATGGGTCAGTGGTGTGGAGAAAATCCTTCTGAGGGCTGTAAGAATTTCTGTTCAAGTATTTTTCTTTTGAGCCTCAATAAAGAACCTCTTGATCTATGCCAGAAACGGCACAATTTCTCCAAACAGACACAGGAAAGAAAATGTTAACACTTCACAATCATGGACTTTTACCATTTTTCACCCTCACACAAAATGGATTAAGGTACCAATAATGTCCCAATGTAAATAATAGAATTTTACCTATTAGATTATTTAACCAAATCTTTACATTAGTGTGGCCAGTTAAGATTACGTAGCCCACCTTGAAGACTCCTGATCTGAAGTCCAGTGCGTTTCTATTTTGTCACACAGCTACTCCAAAATATGTTGACATCCACACCAAGCTTTAAAAATTCTATAAACACAGACTCTTCTTAATATATACCCAAATTCTGTCATTAGCTCAATAACTGGGCTGATTAGATCATCCCCTATATGTAGACAATTTAAAGTAGGACATAAAAATCTAAATATTGTAGATTAGCAATAAACTGATTTCTTTCAGGTTCCCAAATATTCCTGGCAGGGACTCCTTTGAGGACAAGGATTAAGTTATATTAGTCTCTTTTCAAGAATCAAGTAAATGCCAGTTTCCCCGATATGGGTCCCTCTCTCTAATGCTTCTGACATTATTCCTGCTAGTTCATTGCCTACATCCTAAATACCTGGTTGCTGCCTCCTAATGGGTCTCACCATATAGAGGATGGCTTCGTCTATATTTAGCCCTTGTTGTTGAAGTTTATTTTTGAGCAAGACAGAGTGAGTGGGGGAGAGGCAGATAGGGAGAGAGAGAGAATCCCAAGTCAGGCTCCCCATTACCCTGGGCTCAATCTCATGAAACCGTGAGATCGTTAGTGGAGCTGAAACCAAGAGTTGGATGCTTAACCAACTGAGCCACCCAAGCGCCACTCTTTTTAGCCCTTTCTTAAATCACTTTCTCAGAAGATAACTCTTGTTTGGATGTTTACGCATATAATAACATGGATTTTAAGGAAGGAGTCAAAACTTGGCATTCAAATGATATCTTTTTTTTTTTTAACTAAATTGGCATTACCCTGGATTACTGATATTCCAAGCACTAGTGGATTTCAATCCTGCCTTTATTATACATTAATATATGCTTTCACATCTGTATCTAATCACCAGGTGTATTATATTTAAGGGTTAAATAGGTGAGCTGAATTTAATACTTGATTGAATAGAACACTGCACTTAGTCCAGGGCATGTAATCCTTAACCAGAGATACATATACATATAGGGAAGTTACTGTTGTTCAGAAAAAAAATCTTTTACCACAGGTTTTAGTGCGATGCAGGCCAGCTGTCCTGGAAACCATTTCCCTTTGGTCATAAAAGAGAGGACATAAAAATATTCATGTCCCCACTAATTTAAAAATTTATTGAATGCCTCATATTTCAGACATTGTACTTGACACTTAGGGGATCATTAATGAATGAAACACATTAATTTATACTTTTAAAGGTCTGCCTAGAACCCTGAGAGACTTTGAGTTATAACTAAGTGCATTAAGAAAATTTAGTAAACTTTTATTCACTGGTAAAAACCTGGAAGTCTTTACCCAGATAAAATACATGCCAGCAACATGTATTCTTGTCAACATGAAATCCTTTTCCACTTCTGGGGACAAGGTGAGACTATGTGGGGCTGAGACTTTAGGTGGATGGTGTTAAGTTTTAATGTCATTCCCTTCTCCCAATTTCATCTCACATTAATCCAGAACGTCTTAGTGCTTTAATAAGATAATTCGGATTTAATGTTTTAACATATAAAACTTCATTTTTAGATGAAAATTCACAATATTCTATATTGGTAAATATCTCCATATATTTCAATGTGGATTACAGGACATGCTGTGTCCAATGTTTAAACAGACAGCCCTCAGAAATGGCAGTGATAGGAGTACTGCCATACCAATAATGGTATTGTATGGACATTTGTTCAATGTGAGGGAAAACAATCAGCTTAGCTTGGACCCTACTTGGTACATATAATTTTTCCTTCTTTAATCATCCATATTTACTCCAGAGGTTGGGATTGGTAGAACATAGGGGAAAAAAAAGTCATACAAGATACAGGACACAGGGCTTGGATAGGAAACATTATCCCATAGTTATTAAGTTTTGGAAGACATTAGGTCAAGATAATAGCTTCTAACCAAGAAAGCACCCAAATGAGAACTGTGTGTGAAGGGAATGAGACAAGATCAAAGTGAGAAACAAAAATAATAATCAGAACCTAAAAGATTTAAAATGGATTAAGGTGGAGGCAACACTTCTAAAAGGTTTCCAAACATTTGAGAAGAGAAACTAAGTTTATATTACAACTTCAGGCGCTAGTTTGGAGAAAAGGATAATATTTTTCCTTCAATTGTTATCTATGGAGTATCTTATATTCACTCAATAGTTAATCAGTTATCCTGGATCAAGTTTTTACTTGATGATCTGTGTACAAGAGCAACTCCGACTTTCTGTCCTAACAGTGGAAATATTTGTTATAAGCTTGAAAGATGATGAATTATTATTTAGTTTAAGATAAATGATAGGATGAATTGTTCCTTTGGTCATCATATTCCTTGAATTTTATGTATAATCTCAACTCTCCTCCATTATCTTAGTTCTTATCCGTTTTTATTGAGACATCTAAAGTCGCATTTCATTACCGAAATCATTCTTTTGCAGTCAATAGGATTCAGGGCCTCAGCAAGGGATAAGCTTTGGAAGACATTAAAGTTGTCTGCTGCACAGAAACCATGCATAATGAACCATGATTTATAAGATAGATGTTTAAAGCCAAAAATATTTCAAAATAAAGGGATGGGCAAATAGAGGTCAGGCAAAAATACACAAATAAAGATTAACAAGATAGCATGAGAGTGATATACTTTAAGGTTAGAAAAGAGTGATGAAAAGCACAATTTATGATGAAGCTATTTGAAATAAACTTATGGTCCCCAAACATATACAGCAAAGTCATTTTAGTAAAAGGAAGACATCACAAAAAACTTGGTATGGGTGATATTAATATACCTCTATCAACATTAGACAGATTTAATGGATCAAATACCTAATAGATAAATAACTACAAGGGCTTCTACTCGTAGCAATAGGGTAGCCTAGGATTACATAAGATTCTTTCCAGTAGGAAGCACTTAAATGTTAGATGAACTGTGAAACCAAATGTATACAAACTTGTAAATGAATTCGAGCTTGAAATAAAGAAAAGGAAATCCACAGGAGACCAAAACAAGGAGACAGCTGCTTTTAAAAGTATGCTAGTAGGGCCCCTGGGTGGCTCAGTTGTTTGAGTCTGACTTTGGCTCAGGTCATGATCATGCAGATTGCGAGTTAGAGCCCCATGTCCAGCTCTGTACTGACAGCTCAGATCCTGGAGCCTGTTTCAGATTCTGTGTCTTCCTGTCTATCTGCCTTCCCTCCCTTGCTCGCACTCTGTCTCTCTCTCTCTTTTGAAAGTAAATAAATATTTTAAAAAAATAAATGAAAAGTAAGCTAGTGATGACGCCCTTGCTTTGGAGGTATGCACTCATTTTGGTAAAAAGAGGTTTATATTTTGAGGACAATGTGGAGCCAGGAGACAAAGGAGTAGGTTTAGAATCCATCTGAGTTTGAACTGAAAACTCTTGATAAATTAGGACCCATAAAAAATATACAATCAAAACTTGGATTAAGAAAATATGCCAGGGGCACCTGGGTGGTTCAGTTGGTTAAGCATCTGACATTTATTTATTTGTTTGTGTGTTTATTTATTTAGGCAGGTTTAGGTCATGATCTCATGGTTTTTTGAGTTCAAGCCCCACTTCAGACTCTGTGCTGACAATGCAGAGCCCACTTGGGATTCTCTCCCCCCCCTTTACCTCTCCCCCACTTGCACTTCTTGTCTTTCAAAAAAAATGTGACCAACTGGGGAGCCTGGGGGGTCAGTTGGTTGAGCACCTACTCTTGATTTCAGCTCAGGTCATTGTTCCAGAGTCATGGGATCAAGCCCCTCAATGGGCTCCATGCTGAGTGTGGAGCCTTAGGATCCATTCTCTCCCTCTCTCCCTCAGGACACCCCTCTCTCCTTGCTCATGCTGTCTAAAAATAAATCTTTCAAAAAAGAAAATGTGACCAATAGAACAGACTTCAAGGTGTATTACAAAGCTGTAATTATCAAGACAGTATGGAACTGGCACAAAAACAGACTCAGATCAATGGAACAGAATAGAGAACCCATAAATGGGTTCTACAAACGTATGACCAACTAATCTTTGACAAAGCAATAAAGAGTATCCAATGGAATAAAGACAGTCTCTTCAGCAAGTGGTGCTAGGAAAACTGGACAATGCCATGCAGAAAAGTGAACCTGGACAACTTTCTTACACCATACACAAAAATAAACTCAAAAAGGATGAAAGACCTAAATGTAAGACAGGAAGCCATCAAAATCCTCGAGGAGAAAGCAGGCACAAACGTTCTCGACCTCAGCCATACCAACTTTTTACTCAAGATGTCCCCGGAGGCAAGGGAAACAAAAGAAAAAATGAACTACTGGGACCTCATCAAAATAAAAGCTTCTGCACAGCAAAGGAAACAATCAGCAAAAGTAAAAGGCAACCAGTGGAATGGGAGAAGATATTTGCAAGTGACATAGCAGATGAAAGGCTAGTATCCAAAATCTATAAAGAACTCACCAAACTCCACACCCAAAAAACAAATAATCCAGTGAAGAAATGGGCAGAAAACATGAATAGACACTTCTCCAAAAAGACATCTAGATGGCCAACAGGCACATGAAAAGATGCTCAACATCACCCCTCATCAGAGAAATACAAATCAAAACCACACAGATACCATCTCATGCCAGTCAGCATGGCTAAAATGAACACATCAGGAGACTATAGATGCTGCAGAGGATGTGGAGAAATGGGAACCCTCTTGCATGCTTGGTGGGAATGCAAACTGGTGCAGCTGCTCTGGAAAACAGTGTGGAGGTTCCTCAAAAAATTTAAAATAGATCTACCCTATGACCCAGCAATAGCACTGCTAGGAATTTACCCAAGGGATACAGGAGTACCGATGCATAGGGCACTTGTACCCCAATGTTTATAGCAGCACTTTCAACAATAGCCAAATTATGGAAAGAGCCTAAATGTCCATCAACTGATTAATGGATAAAGAAATTGTTGTTTATATATACAATGGAATACTACGTGGCAATGAGAAAGAATGAAATATGGCCTTTTGTAGCAATGTGGATGGAACTAGAGGGTGTTATGATAAGTGAAATAAGTCACACAGAGAAAGACAGACACAAAAAAAATAAAAAAATAAATAAGAAAGACAGATACCTTATGTTTTCACTCTTATGTGGATCCCGAGAAACTTAACAGAAGACCATGGGGGAGGGGAAAGAAAAAAAAGTTAGAGAGGAAGGGAGCCAAACCGTAAGAAACTCTTAAAAACTGAGAGTAAATGGAGGGTTGATGGGGGGTGGGAGGGAGGAGAAAGTGGGTGATAGGTATTGAGGAAGGCACCTGTTGGGATGAGTACTGGGTGTTGTATGGAAACCAATTTGACAATAAATTTCATACATATATATGTTAAAAAAAAACTTATCAAAGTCAACACCCAAAAAACAAATAATCCAGTGAAGAAATGGGCAAAAGACATGAATAGACACTTCTCCAGAGAAGACATCCAGATGGCCAACCAACACATGAAAAAATGCTCAACATCACTCATCAGGGAAACACAAATCAAAACCACAATGAGATACCACCTCACACCTGTCAGAATGGCTAATATTAACTCAGGCAATGACAGATGCTGGGGAGCATGTGGAGGAAGAGGATCTCTTTTGCACTGCTGGTAGGAATGCAAACTGGTGCAGCCACTCTGGAAAACAGTATGGAGGTTCCTCAAAAAATTAAAAATAAAACTACCCTATGATCCAGCAATTTATCCAAGTGATACAGGTATGCTGTTTCAAAGGGGCATATGCACTCCTATGTTTACAGCAGCACTACTAATGATAGCCAAAGTATGGAAAGAGTCCAAATGTCCATGGATGGATGAATGGATAAAGAAGATGCGATACACACACACACACACACACACACACACACACACACACACACTGGAGTAGTATTCGACAATCTAAGATGAAATCTTGCCATTTGCAAGTATGTGGATGGAACTAGAGGGTATTATGCTAAGCGAAATTAGTCGGAGACAGACAAATATCATATGACTTCACTCATATGAGGAATTTAAGATACAAAACAGATGAACATAAGGGAAAGGAAACAAAAGTAAAAACAGGAAGGGGGACAAAACATAAGACACTCTTAAATAATGAGAACAAACAAAGGGTTATAGGAAGGGTTATGGGGGGGTGGGCTAAATGGGTAAGGGGCATTAAGGAATCTACTCCTGAAATCATTGTTGCACTATATATGCTAACTTGGATGTAAATTAAAAAAATAAATTAAAAAAATAAAGAGAAAAGAAAAGTAACAAAGAAAATGTGACCAATAGAAGGTTACTTAATATTATTTGACCTGACTTGAGCATATGTATGGATGAAGGTCTCCTCTGTGAGTTTGTAGCCACTGTCCTGTCAGCACAAGGCTTATGATCAAGATGTACAGTATTTACACTTGGCTTGGGTACCACAGATTAAGTAATTAACATTACATGGTTAACACAATAGGATACAACTGACAGGAAAGCATGCTAAGAACACAAACCATAAAATTCCAAGACATTGGAGGAAGCAAATCACCATAAGTAAGTGTTAGCAGAAACATTAAAGAGCAGAGCAAAATTGCTAAGAATTTGAGCTAATACACTTTTAGGTTATAGACTAGCACTACCCAATAAAGACAAGTAAAGGCAAGTATTTAATTTTAAATTTAGTAGTTTCATTAAAATATTTTGATATAATTTCACTTCAAGCATAAATATTTCAACATACAATAAAATTAGATATTTTAAATATGAACCATTTGGGAACAGTGTGCATTTTACACTTTTAATTAGTACTTTTAGTTCAGACTAGTCACATTACAAGCGCTGAATAGCTTCATGTAGCTAGTGGCTACTATATTGGACAAAGAAATAGTCCGTAGGTTTTGTTAAAGTCATTAAATACATAAAAATCAAAAATAAAAAGTAGAACTTCAAGACATTAAAATACATTAATAAACACTAAATCTCAGTAACTTGGAAAAAGTTTAAAAACAGAGAAGGAAAAGGTGTTAGAATACCTGAATAGCTGAAATTACCCAGAATGCAACAGAAGGAAAAAAGTATTTAAAAAGTTGAAAGATAGAGAAGGTCCAAGACACATATAATTATAATCCTGGATGAGGAAAATAGAATAAGAGAATATTTGAAGAAATTATGCTTCAGAATATATCAAAATTAACAAAAACTAACAATCCTTTGAGAAACACAATGAACTCAAACTGAATAAAAACACAATGAACTCAAACTTCTATGGCAATTCATATGTAGTGAATTTACAGAACAAGAGACAAGAGATCTTAAACTAGAGATAACAAGGATAAAGTGAAACATTTTTATTTTGACCGTTATATTCTATAAAGTTGCTTCGAACACTGAATTAGCCCATACGGAACCATTGCTCCTCATGAAAATACAGGGTTAGGTTCCTATGAACCTCTGGTCATAGCCTTTTCATCAACAGGTCAATATATAACCTTTTTCATGTGTGTTTCTATTTAACAATATGCTAGTTAGTATATATTTTTATAAATAACTGCATGGTCTTCCAGTGATTTAAAGCCAGGAGGTTCAGAGACCGTATGTATTATGCAGCTACATTTGCCTTTGTCCTTAAAAGAAAAAGCCAGTCTCATCAGCACTCAAAAGTGTAACCTTTTGCTGTTTAACTTTTCATGTAACCTTTTTCTGTTTAACACTTAGTGGACATTTAAAAACATTTCCCATAGCTTCCTGATATGCAGATTTTTTTTTTTTTACATTTCTCATACCATATTGCCTTTGGAAACCCTCAAGCAAGTCAGCACTAGTCAAGAAGGGTTTTACATTTCCTGGCTTTAGGTAATGTGACTATAAACATGTTTGGCTTTCAGCCAAGAATGTTGTCTACCATGCTTTTCTAATTGTGAGGGAGGATAGCTTTATCATATAGAAGACTTTCTTTCAAAGATCCTATAGTCAAGCAATGTGGTAATGTAATAGAAGTGGACCAATCGTTTGATGGAGTAGAAAAAGCTCTTGATATTTACAAAAATTTAGTGTATGTAAAAGTTGGTATTGAGTGGGAAAGGCTATTTTTAAAATTATGCTGGCCCAACTGGCTGCCACTCATCTAGAAGAAAAGAGTTAAACATTTACCTTATATGACATACAAAAGCAAATTACAGATGGATTAAATACTTAAATGTACACAAAGTAAAATTTTAGAGATGTAAAATATATTTGTAATCTAGGGGCAAATGAGAACATTAGAACTGAGCCCATAAACTGAGCTTCCTAGTTGCAGATTTGTAGACTACAGACTTTTTTTTTTTTTTTTTTGAGAGATCTCTTCTGGTTGAATAAGGATGTCTGGTTCACAGAACAGTAGCTTATCTCCCAGCCTTCATCACTCTTCATTTATGTACCTGTGTTCTAGCTGGTTTAAAGGAGTTATCAGAGTGTCTCTCCTCCATCTATGGCTGGCCAGAGCTCTTATTGTGTAAAATAAAATTGCCCATCTGGACCAGACTTTTGGAGTAAAGAGTGGGTAAGGATCCAATCATGCTTTTATAGTATTGAACTACCTCTGAATTATTCTTGATATTACCAAGAATAAGGATAAGAGCCCTGACACTTTATTACTCTGTCTCATTGCCTCAGGGAACGACTGTTAAATCACAGGCAGTAAGTACATGCACCATCTGATGCTGTCCCTACAGGCAAGAGTAGATCTAAGCTCTTGCTGTAGGACTGAGAATTAATAAAGAATCTGAAGACTAACAAGGAAAGGAACAAAGGAGCTAATATAGACCTTTGGTTAACTTTTTAAAACTTACACTATTCTAATATTTTGATAGAAGCCAATGACAATATCTAGATTTTAAACAATATCTAGATTTTAAACACCTGGAAGAATTACATATTTACAGTTGGAAGACAGGTTTTTATTTTTGGAGATAGATACCACCTGATCTAGTTTTCATGAATTCAAAGTTCCTATTAACATACAGTTTCCTATGATCATGTAGAAATACTTTTTATTTAGAGCTCATTTTCAAGCAAAGACTAATCTTATTTTCTCCTGTAAATACAGTATACAGATTCAACCAAAAACTTTGGAAAGTTACTTTCTGTAAGTTAATACAGAGTATGATTACTTGTGAGGACATAAACTTAGATAATGAGGGGTGAGGCTATCTGATCATTTAGTAGCACTTAAAGAATAGATGCCAAACGCTGTAGACAGGGCTCCTCCGCTAGAGAGCTTTCAGGTTGGCAGGGAAATCAAGGGAACTGCCTTTTTTCTCTTCTAGCTTTAAGATATTTAAGTTTCAATGTGCAATATAATAAAATGCATTACAGTTACCTTTAGTTGAAATCTAGGAATTATACAAGCTCAGATTTTCTTTTCCTTATTTTATGCTTATAGGATCTTTAATTTCCATTTTAAATCCTACTCTGAATTTTTTGATCCTTTTATATCCTTCTGTCTCTGGACAGTGTTTGAGATTCTTCATCCTCCTCCTCTCATAGCAAATTTGAAGGGAGGCCTCATGTTGAGGATGATGAGGACATTGTATGTGAATATTCTGGGTGCCTGAATGACTACACAGAACAGAGCTCTCCTCTGACTCAGCCAATCACAAGAATGCATGATAAGCTTTAGTTGTATTCAGCTGATTGTTGTTTCAGCAGAGAGCCTATCCTGATTTACATGAGAACTATTGACAGTAGAGGTAAATCAGGAATTAATGGCTTTAGTTCTAAAATCAGAGCCTGAGTATACATTTTAGTCTGTTTATTATTACCATCACTTTATATAAATCACTTAACATCTTTTATTTCCTCAAGAAGGAGTAGATTAGTAAGGTCTAACTGACTGCAGTTGTTGAGACAAATAGGTCCTTACAAGTGAGCTATTATTTCATAGTTGTTTCTAAGTTTCTATGTTGTCAGTTATTTCCAGGATTTTTTTTTTCATGAACATGAAACAAAATCTTCAATCTCCTAACTGAATAGTATTAATATATACAACATATGCTGAAATATATAATCCATGGCTGAAATATATAATTCAGGAGAAGGGAAGTAACTATCTTCAAACTGAAGAGTTTTATTAACATTTCCTAAGTCAGATATTATGAAAACAAGCACTAGAAAATTAATGCTATGGATGGAATTCTTCTGGGGAGGGTAATGTAGTAGCAGGTGTCTCTAGTCAAAACCATTTAGATATTTTGGTTACCACAGGAGTCTTAGAAATACATTGAGAATTTTTGCTGGGTAATGATATTAAGGTTTTTAGATCTCCTCTGTACAATGTTCAAGTGTCATTCTTCATCATGATTATACATGATATTAAATATTCTGTCAGCCTAAAGATTTATTGTAAATAAGATTTGTGGGGTTTTTTTTGTATAGTATAGATTTTAGGGTCTATGTAAAAGCCAATATTACTTAAGATTATTTACAGATTATACATGGATAAACCAAGCTATGGGAAACTTTTCATGAAAATGTTACTCCAAAAACAAGAAAGCTTTATTACATCCACTCCTCATACTTCTCAAGCAGGGCACAGAGTTTTGCTAATTGTTTTTTTCTGTCTCCTAGCAAAAGGGAAGTTCTTGTTCATTACATCGGGAAAGGAAGAACACGATTGTAACTTAAAATTTTAAGGCTTCATAATCTCTTAAACATTGTCAGTAAACTCCGAGGATTTGGGGGCATTTTTCATATAAATGTGCAACTGGGTTTCCAAGCAGTTTATTTTTTTTTATTTTTTTATTTCTATTCTTTTATTATATGAAATTTATTGTCAAATTAGTTTCCATACAACACCCAGTGCTCATCCCAAAAGATGCCCTCTTCAATGCCCCCCATCACCTACCCTCCCCTCTCTCCCACCCCCCATCAACCCTCAGTTTGTTCTCAGTTTTTAAGAGTCTCTTACCCAAGCAGTTTATTTAAATTACTAATTCCATTGAATGAAACTGACAAGGTTGACAAGGGTTTGGAACTGTAGATGTTATGATGGGTACACAGGCTTTCATCATACAGTTCTGAAGTTGAAAATCTGCTTAACAAAAAATTTTAAAATAAGTCTACTTGGGTATTTTGTTTATTTGGCATAGCATAGAAAAACAGTAAAGGATGTGGATAGTGAACAAACTTTGGGGCCCTAATTTACCTTCCTCCAATCTCCTTGATTACTTAGGTTTTGTTTTAGGATAGGATTACTGTGTATTTTTTTCCAGACAGATTTTTGGGGACTTATTTTATTGTGGCAAGGACACTTAACATGGATATGGATAAATTAGAACCCCTGTACACTGGTGGCAGGATGCCACATGTTACAACCCTAACATGGAAAATATGCAAATTCATTAAAAAGTTAAAAACAGAACTACCATGTGATCCAGAAATACCACTTGAATATAGACCTAAATGCAACAAAAATCTCCATTTCAAAGAGATATCTGCACCCCCATGTTCAATAGAGCCTTACTTATAGGTAAGATCTGCAAAGAATCTAAGTGTTCATCAACAGACAAAGAAAATGTGGTATATAAACAATGGAATGTTGTCCAGCCATGAGAAAGGTCGTCTCACCATTTGGACAAGATGGATGAACCTGGAAGATTTTATGCTTAGTTAAATAAACCAATCACAGGAGGACAACTACTGCTGGTTTCTACATGCGATAGCTAAAATAGTCAAATTTATAGAAATAAAATGTGGTTTCCAGGGTTAGGGGAACAGAGTGAGGAGGAGTTGTTCTATGGATATGAAGTTTGTTATGCATGGTAAGGAAGTCAGATCTACCTGCTAAACAACATAGTGCCTGCAGTTAATATTGCTGTATTGTACACTTAAGAGTTTGTTAGATAGATTTCACATTCAAGATTTTGGGGATGTTTGAAATGGGAATGAAATATAGCCAAAATTCATTCAGTTGCCAAAGAGAAAAGCTTATTTAGGTACAACAGTGGGAAGCTCAGGCAGTTCTTTCATCCTCCTAGCTTATTGAGCATGAGGAGTATCCCCTTCAAGTGTAATATACTTCAGCACAAGTGTACTCAAATCACTGAGAATTATCATAGTTAACATATCAATGTGTCTGTAATAGAAGTAGTAGACATTTTCCTTAAAAATATGGTAAATACTCAGTTACAGGAAAAGCAGGAAGTTGATCTTACAATGTTACGTGATCTAAGTATTTCTACAACAGGGAACTTCTCTTATAGTTTTTGATGATATTTCCCCAAATATGTACTCTGGGTAACTAGTTCTAAGGGATACCTGATAAAAGTGTTTTGTGATCAAGTTTAAAAATTATGTACTAGACAGTCTATAACAAGTTAAAAATATTTTAGGATATTTAGAGTTCTGAGAAGTCCTCCAATATAAATCCAGTTCATCTTAGAACTTAGGTTTACTTGGCCACACAGCCCTTTTATGTCCCAAGGATAATAATATTCAATGGACTTAGTTTCCATGGAACAAATTTTAGAATCCTGATATGTAAATTTAGTTTTATCTGCTTTCCTACAAAGTTTTATTATTAAAGATTTGACCTGTCACCTGTTCAAAAGACGAGTATTAGGTACATAACTGTCACATTGTTCCAAGTCAGCATCTCCCTTGGTCAGCAGTGGAGATTCATCAGAAAGTTTGGCAATTTGTTTTTTTTTTTTGGGGGGGGGGTATTTTTTGTGGTAAAAACTTATGTTACATCTTATAATCTTAAGTAGGAGATAGTTTTCCCAGTTTTACCAAAGAGGAAAGATTCATCCTATTTCTTTCATGATTTATTCTAAAGAACTTAGTCCCTCAGTCATTGCTTCTGCATATAGGAAAACCTAACTTTTTAATTAATGAACTTATACACCTGTTAAGATTTTTTTATCACTCTTAATTTCTGTTTTTCCCACCAATTCCATTTTGTCTCTTGCAAGGAGTGATGACCAGAACTGCACATAGATTTTTTTAAAATGTCTTATTTATTTTAGAGAGGGTGAGGGGAAGAGAGAGAGGGGAACAGAGTCAATTCCTAAAAGAGGAAGGGCAGAGAGAGAAGGAGAGAGAATCTTAAGCAAGCTCTGTGCTGTCAGCCTTTAGCCCAATGCAGGCTCAATCCCAGGAATCAGGAGATCATGACCTAGGCTGAAATCAAGAGTTGAACACTCAACCAACTGAACTACCCAGGCACCCCTACACAGAGATTTTTCAAGCATATAATCCTGTGTTTGTACAGGGTAACACTATTTTGTATTTCCTTTGCAAAGTTCCATCTATTTCCCAACTGCAAAATCTTATTGAAAATTTAACAAAATCTCAAGCTCTGATTCATTTCCTGTGCTGTAACAGAGCTCAAAATTCCATCACACTGGAATTAAGATTTGGATTTGTTTTCCCGAATGAATTATATACTATTACTTCCACTGAACTTTAGATTTAATGAACAATCAGGAAACATACTATTATCCATTTTAGTTTACAAGAGAAATACACATCTTAAGAATCTCCTTTAACATACAATTACACCTGAACATGATTTGATATTCCAGAAAAGCACTTGTTCTGTTCAGAATTTACCTTTTACTAATCATTTGTTTAGTAATAGAAAGTAGAGAACTCTCTAGCTTCTCATTTATCATCCTAATATTCTTTTATTTTTTTTTTAAATTTTTTTTTTTCAACGTTTTTTTATTTATTTTTGGGACAGAGAGAGACAGAGCATGAACGGGGGAGGGGCAGAGAGAGAGGGAGACACAGAATCGGAAACAGGCTCCAGGCTCCGAGCCATCAGCCCAGAGCCTGACGCGGGGCTCGAACTCACGGACCGCGAGATCGTGACCTGGCTGAAGTCGGACGCTTAACCGACTGCGCCACCCAGGCGCCCCTATCATCCTAATATTCTTATAAAGACTTCTATGCAGGTTTTAAAACTCTAATGTAATTTGGCATAAGAACATGTTAAATTCGTTTATTTGTTATTGATACTTATTGTCAAATCTTAACAAAATTATATTCAGTCTAGATTTCACTCCCCACCCTACAGTGTTTAAAGCATTTTCAAGTTTGGTTTAATTTCTTGCTGAATATACTAAGTCTGTAATCATTTAATGTTATCTTCATCTTAACAAATTCACTTGTAGGATGTTCCAGCATCCGCAATATATGAATGTAGGCTCAGGGCTTCATGCTCACAGGCTGGATGACAGGTCTGTGGAATGACCTACTTAATCAGTAAAGGAAGATGCCAGATGTTTCATTATTCTGGCAGCCACTACTAATGACAGAGGAAGGTGTTGGTATTTATCTGCTGAGCCTTTGTCACTACTAGTCTGATGAGTCAGAGCTAATCAGCACCTGTTCAGAAGATGTGCAGAGAATTATCGAGTGAAGGAATGTGTTTGAGTTTGAGGTCTTGAGGGTGTGACAAGTTTATTTTCTGTATATTTTAGTAGCATGCATTTCTTGGGGAGATACACACTAGGAAGAGTGATGAAAGAACGAGAGGATTTTTGAAAAGAACCCATGAAGATAACCAGGAAGAGTTTCATCAATGCTTCTAAATTGCTTCTTTTACAATGGATCTCTATTCAGAAAGATCTGAGTGGGTGGACTTTGCTGTTATTTATCTCCTAAATATATCACTGTTAAATCTAAAAAGAAATTCATTCAACTTTTTGCTGGAAAAAAAAAGAAAACCTCTCAGGCAAATATTAAGATGTAAAAGCTACATGAGAGTAAAATAATAACTCATCTTTCCAATCGTTCACAACTATTTTATCCAGTTTTATATACTCTTAACAAGAAGTGAGAGTGATTTCGGTATCCTGGGGAGATGTTTCCGGCAGCAAATATGGTATTACACTGGCCTCCTTCAGGTCCCAGATAGCCTGGACATTAAGGAGAAGTCTAAAGTCCTAAGAAGGCATGTTGCAGAACATATACAATGAAAACATTTGCTAGATTAAAGCATAACAAAAACAAATGAGGCTCCAGACAGATGTAGTAGATATATTTGTCCCTATTTCTCCCAACAACAACCAAAAACTCCAGGCATTATATGTAAAACTAGCCTGAGAAAACTCTAGAAGACAGAAAAAAGAAGGCAGACCAACCGGGGATATCAGTACTCAGGGAGTGACATGGCAGTTGAGTTCCCTGAGTTTTCTTTTTCCCTCACATATCCCAGACTGGCTTCTAGAAAAGCCAGAGATCCAGAAATGCCAAATGATAAAGAAATCCCAAGAAAAGCCTGCTTTCTACAGCCAGAGAACTTCAAAAGGGCAGCCATGCATTGTCAGAAAGTTTTTAACAATAACATCTCTACTCCCACCAAACACCACATAAAACAACCGTACCCCCACCCTCACTCCCACCCGCAGAACCAAGAAACTAAATTCTGCCTTCATTAGGCTATAAGGAGATGCCCCAACCTTACCATCCTCCTGGTATCAGAGAGCGCTGAATGGAAAGCTGGTATGCCAGGATATCAGAGGAAGACTAGTGGAATCTCAGAACTTTCACCATCACTCAGCCATTAAAAAGGCAGGGCATCAGTGGAGGCCACGTGAGTGATAGTAATGAGGCACTCCTTCCCACTCCCCCCCACCCCCACAGTGGTATCAGCTGAGGCCAATAAATAATCTAGATTTCCACCTCAACCTGTCAGTAATGACGTAGTGCTTCCCCTCCCCCCACCCCCGCCACTGGCAAAGGAGTCCTGCTAATACAGAAAAATTAAGATCCAGAATTTCATAAAATAAAACCCCAAAAGCCCAGGTTTCAATAAAAAATCATTCATCCTTTAGGAAACAGGAAAATCTCAACATAAATGAGAAAAGCCAATCAACAGATGCCAACACTAATATGAAAAGCACATTAGAGTTAACTGACAAGGATTTTAAACTGGCCTTTATAAGGGTGCTTCCACAAGCGATTATGAATATGCTTGACATAAGTGAAAAAGCAAAGTCTAGGCAAAGAAATGGAGGATAAAAAACTTGCAACACCAAGGCTCCAGCCCATACTTGTTAAATTAAAATTGCTATGAGTGCTCAGCCATCAGTAGTTCTAAAATCCCCAAAGATTCCAAGGAGCAGCCAACTTGGAGAATAATGCTTCAATCCCAGTTTCTTACAGGAAGTTGTCTATCAGGGCCACCTAGAAAATGTGTTAAAGACACAAACATTCAGACTCTAATACTACTTCAACAAACCTGGGTCTCTGTATGTCTATTAGTTTCCATCATCAAACTTAGAGACGTCGAAGTTTGAGAACAGCTGCTTTCACTAATCAAAGGGATTTGCAGGTGAATCTCCTCATTGAAAGATGCTGCAACATTCTTTACCCGAAGGAGGGAAGAGCTGCATTTACATGACCTTGAAGCAAAAAGTAAAGTTTCAGCCATACTGATGAAAAAAAAAAGTTTTAATCATACTTTGGATATGGGTGTCCAGGATTTAACATGTTTAACCTGGGCTGCCAAATTTAAGAAAAGAAAATCCGCACACATTGAGGGCCAATTTGAAAGTGTAGTTACAGTGTTTGTGGGAAACAGGATGGGAGTGAGATAAAATGTTACCTGTCATGTGGCCCATGGGAGACAGTTCCTCTTGGCAGAAAAAGAAAATGCTTCCACATGAGTGCCTCTCTGCATTCAAAGGCATCAAGACAAAAAGGGAAGAGTTTATAATCAAGATAAATGAACAAATGAATACATGAATGAATGAAACATTTGCTAAATTACAACTTCAAAACAGAAACTCTAACAGCGAAGGCATAAAGCACTCTAAGATTAGTCTTTAAGGTGTTGCTCCCTTGTTTTACGGGAAACATATACAATTGGAAATCCTTAAGGCACTTACTAAAAATACAGATTCCTACGATCTCTGTAGGACTTACTGAATCAGAATCGGACAAATAGAACCCAGGAATTTGTATTTTTTCTTATGTGTGCTAGGGTTATGAACCTCTGATATGGGGTAATTAGAAAAGGGATTTTTAGGGTACATAGTAATAAGGAAAAATTGATTTTCAGAAACTATATTCATAGTTTGAATAAACTTTGTTCCAACTCTCTTCAACATGAGAACTTGGAAAGTAATAAAGGATGTTTAATTTTGGTTCCTAGGAAATAAATACTAGATCCATCTAAAGTGTTGAACAGGGTGGGGATGGGTGGAAAAGTTATCCTTGATTCGCATTAGATCCAGTGATTGGAGAGTGGACTATATTCTGAGCCCTAGACTTCTAGATATAAGAATAATATTTTTTCATGAGAGCTTATCAGAAATATCTTTAAGAAAGTGGACAGAGTTTCTGCCATTTTATTTCACCCATTTGCTGATTAACATTTTAGTTAGGCTCAACTTAAGTCAATAATTCCTATTATATATAATAGAAAAATTCTAAGGTTCTTAAGTAGATGTTTTTCCACAAAGTTTATCAAATGGAAAGGGAAAGAATAGTGTATATTGCAAGTACATTCCAACCTTTTCAGTACTCCAAATGTGTTACCTTCAAACCTGTATTTCTTATATTATCTGTATTAGTCTTATTATCAATAGTAGATAAGGGCAACTTGGGTCATTTCAGGGGGCATATTAAAAACCTCAGAATCATCTTTAATTTCATTTCCCCTCCTTCATTCCTCCATCGCCAATCAGTTGTCAATCCAGCACATTACACGTATTTCATGCCTTTTTCATCTGTCATCTCCTCTATGTTCCATTACTACTGCCTTGGGAGGTGAAGACATCAATGCCTTTGGCTAGATTATTGGAGCATTACTTCACCTTGTTTCTCAGTCTTCATTCTGGACACCTTCTAGCACATGCTACAAATTGATGTCCAACACAGTCTTTTAAGATAAAAGACTGAAGATGTTGTTTGCCTACTGAAAAAACACTTGCTGCTTCATATTTTCATAAAATACTGTTCAAACTCCTCAGAAAGGCATAGGTCCTTTCACAGCCCACCTTAGCGTATATTTCCACTATCTTATACCTCTGTCCCACAAAGAGTTGGAAAGGACCACATTGTAACCACAGGGAATGTATTTCAGTATTTCAAGCAAAGACAGAATATCAGGCTTTTTACCATGGGGCTCCATGGCAGGGTCTTTAGGTGAAATTGATCTCCCTAGTACCTTCCCAAACTATGGAGTTATAACTTCCTCCTGCAGAAAGAATCTTATTTCTTGGAGTCTTTCTATTCAACATCTATATTAATAGGAACACTCAGAAATAAATTGAGGTCATCGGGAACTAGAAGATAAGCATTTAGATGACAAAATATTGATTTTCTCCCCAAAGCTAAAGTGCTTTCATAAAAGAGTAAATAAAATACTTTGTGGACAATTTACAAACGAAATATGTGAAATTGGCTTTTTCTAAACCATGTATTGATTCGACATTCATAAACACTTATGCTTGTCAATATAGTGTGATCACTGCTCAATCTTTACAAAACTACAAAAGGGCATAACTACCCAATTAAATTTAAGTGAAACATTATTTATGTTAGATTATCATTATGAGATGAGCTTCTTTGTAAATTTTGAACACAAAATGTCACATCTAGATGTTTTTATAGTGTTCTTTTAAGTTAATTTCATCAACATGGAAGTACTTTGTCACATGAGTTTATCTATTTTATTTGTGTTAGTCTGATGAGAATTATATTATGGGAAAAGCATTGTTTATATAAAGGCACAATCCAAACATTATAGTATTTATATAGAAACAATATAAAAGAGAGTTGACATTTACATCACACTTGCTATATGCCAGACCCTATGCTTTGGATAATCCACACATTTGATCAAACTTGTGAGTCATTATCTCTAGTTTGATGAACTCAATAATATATGTCTCTTAAAAATGCATATTTTACATTTTTCTAGAGAGTAAAAAATACAAAATTTAAGGTGATATTTTTGAAACTTGTTACAGCCACAGAGTGGGAGGAAGTCTTTGCAAACTGCATATCTGATACAGACTGGTATCCAAAATATGTGGGAAAATCTTAAAACTCAGTAAAGAAAACAACTAAGTTAAAAAATGGGCAAATGATCTGAACAGACACTCTCACCCAAAGAAGATATACACATGGCAAAAAGTATATGGAAAGATGCTTAACATCACGAGCCCTCAGGGAACTGCAAATAAAAACAATGAGATGCTACTACAACCTACTAGAATTCCTCACATCTATAACACCCAAATGCTGACAGGGATGTGGTGCAACAGGAACTCTCATTCCTTGCTGGTGGGGATGTAAGATGGTGCAGCCACTTTGGAAAGTGGCTTAGTGGTTTCCTATAAAAGTCTTGCCATATGATCCACATGTTCCTTGGTATTTACCCAGAGGAGTTGAAAACATGTCCACATAAAATCCTGCACATAAATGTTTATAGCCACTTTATTCATACCCAAACTTGGAAGTAACCATGGTGTTCTTCCATAGGTGGGTGGGTAAATAAACTATGGCATATACAGACAATGAAATATTATTCAGTGATAAAAAGACATAGAAAATTTTAAATACATATTTCTAAGTGAAAAAGGCCAATCTGAAAAGGCTACATACTATGTCTTTCCAACTCTATGACATTCTGGAAAAAGCAAAACTGTGGAGACAGTAAAAAAACCAGTGGTTGTGAGGGCTGGCGTGGGAGAAAGGATGAATGGGTGGAGCACAGAGGATTTAGAACAGTGAAAATACTCTGTATGATACTGTGATATGGATACATAAATATACATTTGGCAAAACCCATAGAACACAACACAACACACAAGAGTGAACCGTAATGTAAATCATGGACTTTAGTTAATAATAATGTATCAACATTAAATTATCTACTCTACCAAATGTACCACGTAATGAATGATGTTAATAATAGAATCATATATGTGGTGAGGACAAGAGGATAATGTGTGAATTCTGTAATTTCTGCTCAATTTTTCTGTAAACTGAAAAGTGCTCTAAAAGAAAAAGGCTGCTCATTAATAACATTAGTCCCAAAGTTAGTCAAAATAGAACTATAATACCTTAACACTTTGTACAACTAATTTTTTTTTTCTCCTGGTCTTAGTTAACTAAGAGAATTAGATAGAAAATTTCTCCTAAGATGCATGACCCTGTTTGATCACTGCTCACTGCAGGTTCTTAGCTGCTTGAGAGCAATCTATTACTGTACCATTCTAACTTGGGGATAATCCTGTGCTTGCTTTATTTAAATGCCCCAGAGGCCAACATGTCAGAAAAGTGACAGACAGCAAAGTACTAGAACTTTGTAGCTTTCAAAATTCAGTTCAAAAATGTATATTAAATACTCCTCTTGTGATTCCTTGCTGAAGATTCTTTGGAACTAATTGTAACAGTCCCTGCAAGGGGGAAGATGTATCAGGCAGGAAATGTTCTCATTAGGATTTTCATGAGACGAACCCCATTCCCTCCCCCCCCCCACACACACACTTTATGAGTTTCTTTAAAAAGTCCTGTGGATAGGGGCACCTGGGTGGCTCAGTCGGTTGGGCACTTGACTTCGACTCAGGTCATAATCTCATGGTTTGTGGGTTCAAACCTTCTTCAGATTCAGTGTCTTCCTCTCTCTGCCCCTTCCCCTCTCACACTCTGTCTCTCTCTGTCTCTTGAAAAATGAATAAACAAGCTTTTTTTTTCAAAAGTCCTGTGGATATATGGGCATTTGATGTTTGGTCTTTAGGCAGGTGCTCAGATAAATGGTGACCCTCACATCCTCTCTGTCAAGTCCAGTAGAATAATTAATGTTAACAGAGCTAAGCTATGAAAACAAAGTTTTTGGTGAAAATATGTTATAACATTGAGACTAGATTAGTTTGTAAGTTATTTGCTTCTGAAAATGAATCTTTTGACATTCATGATAACAATATTAGAATTGCAACTAAGGTAAGTGTTTAAGGAATTATTAGACCAAATCTACTTTAAAATTCATAATATAATGCACCACATTTACTTGAATGTCTTGATTCAAAATACACATTAAAAGAGCTTTAGACTAAGGTTTTATAATTTAATTATATACTAATGTATTGCTAAGGTCATAGATGGTTAGATTTAACTAGGAAATAAAATTTGGATTATGATATGCACTTAAATTTCAAATTGGATTTAACATGTTAAAAGCAGTTCTCAAATATATATAGAGGTGATAAATATTCCATAAGGATAATTATGAGTAAATGATTGAATTTTTTCAGACTATTATCAAGGATAGGTTTTTAATACCAATATTTGAGACAATAAAATAATAAAGTAAAGTGAAATAAAATAAAATTCCTCAGCTCCTGGTCTTTGTGGGCCTCTCTACTGGCTGCCTGAATGTCGTTCTGACATGGCTTTCATCAAAACAAGTGACAGAGAGCAAGGAAGAAGCCTGTGAAATGGCCTATCATCACCTCCAATGTATTCCAGTTGTTACAGAGACCAATCCAGATGCAGTGTGCGAGGGGACAACACAGGAATGTGAATTCTAGAAGGAAGGCATTACTGTGGGTAATCTCAGAGGCTGGCTACCCATGCTAAATGGTTTTCATTTGAAATAACTGTAAAGTCTTTGGCAATAAAATACAACTAACCCAGCAGTTATAAGTAATAGCTAAAAGTTTGTGACACTCATTGTATATACCTATTCTCTATTTCACACTTTACAACAAAATATTAAAGCTGGAAAATACAGTTTTTAATTTTAATCTTCTTAGACTCATGTAAGTGTTGACAGTATATTTACTAAAGAAAATACTTTTTCATTAGGAACTTAGTTGCGAACATCAATTCTCTTCACATACCATAGAGTTCTCAGATGGAAGTACTTTTAAATAATTGTTAATCTCCACTGTGTAGAAACTTAGATGTAACAGGTTTCAATTAATACCTTTTGATGATTCTTCCTCTTAGGTTTTAAAATTCCTAATTTCACCTGAAAAATGCTCTCAATCACAGAAAGAAAAAAATTATAATTATAGATAGATCTATTTTCTGCTAGGATCATTCAGTAGGAATTTTTCCATACGTAGGGCAAACTGACTTTGCCCAAAGAAGAAGAGAAAATATTAACAATTATCACCTTTTAAAAAACATTATTGAGGGGCGCCTGGATGTCTCAGTCAGTTGAATCCTACTTTGGCTCAGGTCATGATCTCCCAGTTCATGAGTTTGATCCCCGCATGGGACTCTGCTAACAGCTTGGAGCCTGGAGCCTGCTTCATATTCTGTGTCTCCCTCTATCTCTGCTCCTCCCCTGGTCACACTCTGTCTCTCAAATATAAAGCAATGTTAAAAAATTATTTAAAAATACAGTGATGAGATATTAAAGAGTTGTTGAGGGAAGCACTAAGAATTGTGCTATTTGGGGTAATATACTTCACTCTTTGGGGTAATATACTTTTGGTATTTCAGAACACAGTTACTCTCATCTAAACTCTTCCTTTAACTTGAAAAAAAAAAAAAACACAACAAAATGGGGTGCCTGGATGGCTCAGTTGGTTAAGCTTCTGACTCTTGGTTTTGGCTCAATTCATGATCTCACAATTTGTGAGTTTGAGGCCCACATGTGGCTCTGTGCCTGGGATTCTCTCTCTTTCCCTCTCTCTCTGCCCCTCCTGTGCTCTCTCTCAAAATAAATAAATGAACTTAAAAAAAAGATAAACAGGACACTTGGCTGACTCAGTTGATAGAGCACACCACTCTGGATTTCAAGGTTGTGAATTTGAGTCCCATGTTGGGTGTAGAGATTACTTAAAAATAAAATCTTTTAAAAAAGTAAAAATAAACTCTTCCTTTAAGTTGTTATTTAAATTTCAAAGTCTTAATTAACATTAGAATTTGTGACATTTTACATAAGCCATCTTTTTCGTATTCGGTAATTTGTGGTTCAAATCACTGGCCTTCATGATCAAATAGCTTGACTAAACTCTTCACTGGATCAGCTTCAAAGGACAGTTAAAAATTGATCCTTTCAAACATTTGAAGGCTTCGGTTATTTTAGCATTATATCCCCCATCTTCACACTCATAATGGCTCAGTAAAACATATCATGTTTATAATTAAAAAGAAAAGATGAGTGTTCTGTAACTTTTATGAGCAAAGGATGCTTAAAAATTCAAACTAACTTGGTTTCTTTCCCAGCAAAATGTTGGGAATGAAGTTTACCCTTAGAACTATATTAATTTTTAAAAGTATAGGTAATATCCAAAATCTAGTATGTAGGTTTCTTTGTTCTTCCTTCTTTAACAAGAGAGCAGGTCCACTTAATACATTATCATCCACTATTACCTTTCACAGCACAGCTACGGATCATGAGGTGAGAAAGATATTAGTGCCATTAAGTATTGCACTTTGATATTACAAGCCTAAAATATAATAAGGAGAATGGTATTATCCATAATAGTTTATAGGAGTCCCTGTCCAGAATTAAGTGAGAAAATCTTCAGATTTTTATCATCTCCTTCCAACACATGTACTATTTTAGAAATGGAACTGGCTCTTTCAGATTTATTAGCATATGTAAAATCAAAACAATTTTCTGGATCAGGAGCTTCATTTGTTTTACTTTTTTGATTATTTGATTATACAGTGACATTCTCTGTGTTTATTCCCCAAATCTGCAAATGTGATTTCTGGCATAGGTGCGGTTCTGTTATGAGCTGAATGTTTGCATATCTCCCAAATTCACAGATTGGAGCCCTAACCTCTATGGTGATGATATTGGGAAACAGGGGGCCTTTGGAAGGTAATTATGGTGAGATGTGGTTATGGTGGTGGGGTCCCCATGATGGAATTAGTGCCCTAATAAGAGGACAGACCATAGACCTTGTTCTTTGTCTACACACAAGTAAGTCATGTGAGCACACAGCAAAATGGTTGTCATACAAACCAAGAAGAAACCAACTATGTTGGCTCCCTGATTTTGGACTTCTAGCCTCCAAAACTGTGAGAAAATAAGTTTCTGTTGTTTAAGCCACCCAGTATATGGTGTTTTGTTCAGGCAGCCTTAGCTAAGACAGAGTCCAAGAAATCTGAATAAAGGAGAGAACAAAGGTATTCAAAAGAAAGGAGAGAATAACTGCATTCCGTTCTCAAAGTGAAACATTTTAATAGGAGCAATGTATTGTGTCCTCCCTCCTTGGAATGTATTCTGTGGTTGAAAAAGCACAAAACAGCTAAAGCAAGTGGAAAATTAGGGTTGTATGGTATAGATTCAGAATCTTCAATTTTGGGTTTGGGTCCAGGACCCTGCTCTGATCAGCATCTGAACCAGTTGTGAATTATCCATTGTTGTGGACTGAATTGTGTCCCCCCAAATTTATACATTGAAGTCCTACCCCCTAGTACCTCAGGATATGGCTGTTTTTGGAAACAAGGCCTTTAGGTTAACAAAGACATGAGGGTGGGCCCCTAAACGAATAGAACTGATGTCCTAAGAAGAGGTAGAGACACGTGGGATGTGTGTGTACAGAGAAAAGGCCAAGTGAGGAGACAGTGGGAAGGCGGCCAACTGCAAGCCAAGGAGAGAGGCCTCAGGAGAAACCAATCCTACCAACACCTGTATCCTGTACTTCCGGCCTCCAGAACTGTGAGGAAAGAAATCTCTGTTGTTTAAGCACCCGCAGTCTGTGGTATTTTGTTATGGCAGCCCTAGCAAACTAATAACCTATCCTTTCTAATCCTGCGTCACTAAGCATTAGCACAGTGTCATGCAGGAAAGTGAGTCTGAAGACAGATGGCTTGGGTTTATATGCCAGCTCTACCTGCTTCTTGTCCCAATGGCCTTACATGTAGAAAGCGATTACTAGTGGCAGCTACCTCATCAAGTCCTGAGAAGATTCATGAAATGGAATTCCATAATGCATGAAGGGAAGAGATGCAGAGGAATGGGAAGATTTTGATGGGAGGTTATGGAACAGGAAAACATTGACTATGAGCTCGTTTACTAGAATATTAGATTATTAAAATAAGCATTACTATTTCATATTGTGGTCTCAATAACCAGAACAGGGCCTGGTCCATTTTAGTATTAAAAATCTATTTAGAACAAATGATGAAAGAAAATAGAAAGGAAAGAATGAAAGGAGAAAGGAAGGAAAGGAAGAAAGAGAGACCATAAATAGTAGTTGTTGGATTTAAGTGTGGAGATAAGAAATTGCATAACATGCTCAGGTAGGGTAGAGAATAGGGTGTATTAAAATGAGTAAAATATAAGAATGGAAATTAAATTGGGTCCTAAATGTGTGGCACTTTGAAAAACAATGGTAGACAACTAGAGATTTTTGAATTTTTAATTTTTTGTAGGATATTATAATAAACTATTTGGATTATTCTTTTTGTAATTTTGTGGATACTGTATTAATGTCAAAAGAAACTTTTGACCATCTGTTCCTAAAGCAAAACATATTGAAACATTCCCAATATATGCATACTTATCAATCTAGTATATACACATCGTACTATAATAATATTTCATATGTGTTAAAACATGCAAATGTAAAAATGAAAATAAGAAGATAAAAGTAATTAAAGAAGAAGTTCTGGCATTTGTCTTATAGGTTATCATGATTATCCCTCAGGATGTGTGCATTTCACTTTGGAAATCTTCAGATGTACTATCTTTCTCACCTTTTCTGTAAACTGGTTTTCTAAATATACCCAGGACAAACTTCGTGCATTTAAGCTGCTAGAACTTTGTCCATGCCACTTTCCTTTTAAAATTTAATTTTGTCAGTTGAAGCCCATCTATGAAACAAAACCTGCCCATTGAACCCTGCAGTAAGTGACTTCTGTGTCTTCTGAACAACAGAAAACACTGCTATGTTATCCAAATTATTTCGTACTTAGCATAAACTGTCTTAAATTACATGGTATTAAATGAGTTGCATTGTTTTGTATATGAATATGCCATGTCTTTCCAATTAGATTGCAGTCTTTTTCAGGACAGAGATATTTTTTGTTTGCTTCAAGTTTTTGTTTAAATTCTAGTTAGTTAACATAGAGTGTTGGTTTCAGGAGTGGAATTCAGTGGTTCATTACTTACATATAACACTCAGATTCATCACTTATATATAAACCCAGTGCACATTTTATGCTTTTTTAAAAATCCATGGAATAGATAACTCTATTTAATAAAGACTTACTGATTGATTGTGGTGAGCAATTAACAGCATTTGTAACTCTCCTGAGCTATTCCTTCATTGATGTTTCAGTTGGTGTTCTTTAATTGAAGCAGAAACTAACTCAAACGATGGAAAAGCCAAAGGAATGACAGGAAGAACAGCTCTGATTCAAGTACAGGCTTCCTCAGGAAGATCAGTCTTATGATTCATTTTATCACTTTCTGCTCTTGTACCACCCACTGAAGATCTACATTTTTAGGACAGAGAGTGTGAGATATCTTTTTTGGACCATTTGGGCATTCCCTTGGTTTTCAGTTTAATTGATATGCCATTCTCCCAAATAAAGATTAAAAAGGGGAACAATACCCAAAAAAAGTGGGGATGGGTGCTGAAGAGATAGAAACAGACGTGTCATGTGCCATATTTCAGAAACGGTGATGGTATAATTGTCTACCTAAAGATGATAAGTCTTAGTTACAGAAAAATGTCAGTAGTTCATGTAGATAGCTAGACATGCAGATGTACTCTGGAAAACAGTATCTGTAGCTGTGAGCTAAAGTACTAGACAATTAACCACATTAAATATTTTTGTGGGTTGCTATGTTGATTTCTTAATAAGACAGAGTAGATTTGTTCTTATTTACAATGGGCAGAACTGCTAAATCATCTGGGCAAGTTATGTAACATTTCTGAACGCATTTTTATAATTCTCCAAATTATAAAATGGGAATAATATCAATATACTTAAATTATTATGAAGATTAAATAAATTAATGCATATTTAGTGCTTAACATAATGCTGGCCTATAGTAATTTTTCAGCTTATGTTAGCAATGACCATTGTGATTATAGAGGTAACATAGTCATATGATCAATGCATCCCATATTTCATGTTTATATTTAAATATCCTTATAGGGGCGCCTGGGTGGCTTAGTCGGTTGAGTGTCCGACTTTGGCTCAGGTCATGATCTCGCAGCTCGTGAGTTCGAGCCCCGCGTCGGGCTTTGTGCTGGCAGCTCAGAGCCTGGAGCCTGTTTCAGATTCTGTATCTCCCTCTCTCTCTGCCCCTCCCCTGCTCATGCTCTGACTCTCTCTGTCTCAAAAATAAGTAAACGTTAAAATAAAAAATTTGAAATACCCTTATAATTGGCTTATTTGCATTTCAACCAGAGACCCATCTAAACTCACCAGTGATCCCATTTAAACAGTAGTTCTCTTGGACATTAAATTACTTTTCTTAGAACCAAAACTTAATAAAGAATTATAAATTTAAAAAGTATTTCTTATCTTTCTCAAATATGCTTTTTTTTGTCTAGTGCAGGGAACTATAGAATAATATGCATTTCAGACAGCTTATTCAAAGATGTTAAACTAACCATTACTGCATAAGGGTTTGAAAAGGGAAGGAAAATAGATTTGGCCAGATCTACCTATAGCTTCATATTAGTCACCAGTGGAAAAATCACAAATTTTCTGAATGCAAAACAGGAAGATCTCATAAGTTGAAATATTTGTAATGTTTGCAATGTTTGTAAATATTTGAAGGAGCCAGAGAAATGGAAAGGGACATATTTATCTTTGAGACATGTACATAAAGTTAAGATTCTAGAGATCTGAGGTTACAGAACTTTAATATTAATAATAGAAGGTGTAATACTTCAGCTTGATTAAAGGAAATGCTGAAATACATGTTTAAATTGCCAAAAATGTTTCATTTTCTTTTACGTTGTCCCTGAATGGCCAGAAATTTCATTTAATTCCTTTTTTATTTTCAAGTAATCAAATTTGAAAGTCTGTTCAGTTCTGATATAATTTTGGGGTCCCTATAGTTCTCCCATGAATTACAGAAATAGCAAATAAAATGGTAAAATAAGAAAGAAATATGACTGTATACTTTTTCTCTATTTGGTATAAATAGTCTACTTAGTTTAAGATTTTCATGTGTGCCATTATATGATGAAGAGGCTTTCCTAGTCTCTTCAGATACAATGTGAATGAAAAAATTGGAGGGGTATTGGAGAAATAAATATAAGACACAATATAAGATATAAGTTGGAGCTTACAAAATCTTAACAAAAGTTGTTTTTTTCCCCCCCTCTTTTTTTTTTTAATTTTTTTTAACGTTTATTTATTTTTGAGACAGAGAGAGACAGAGCATGAACGGGGTAGGGTCAGAGAGAGGGAGACACAGAATCTGAAACAGGCTCCAGGCTCTGAGCTGTCAGCACAGAGCCCGACGCGGGGCTCGAACTCACGGACCACGAGATCATGACCTGAGCCGAAGTTGGTCGCCCAACTGACTGAGCCACACAGGCGCCCCTCCCCTCTCTTTTTGACTAAGACATTGTCTGATTCCCATGGCATGGTGGATGCCAGGGGTCTATCAAATCGCCTAAAATGTTTTGAGCCTAGATGTTATGTCTTTTTCTAACTTAAATAGAGATCCCAATTCAATAATTCTCAAGCTCAAGCGTACATCAAGATTTCATGCTGTGTCTATTTAAAATCCAGATTTCTGTGGTCCATCTTCAGAAGATTCTGATATAGTAAGTCTTCACAGGGACTTAGGAATTTGCACCTTGTAAAGCAGGCCATATCATTGTGATATTGGTGCTCTAGAGGTCACACTTGAAGAAACACTGCCATAGAGATTATGGCTTCTCTCTGCTATTACTATCACTTATTATAATTATGATTATTGTTATTATTTCCCTACTAAGATATGCACTTCCAATCAACTCTATAATTTTCTGAATTAGAGAACAGTAATAAGGAAGATCCAAAGCATTTTATATATTACTGTAATTGATTTTTGTATTTATATATGAATGTGAGTATTTAATTTTGGCTGTGTGTCCCAAATTTTCGTTCCATTGGCCATTAGTGGGTATTGTACAAGAAAAGAATTCCATGGTCAAATTGCTGACATAGTATGTGATAATACTTTGTCTTCTCTTAAGAAATTTCAGACACATGCTTGCACACAGAATTATGTAGCTTTGTTTTAATCAGGCTTCCCAAGATTCTGATTCTGGAATCTTCTTAGTAAGGGTCAACTATTAATATCTTGCAGAATTTCCTCACAGAGAACTAAGCCCCATCTTGCTTTCTTGTTAAGCCTGATATCTTTTCAGCAATTCAGGCTACTGCTTTGGTCTAAAAGTCCTCTCATTGGCACACTTGCAGCTTACATGGAGAAAGATCAGTCAGATGGCAATGTCGACAGCAGCTGAGACAAGGTGTCTTCCAAAGTAAATCCGATTATAGGAACTAAAAGATTTTCATATGGCTAAAGATTGTCTGTGACAGGTGCAGGTACTGTAAGAAGCCTTCCTGAGCCCTTCTTTTTGAAAGAGTTGGAAATAAAATCAGGTAGCCTTTGTGAGTGAAAAAAAAAAGAATTCAACACTTAGTGGATGAAATTAAAAATATGTAAAGTCACATTTAGTAACAACTAGTGTAGACTGGACTATGGTCATATAAGCTTTATAACCATATTTGAAGAAATGTTCCTTTTTCATCACAGGGACCTGCAAAACAATGAACAGAAATAATTGTCAATGTACACAGCATTAGATAGAAGAATATGTTGTCAAACATCAAGAGTAATATTGTCTAGCAAGGTTCTGTCTTTTGGGGGAGAAAGGTGTTAAGTTGAGAGAAGCTTTAAGAATCATCCAAATTCCTAGTGTTGATTCCTTGGATAATAAGTAAATTTCTGGTTTAGTTTTTATGTTATTCTAAAGAAAGCCTATCTTGATCATAGCAATGTATGCATTTTTGTCAGAATAAATTCATAATTCTTATTGTAAATGAACAAATTAGTATTCTCTATTACATTCCAGTCTCTCAGTTTATAGTAAATTAACATCCCTGAGTTTGATCACATCTAAGGAACTACACAATTGATTTTCTGGGTAAAGAAGTTTCAGTATAACCCAGAATCACTGGGTAATGAATTCACGCTTTAAATGTAACCCCAAGAGATTTTTGGTAAACCATTACAAAACGCATCCCAGGCAAACCCCCATCTCTCTCTTTGCTTCTCTTCAAAATGCAACATATTCAATATAAAGATTTGTATCAGACCATCAGTCTTATTTCTAATGAGGGTATTTTTGTTGTTTGGAGAATAAAGTAAATTTAGTTTTTGCCATTTGCTGTCAGCTCCATGTTTAACAGGCTTTATTGAAGGGATTATTCACTTGAGAATTGGTGTCTTCGTTTATTGCTTTTTTTCAGAACTCTGGCAAAATAAAGGAATAAAAGGAAGTTACACTGAGTGAATATCTTATACTCTATTCTTAAATCTTGCAAATATAATTCCCACTGTTCCTCATCTAGAATCATTAGGTTAAACTTGGCTCATTCATGCAATTCCAACGGATATCTCTGTTGGGACTCAAACTGCTTAGTTCAGTCAGTGTTAACTTTAGATGTTTTCTCTGCAGGTCATTTCCACCCAGTGGAAAAATATGTAGTTATTATAGACAATTGTAATGTGAATTAAAGTATACATAATTTTTAATACTTCCAGCGGTGAGTTCTTTCCTAGGAACTTCCTGAGATAAAAAGGTCTTTTCTGCTTTACTTCTCCCTCTAATCCAACATCCGAGATTATATAAAATTTAGAATATTTTTAGTACCTGTCACAAAAATATTAACCCATCAGATTTTACAGGAATTTGTGAAATCTCCTCACATATAACTACAGAATAATCTCAAAACTGACTTTATCTTATTGCATTTCAATTGAAAGATTATTTCATAGTTCTTTAAATACTTTTTATTTTGTTTCCTGGTCATTACTTTTTTATTTTATATATTTTTAAGCATTTATTTTTAAGTTATCTCTATACCCAACATGGGGCCCAAACCGACAACCCCAAGATCAGTCACATGCTCCACTGACTGACCCAGCCTGGTGTCCCTCATTATTATGTTTTTAAAGAGAAATATCTGCTTACTGAGTTTCCTGATGTACACATCTGAAAATTGGGAAATGAGACTGTTCTTGGTATTTCTCTTAGCTGAGTTAATGGTAAATATCACTAGAGTATTAATCAGTACTATTAGCACTGAGATTTGTGTATAGAGCAATTTAAATTAACCATTATCCCACAGATTTGCTCTAATACTATAATCAGAAAATCTTTATAGCTATTCCAATAGGCAGGAGCCTCTTGACCCCCTCCCACTTGCCACCTGTTCTCTGGAAGGACAACTTATATATTATTTCATGTCAAAATGCAAATTCATTGCTTTCTTTTACCAACTTATAAGCAACTAAATTTATGTGGAATGAAAATTAATATTTGAGTCAACATCTATTTACATAAGTCTTCAAAAATATACTAAGACAAAAATTTATAATCAGATAAACTGCTTGTCAGAAATATTTATTTTGCATAATAAAATAAAACACCTGGGAAACATTTCCAATTGATAACTTTCAAGAAAAGAATCATGAAAGCGGCAATTGAAAAAGTGTCCTTAATTTTCAAGAATAATTTTTCTTAGTGTCTTATTTAACATGGCTTCATTATCACTGTATGAAATCACTACCCTTTTAAGAAATGAAGAGATATTTAAAAATCAATGGTTAGACCACACAAATAATTCATGATTCACTTTGAAATAACTCAGGGGACTATCTCTTCAGTTATTTTTCATATGTATTTTGAAATGTAATTATTTAGTACTTACATTAGGCCAAGTCCTGGGCATGGAGGTATGCACTAGAGACATATTAATGGATAATGGTCAAATGGGTTTTAAAAACTACCGGAGGAGTCAGAGTATCACACAATGATTTACACCATTCCTAATTACAAGGTCCTTGAGAAGAAGAGTGTGCTCTTTTGTAAAAACTGACAAAGAAGGATATGATTAGAAAATGGTATATGAAGAATAAATGACCTGTAAGACTTAGAGCTCAGGGAGAAATCCAGGCATGTGGAATCTTTATTCCATGTTTATTAATAATTCTAGAGCAAATCCTAAAACCCTATTATAGGGTTTTAAGCATGGAGACAATGCAATCCTGCCAGATTTATACATTTCCCCCCACATATTGTTATGGGAAAATTTCAAATATCCAGAAAAGTTAAAATCATTGTTCAGTAAACTCCCAAATATCCAGTACCTTGATTCTTTAACTGTAAATATTTCACTATATTTACCCTAACCCTCTCATCTATCCATTCATTTAGCCATCTACTGATCCACCTTATCTTTTGAGGCATTTTAAAAGCTGAGGTATAATTTACAAATAGAAAATTTTACTCTTTTTAGTATACCTTCTATGAACTTTGACAAAGCATGGTGTCTTGTTGCCACCACAATCAAAATACACAATTTAGTTTATTTTTAATGCATTTCAAAGTTTTTTGAAACATAAATACATTTCACCCTATGCACATCAGTATGCACGTGCCTGCACACACACAGATAGACCCCAGGGAGCTAAGCAGTGCCAACAAGTGGAGAATGGAGCCATCACACCAAGCCCCACCCACCTGCCTCCTTCATGCACATTCCTCAGAAGACCAGTGTTTAGTCTACCCACTATAGTGTGCTGCCAAGTTTCAGTTCTAGGGGAAACTGGATGTAACTTCATTCAGCTTTCATTCTGTTTGCTCGTTAATTTGTTCAGTTTCTTTGCTTCTGTTTTGCTTATGTTATTTTTTTTTCTTTCTTTTTTTTTTCTTTCTCTTTCTTGGATATAGAAAGAGCAAATTTATTTTAGTTTTATTGATTTATTTTATTTTCTTCATTTAATTTCACTCTATTCTGTTATTTAAAAACTTTTTTAAATGTTTTTATTTTTGAGAGAGGGAGAGAGAGAGAGAGAGAGAGAGAGAGAGAGAATGAGCATGGAAGGGGCAGAGAGAGAGGGAGACACAGAATCTGAAGCAGGCTCCAGGCTCTGAGCTGTCAGCACTGAGCCCGACATGGGGGTCGAAGTCATGAACTGCAAAATCATGACCTGAGCCAGTTGGACACTTAAGTGTCTGAGCCACCCAGATGCCCCCAATTTTTTAAACTTTTATTTTTCCTTTCTCTTTTTTCCCTTTTCTATCAAGGTTCTCCCAACAAGCAGACAGAATTCCACCTAGGATCTAGCTTCCTTTATTTGATTTTTTGGCTTTGTTTTGTTTTTAATTTTTTTAATTTTATTTTATTAATTTTTTTCTTCCTCCAAAATGACAAGATGGAAGAATTCACCCCAAAAGAAAGAACAGGAAGAAATAATGACCAGGGATTAATCACCACAGATAAAAGTAAGATGTCTGAACTAGAATTTAAAACCATAGTAAGAAGAATAGTAGCTGGGGTTGAAAAAAAGCATAGAAGACACCAGACAATCCCTTTCTGCAGAGATAAAAGAAGTAAAATCTAGTCAGGCTGAAATTAAAAATACTATAGCCAAGATGCAATCTCGAATGGATGCCATGACAGCAAGGATGGACAAAACAGAGCAATGAATCAGTGATATAGAAGATAAAATTATGGAAAATAATGAAGCAGAAAAAAGAGAAAAATAAAGGTAAAAGATCATGATACAAGACTTAGAGAACTCAGTGACTTATTAAAGAGGAATAACATTCATATCACAGGAATCCCAGAAGATGAAGAGAGAGGAAAAGCGGCAGAAGGTTTGTGTGAGAAAATTATAGCTGAAACCTTTCCTAATCTGGGGAAGGACACAGACATCAAAATCCAAGAAGCACAGAGAACTCCCATTAGATTCAACAAAGCCCGACTATCACCAAGGCATATCATAGTTAAATTCACAAAATATACAAGCAAGAAAAGAATCATGAAAGCGGCAATTGAAAAAGTGTCCTTAACCTATAAGGGAAGACAGATCAGGTTTGCAGAAGATGTGTTCACAGAACCTTGGCAGGCCAGAAAGGAGTGGCAGGATATATTCAGTGTTCTGAATCAGAAAAATATGCAGCCAAGAATTCTTTATCCAGCAATTAGAATAGAAGGTGAGATAAAGAGTTTCTTAGACAAACAAAAACTAAAGGAGTTCATGACCACTAAACCAGCAGTGTAAGAAATTTTAAGGGGGACTCTTTTTTTAATGTTTATTTATTCATTTATTTATTTAATTTTTTAACATTTATTTTTGAGACAGAGAGACAGAGCATGAACAGGGGAGGGTCAGAGAGAGAGGGAGACACAGAATCTGAAACAGGCTCCAGGCTCTGAGCTGTCAGCACAGAGCCCGACGCGGGGCTCGAACTCACAGACTGTGAGATCATGACCTGAGTCGAAATCAGACACTTAACCGAGTGAGCCACCCAGGCGCCCCTAATGTTTATTTATTTTTGAGAGGGAGAAAGAGAGAAAGAGAGCAAGCAATGTGGGCATAGAGAGATAGAGACAGAGGATCTGAAGCAGGCTCTGTGCTGTCAGAACAGAGCCTGATGCAGGGCTCAAACTCATGACCAGTGAGATCATGACCTGAGCCAAAGTCGAATGTTCAACTGACTGAGCCACCCAGGCATGCCTAACGGGGACTCTTAGTGGACAAAACAAAACAAAACAAAACAGACCAAAAGCAACAAAGACTAGAAAAGACCAGAGAAAACCACCAGAAAAAACAACTCTACAGGTAACACAATGGCACTAAATTCATATCTTTCAATAATTATTCTAAATGTAAATGGACTAAAGGCTCCAGTCAAAAGACATAGGGGTCAGAATGGGTAAACGCAAGAAAAAAAACAAGACCCAATATGTATGCTGCCTACAACAGACTTATTTTAGACCCAAAGACACCTGCAGATTGCTACTAGGTGTTTATCCAAAGGATACAGGTGTGCTGTTTGAAGGGGCACAGACACCCCAATGTTTACAGCAATGGTATCAACAATAGCCAAAGTATGGAAAGAGCACAAATCTTCATCAACAGATGAATGGAGAGAGAAGATGTGGTGTATATATATATAGAATGGAGGATTACTCGGTGATCAAAAAGAATGAAATCTTTTTGCAACAATGTAGATGGAACTAGAGTGTATTATGGTAAGTGAAATTATTCAAAGAAAGACAAATATCATACAACTTCACTCATATGTTAAATTTAAGATACAAAAGAGATAAACATAAGCAAAGGGAAGCAAAAATAATATAAAAGCAGGAAGGGGGGGCAAAACACAAGAGACTGTTAAATACAGAGAATAAACTGAGGGTTGCTGGAGGGATTGTGGGTGGAGGGATGGGCTAAATGCGCAAGGGGTATTAAGGATGACACTTGTTGGGATGAGCACTGGGTGTTATATGTAGGGGAAAAATCACTGGATTATACTCCTGAAAGCATTATTTCACTATTTGCCAACTTGGATGTAAATTAAAAAAAAAAAAAAAAGAAACTGGGAAGGCAAAACAAAAAACAAAAAACAAAATAAAAACAACAAAAAACAATACAAAACAACAACAAAAAAAACCCAAAAATCAGACACCTGCAGATTGAAACTACGGGAATGGAGAACCATATATCATGCTAATGGACATCAAAAGAAAGCCAGAGTAGTCATATTTATATCTGACAAACTAGATTTTAAACCAAAGACTGTAACAAGAGATGAAGAAGGGCATTATATCATAATTAAGGGGCCTTCTATCTCCAATAAGATCTAACAATTGTAAATATTTATGCCCCAACATGGAGAAACCCAAATATATAAATCAATTAATCACAAACATCTTTATGAGTTTCTTTAAACTCAGTGATAATAATACCATAATAGCAGGGAACTTTGACACACCACTTACAGAAATTGATAGATCAGCTAAGCAGATAATCAACAAGGAAACAATGGCTTTGAATGACACACTGGACCAGATGGACTTAACAGATATATTCAGAACATTTCACCCTAAAGCAACAGGATATACATCTTCTAGAGTGACTATGGAACATTCTCCAAAATAGATCCCATACCGGGTCACAAATCAGCCATCATCAAGTACAAAGAGATCTGTAGCATGCATATCATTTAATTAGGGTTCAAGATTTATTTAAGATTATTTCTATTTCTTAAGGTAAGAAAAAAGAACTGTGAAAAACACAAGTGATATCCTTTCTACGAGCATTGACAAATGCATAAACCTAAACTGCAACCCCTATGAAATGATCTGAGTTCAAAAAATTGTAACTATATAGTTGATAGATATTAACTAGACTTATTAAGGTGATCATTTTTCAGTATATACAAATATCAAATCATTACACTGTACACATAAATCTAGTATAATGTCATATGTGAAATGTCAATAAAAAAAGATATAGTACATTTCTATCACCCAGAAAATTGCTGTATGCTCCTTTGCAGTCAATTCCTGTTCCCACTCTCCCCTTCTCATTGGCAGCTAGTATTCTGATTTTTATTTTTTTACCATGGATTAGTCCTGCCTATTCTAGAATTTCAGATAAATAGAACCCAAGAATATGCTCCATGTAAGGCTTCCTTCAATTAGCATGACATTTTTGAGATTCAGACATACTGAGCTGATCAGTTTTTTTTTTTTTTTAACTTTTGAGTAGTAGTTTGTTGTATCAATATATAACACTCTTGTAGGCTACCTGAGCCATTTCCAATTTGGCTATTATAAATAAAGTTATCATGGACAGTCTTATACAAGGATTTTAGTAAAATATACATTTTTCATTACTCTTAAGTAAATATCTAGGATTGGAATTTCTTGGTTATGGGGGTAATATATGCTTAGTTTTATCTATTTTTTTAATCTAGACCTTATTCCAAAGGAATTGTATCATAAACTTAATTGTTTTCTTTTTTAAGTGTATTTATTTTAAGAAAGAGATGGGTGGGGAGAGACAGTGGGAGAGAATATCAAGTAGGTTCCATGCTGTCAGCATGCTGTCAGCTCAGATCTAGTTGTGGGTCTCTATACCTCAAATGGTGAGATCATGACCTGAGTTGAGATCATGACCTGACCCCAAATCAAGTCAGATGCTCAACCAACTAAGCCATCCAGTCCCCTCATAAACTTAATAGTTTGTAGAGTGATGTTGCCTATAGGATAGAGAATGGCCTGGAGACAGGTAAGTGTAAATAAGGGAAGAGAAATGCAATGTTTGGGCATAATAGCGGCTAGTGGAAATAGATAAGAATGAATATAATTAAGATGTATTTAGGAGATAGAATCAACAAGGCTTGGTAGTGGACAGGATTTAGGGCAAGGGAGATGGATTAGTCAAGTTTCAGGTATAAACAAAGGGTTGATGGTGGTATGATTAAACCAAGATGGAGTTTTAATGAGGTACCATGTTTAGAGGACAAGTCCTGAGCTCCATTTTAAACCCGTGCACTTTGATGTGCCCATCTTCTCTCTTGGAATAGCAATTAGCTGATTTGCGTCAATTTATACATTGTCAGAACCAGAAAAAAAAAAATGAAGTGCAGCCCGTTTTGCTAAGTACCAAATGGATTTGTATTTTCCAAATCTGCCCTTCCCTTGAACTAAAATACTAAGTAGCAGATCCTCACAATTTACCCAAAAAAGGGAACACAGATTTATATTATTTCTTAATGTTTAAAGCTATCCTATTAAAAATATAACCTATTAAATTATATTTATTTCAATGCCTTGGAATATATGACGTGTTTGAAAAAAATCAGAGCACTTTGGACAAAAAGATGATTTATTACATAAGACCTAATTAGGATAAATGAGGGCCATGATATGGTACAATATTTTCACAGATGGTTGAAATCACTTTGGGAAAAGCTTGGATTCAACTTCATCTATATAAGCTGCTTAGAATAATTTACATGGAATTCAAAATAAATAAGTTTATTAGCAGTTTAACGCATTAAGCATAAAAAATGCAAACGCTAATTATAACTCTTGTTGAAGTTATTGCAGAACTAAAACTCTTTAACCAATAATGTCAAATAAATTTAGTCTTTAAAGAGACTTTTAAAGGTCTTTGTAATTTGTGTTTTGCTAAAAAATAATGTGACTACCTAATGTTACAGAGGATTCCACTAGAAGTGATTTTAGGTACCATCTTAGCCAGAACACACTCTTCCAATTTAGGTATCCTTGATATAAGGTAATGATATTTTTAATAATTATGCAAGGCTATATATATATATATATATATATATATATATATATATATATATGATAACAACAATGATAAGATATGCTACATATAAAAAAGGGATCTCTACAAACCATTGAATCACTAAACATGTTTTTATTACTCACAGTTTTCTAAATGTTGAGAAAAACAATTCAAAATCTGCATTAGCAGATTAATCTCATGTTACACCACCTAACATAGTTATGTAAAATAATAGGAGTTGTCATTAAAATGTAATTAAAGATTCACTATTCATGCCAAGCTGTCAACAAGCCTCATTTTGCTTAATTATCTACAGATTTTCAGGACCACCTGTTTTCAGGAGGGCTTTTCATTTTGAGGAGGTCAATAAAAGGAAAAGAAAATGAAGATTGTGCCAACCTCTTTGTCCATGATCCATTTGTTCCTGACTGAAGAGTGACTCTAGCTGTCGTTAATGGTTGGTATTTCACTCTGATGTAGTGATCCTAGGCTTTTAACAGACATTTGCAAAGTCTGGCTCTAAACTAGAAAGCAAAAGAACTATTTATTTTTTATTTTTATTTTTTTACAATGGCACAATTTGGTTTTATTAGTAAATAAATTTATATTTAAACACAAAATGCATATTCTTTTGAAACATGGAAAACAAACAGATGCCAAGTCACTGGGTGATGACGCCTTAGTTTCCTAGGGTCCACTGGCAGTAATCACTATGTTAAAGTTGAAAATGTGAAGTTTAAAGTGCCTTTTTCTGTCTATCCTTCTCTCTTGGTTATCATATTTTAATTAAAAAAGAAATATTTAAACAAATATGACTTAAATCCTGCAAAACCTGATATTTGGTAATAGTAAATTTGGTGATTTTTTTTTATTGGCCTGTGAAAGGCTCCTATCCTATACTTCTCTCTGAAAGCTACATAAAGTTTTTATTCATTAGTAACACATTGTTTCCTACTTGCTTTACTAGGTCAAGAAACATATGAATTTTAATTAGAAAGATTATATTAGTTTCCTATGATGTACATCAATATATGTAAAATGATGTTTAAAATTAAAGAATATTAAATGGATTATTTACAAGAGTTGACAATGAGAGAAGATCCTTGACTTACATAAAAAAGTAATCTGTAGTAGCTGCATAGTCAACATTTTATTTGTTTTTGGTTTTGTTTTCTAAAACACTTGGAGATTCACTGGCATTTAAAAAGTAAATATTTACAAACTTGTTAAATCACATATTGTACATTTCTTGAACTAGCGCATTTGTTATGGGGATGCAGGGTATGACAGTGGTTAAGAACCAGGCTTTAGTACCAAACTGCTTGGGTTTGAATCCCAGCATTATCATTTTCTAAAAATGATCTTGGAGAAGTTACTTAATCTCTCTCTGATTTGATATCCACATCTATAGAATAAAGATAAGATCATTCCCAAATGCTTAACAATGCTATGAACAAATAAGGACACAAAAAGTGGCTGTTCCAGGTAAGAAATGAAGTCTTGGCAAGAGATGAAGCTCCATGACAACAGGTCCTGGCTGCAGGTCATAGCACTTGCATTCATATTGGGCATGGGTGGTGAGTAGGAAAGGATCACCTCTTCAGCCATCCTGTCTGGAAATATTTTTCTAGGGCCACATATTAATGAGAATGGCACATTCAGGCAGGGAAAATGGAGCTCAGCTTGAGACCAATGGAGTGCTGGGGATAAAGTCTGAAAAGGGAGTTGAAAGTGTATGGCCTCCTGGTTATGAGAATCCACCCCAGAAAAAAGCAAAAGACTTGGGCTGGTATGGCAAGTGAGTGTATGTGTCAATGGACTCACAAAATGAAGGTTGTTTTAACATTATCTACTACATACCAAGCACCCTGCTGAGAACTGGTGAGACAAAGCAGAACATGCTAAAGGACCAGGAGTTACCCTGCAGGAGAAGGGATAGACATGTACACATAGTTATAATACAATCTTGCAAACGCAAACATACAATCTGCCAAAAAATCTTCGGAGGGTGCCATTAGAATTTATATCATGGGGGTGCCTGTGTGGCTCAGTCGGTTAGTGTCTGGCTTCGGCTCAGGTGATGATTGCATCGTTCATGGACTCAAACTCCATGTTGGGCTCTGTGCTGACAGCTCAGAGCCTGGAGCCTGCTTTGGATTCTGTGTCTCCTTCTCTCTCTCTCTGCCCCTCCCCTGCTTGTGCATGTTCTCTCTCTCTCTCTCTCTCTCTCTCTCTCTTTCAAAAAAAAAGAAACTTAAAAAGAATTTATATCATGGGTCATGCATTCAATTTAGATATGTTTCCTTCCATATCACCTTATTAATGAGAAAAACAATGACTTGAAAGAAAAACAGTTAAAATATCTGACTACCAATACATATGGTGTTTAATTTTAGATGTCCAGACATTTCTACTTGGAGACCAAGACAACCTTAACATTCCCCTCACCTTGACAAAACTTTACCCAGTTTCTTTCCTGCCTCTAGGTTCCAACTTCCCTTTTCTTGAACATTTACTTTAGAAAACTTGTAATTGTGAATCCTTCCTCTGTCCCTTTGAGATATAAGTCTTCTTAAAAAGTTCTTGCCACTTATAGAAGCCAGGAACGTCTTTCTCAAAGACCTGGGAGCCATCCTTTTGAAATAAAATCAAGGAAGATAACACCCCAACTTCTATTCTATGTAGGACCCTACCAACGGAGGAGAAAGTTTACTTTTTCTTGGGGGTAAAGCTACTTAGGAAGTGCAGATGGCTTATGGTTCCCTCACCTCAAATCCCAAAAACTCTGCCCTTTTTGTCTCTGAGAACATGAGCGTCCTCATTTGGTCTGTGCTTTCTCCTCTATCACTGGCAACAGTATTAGAATAAAATCAACTTCTGTTTGCTCATCTTGTCCAAGTTGATTTTTAACAGTGACCAATACATTTTGTCAATGTTGCTTTCAGAATTTCTTAAAATTCACCATGTTTAATTTGCCTATCTTTTGGATGCTGCCCTATGTGATCCTACTTCCTCTTTTTTTGGATGAAGGATTTCTCTCTACTGAAAAAGATCCATTTTTTCCATGCATGCTCTGATTTCTATCCCCTCACTTTTTAAAAAACTTGGCTCATTAGTCCTTCATCCTCTTTCCTGCAACACCGATACCACTAGATAAACTAGAACTTTACAAGCAGCTTATAAATGTGCTTTAGTATTTTCTGCTTTTAAAATAAAACCCTGTCTTGATTCCCACCACTCTTTTCTCGTTTCACCATTCACAGAACAAACTTCTCAAGAGTTGTCTACACAGTGAATCCATTTATTGACCTCCTATTCACTCCTCAACCTTAACCCACTTATAACTGGCTTGTGCCATTTGTCCACTGAAACTGCTGTTGTCAAGATCATCAGTGATCTCCCTCATATAAAATGCAATGGACACTTGTCAACAGCTTTTGACACAGCTGGGAAAATTTTCCATCCAAAGATGGAACGTTCTTCTCTAATTTAAATTCTACCTTAGGGCGCCTGGGTGGCTCAGCCAGTTAAGCGTCCGACTTCACCTCAGGTCGTGATCTCACAGTTCACGAGTTCAAGCCCTGCGTTGGGTTCTGTGCTGACAGTTCAGAGTCTGGAGCCTGCTTTGGATTCTCTGTGTGTGTCTCCCTCTGCCCTTCCCCCACCAACACTCTGTCTCTCTCTCTCTCAAAAATAAAGAAAAAAATTTAAAAAATTAAAAAAATTCTACCTTAATGATCACATTCATTATCGTGCCTTCAGATACTGTTTCATACCTATAGTCCCACCCTCTCTTTTGGACTCACTATCTGTATAACCTCTTATTAACAAAACAGTTCAATTTAGATGTGTTACAAATATCTTAAATATAAGACATCCAGAATCAAACTTTTTATTTCTTATCTTTAATCCCTTCTTTAAATATTTTTCTCTCAAGTCTATTCTTTTCCAAGAATGACAATACCATTTCTATAGTTTCTCAAACTAGGAGCTTGGGCTCATTCTCAATTATTCCCACAGAATCCTCATACTTATTTAATTCACAATACCTGTTCATTAATGCCTTCAAAATATATTTCAAATCTGTCCATTTCTGTCCATATCTATTACTGAATTCTAGTGTAACCCATCATTTCTGACCCATTTTTCATAATTGCCAAACTTTAATCAGTTTATTTCCACATAGTGATCACACTGATATTTTTAAAATAAAACTGATCATTTTATTTCTCTGCTTTAAATTTCTCAATGGCTCTCCCTTATGTTTAGAATAGAATATACACTCCTATAGAGGCCTACAAAGCACACCTTGCTCCCCACCTCCATTAGAGTAAAAACTAATTTCCCAATCTTATTTCTTTCTCTCTCTCTTTTTTTTCCCATTTCCCTGTGATCGCCATGTGTCAGCTGTACTCTTTTCTGTTCTTCTTTTAGTTCCTATACTCACCCCCAGGGCCTTTATACATGTTATTACTTAGATCACTCCTCCTCCCTCCCCTCTTTATTGTGCCATCTCTCTAAATAGTTGTCTCTCTCAGTTATATCTCAACTAGTTCTCCCTATACTTACTATCATAGAAAATTGTTCACTTTCTTTATGTCATATGTCCTGATTTGTGATTACTCTCTTTCTGTTTGTTTTGTTTGTTGCCTGTCTAGCTCACAAATCTGAATTGCCATGACTTTTGGGACTGTGTCTGCCTTGTTAAATAGTTAAACACCAAACCTCCCATTACCTTGAAGATACTCAAAACATTTATTGGCGGAATGAATACTCCTGTCAGAAATCCCTTTCTGGCTCTGGTGTGTGGGTGATATTTGCATGTATGTGTGTGACCAACATGGACTCAGAGTAAGAGGATACAACCTTTGGTTCAGAATGTTCTTGCTAGTTCTTTGATTTTTAAAATTAGAAGTCACTGTAAGGCAAGGAATGCCTTTTTCTAAAGTACTTTCTGCTTTTAGTGCTCTTTAAAACCTGTGCCTAACCAAGTTCTATTAAGAGTACATTTTGTAAAATTATCCTGACTGAATGCAAGTGGGCAAGGATTGGGCTGAGTTTGGGTACTGTTCTGCGGTAATAATATTTTTACTACGTACCTGAGATTACATGGGATGCACATTCACAGCCACAGCTATTCAGTGCTGCTCTGTGGCACTACTGAGATTGTAAACAATAAAGAGACCAGAATCAGAGCTTCCCCTGAAAGGAACAGGAAACAAAACCTACTTAGCACAATTCTTGGAAATTGTTCCCCTGGAGAAAGCAGATGCTGAGGAACACAAATTAGTTATTAGAAGAGATTTATTGTACAACACATGTATGAGTGTGTTTATATACACACTTAAATGTCCAAACATAAACCCCTTAAATAGCTGAATTAGATCTGAAATCACTTCTATTAAGTACTCAACATTATATTCTATGATTGAGCTATCAGCTTCAGGAAAGTTTATTATTATTATTATTATTATTATTATTATTATTATTATTTCTAGGATGAGTTATTCTTTTATCTCTTATGTGGCTGAAACAGAGTGGTTTTCTACAATTGCTCACAGGAATAATAGGCTCTGAGCAACAATAGTTAACACATGTATTAGGTTAAGAAAAATCAAGTATAATTATATTGACTTGAATGTTTATTCCCATTTTTTATTGTATGGCTCAGTGAACATATATGAACTGATGGTGTGAAAGTTGTATGCAGCTGGTTTTATGTTTGCTTCTCAAAATAAGTATTATCTTCAGATTAGTTTTCAATCCTCAGCTGGTCTGCAATAAATTCTATAAACTCAGAAAAAATAAATGTCCTATTTTGCTTAAAGGTTTTCTTAGAGTCCAGGTCTGAGTTGGGTGTTCATTTCTCTGTGTCTCATAATGATTTAGATATGTATACTTTATTGTTATGTTTAGTCCTTCATTTGTTTTACAAGACCAAAGGCAGCAAAAATAACTTTTATTTGTAGGTTTTTACTGCATAAAACAGATGCTAAATGAAATTTTAAATTTTAATGGTGGTTGAATAATATTTCCACAAAGAAGTTTTTTGCTTTTAAAAATTCATTATTTGTAATAATATATACATTTCTAATTACAGTATATTAATATACAAGGTTAAGAAACTAAAATTGGGAAAATTTCTAATCATGTAAAGAAATGATTTATACGAAAATGAACAAAGCTCAGAAAATTTTTGAAACATAAGCAATTAAATATAAAATAATAAGTATACAGTAAAGACACACATTATACTTATACATTATGCTGGTAACCAGACTGGGAATTTTTTTAATAATAGAAATGCAAGGGAGAATATAGAGAAAGAGCTATTACTATAATCTGTTGATAGAAATATGGATTCTTTAAACCACTTTTAAAAGTAATTGAGAATTATGTAATAAAAATCCATCAGTGATAAGCACAAAGATTATTGTTCAAAGATATTCATAGTGTTCATTGTAGTAAATCCTACTTAGTGGGGGAAAAAACTTAAATAGCCAAAATAAGACTTCAGATTCTCTAAAGTAGAGTTTGCGCTATTTTAGTATTATGTTTTTGAATAATTTTAATGACAGGAAGTACTCATCAGTTAAAGTTATGTTAATAGGAACCATATACAATTGTGTGTGTGTGTGTATGTATTGGTACAACTTCTAAAAATTATATGAAAAAGAAAACCTTCTGGTTCAAAATTGCAGAATGATTTTTTTTTTCATTTATCACTGCTCCACTAGAGCAGTTGTTAAATGAACATAAAGGAAATAAAATAAAATAATTATAAATTCAAAAGACAAAGGAAACAAGAGAAGGAATGACACATGAAAAATACTGGGAGATAGAGAGGAGTTGGTTAAAATTTAACTTTTGGCAAAATGACAGACAAATTGCTCAGAGGGACCGCTTTGTAATGGAACAATTAGGTCCTTGATATGATACATTATATTTCAATGGATTGCTGAATTTCTTCACAGAAAACTATCCACCCCTCTTGAGAAAACAAACAAAATAAAAAGAGCACACTCACATACACACACACACACACACACACACACACACACACATTCACACAAATCAGTGATCTGGGGCTGAGGTTGGGAGCAATGAGTAGATTTGAAAGCAAGATTCCATGAGTTTGGAAGCTGCTATTAACATTGAACTAGAGGCTGAGCCTCGGGCAATGGTGAAATCATTGAACAAATATTTTTATCTCATATTGAGGAGCTGTACATTTTGGGAGCTGTACAGTCATCCCAGATTGGTGGCATTCCCTAGATCCTGTCAGAAGCAAAGACCCTCAATTTAGGATTAAGATTTCTGGGACACCTGCTGGCTCAGTCGGTGTGGCACATGTGACTGTTGATCTTGGGGTGGCGAATTTGAGCCCCATGTTGGGTGTAGAAATCACTCAAAAAAGTAAATAAACTTTAAAAAAAGATTTCTTATAGATCAGATCATCCAAGAAACTCATAATCAAAAACCACCAACCACAAAAAGAGACAAGCCACCACAAGTAGTCAGAAGAGGAATATTAAATAACAGATTTACTCTCACATATTGCATATATTGAAGTTTACAACTATAGACTATAGAACAAAAAATAAGAAGTATTTAAATAAACAAAAGATTGAATCACAAAGATTAGAGGAAAATCAGGTATAATCAGGCAGTTAAAAGATCATTAAATGAATCTATAGAAATGCAAAACACTATTGTTGATACTCCAAACCTAAAGAATAGGTTAAAAAGTATTTAATTCAGCCAAAGAGGAAATTCATGATCATAAGATACATTTGAATAAATTAACCAGAATTTGCAATTTAGAGAAATAAAGTTATGAGAAACACTGAAGAGAAAGTAAAATACATAAAGAATCAAATGAAAAGGTCTGACAGTCCTTTAATAAGAACAGACAGAATAGTTTTCAGTTCTGACCAAATGGACTAAACCAACTATAACCTGTGTTTTCCACTAATCATAATGAAAAACGCTGGATAAACTACAAAAAGTATATGAAGACTCTGAAAAATAAACAAAATCAGGCAGATTAGAAAGGGAAATCCAAACTCAGAGAAGCAACCCTCAAGGACAAGAGTCCTCCATTTTTTATTTATAATTTTCTCATGGCTCTGCCTGAATGTGGGCATGGACACAGAACTTAAAACAATATAAATTTATTATCTCACAGTTCTGTAAAACAGAAATTTGGAATAATGGGGTGGAATTCTCTGCTCTGGTTTTCACTGGACTAAAATCAATGTGTTAGCCAGTGTGGGCTTTTATCTGGAGGCTCTGGAATAGAACCCTCCTAGTACTTTATTTCAGACTTTCTCTTCTGCTGTTAAGAGCTGATGTGATTTCATGGGCTCATCTAAATAATTCAAAATAGCATACCCATTTAAGGTCAAGTAATTAGTAACCTTAATTACATCTCATAGTTTCCAAGGATTAGAGCACGGGATCTTTGGGAAGCCATTTTAGAATTCAGTTTATCACACTTCACAGAACTATTAAAAGATGATTCTTCTATTCTCTGAGTTTGTATAAGGTTATAATTAGCTATTTCTGGAATATTTGATATAGTTCACCTGTAATAAATTCCTGCCCCCATGTTTGCTTAGTGGAAAGGCTTTAAACTATTAAGTTTCTTCAAAGTTAATAGGTTAATTCAAAGTTCCTATTTCTTTTTGAATAATTTTGGGAATTTATATTTTTCAAGCAATGTATGCATTTCTTCTAACTTCTAATTATTTTGGACAAATATTTTATTATATTATTGAATTATCTTTCAATATCTGTTATTTATTCATTAGTAGTATATTATCCTATTTATTCATTAATACATTATATGGTTTAAGATATTTATCTCTTTTCTTCATCCATTTTGAGATACTTTTCAATTTTATTGATCATCTTGAAGCATCACCTATTAGTTTTTTTACTCATTATCTTCTTTTCAGAAATAGTTACTATATTTATGTATATTATTTCCTTCTTTCTATTTCTTTTTGGGCTTATTCTGCAGTTTTTCTAACTTCTCAAGTTGAATTTTAGGTTAAACATTTTTTTTCAGTCACGTTTAAAAAATATAGTATGTCCTTGATGTATATTTTCCAGCTTTTGAATATAGAAAGGATAGGGGTGCCTGGGCGGCTAGGTCAGTTAAGCTTCCGACTTTGGCTCAGGTCATGATCTCCCGGTTTGTGAGTTTGAGCCCCGCATTGGGCTCTGTGCTGACAGCTCCGACCCTGGTGCCTGCCATGGATTCTGTGTCTCCCTCTCCCTCTCTGCCCCTCCCCTGCTCATGCTCTGTCTCTGTCTTAAAAATAAGTAAAACATTAAAAAAAATAAAATGAATATAGAAAGGATAGGTAGCTATGAGATAAAGGTTAAATGTGTTGTTTGAATATTTCTATCCTTGCTGATATTTGTAAAAATAGATTTAGTCATCTATTTCTTAAAAGTTCATTAAAATGTTCTGCTATTATTATGAGTATCTCAAGTTTTCCTATAGTACTTTTAAGTATTTTGAAATCATTTTATCATACATAAAATATGACATTTCACTTCAAACTTTCTAGTGATAAATTGTTACCCTCCCTTTTGCTATCTCTTATATTAATTTATGCCTCAGAATGACTTCATCTAATAAAATTGAAACCAAAGACTTTCCTGGAGTATTTTCTTTTTTATATAATATCAGCTTCAAAATTTTTTCCTTTTGCTTTAATCATGCCTATGGCATATATCATATGGATATTTTTCTTAAAATTCTGTGTATAATTTTTTACTATTAGCTGGAGTTTAGTCCATTTATACAGATCATAACTGCTAATGTAATTTAACTCATATCTAATATGTGCATTTATATTTCTTTTTCCTGCTTTTTCTGTTTTCTATTTTTTTTGATTAATCACATCTTTAAATCCATTTATTTATTTCAATACTTGCAAAAACTATGGAATCTATTTCTGTTCTTCAAGTGTTACCCCAGAAATTTTTGCACGAATATTTAACTGAGCAAAGACTTATATTAGTCAATATCCTCACCCTGTGGATTTGCTCTTTCATCTTTCATTCCCAGCTCAGAAAGACTTTACAAGGGATTATTTGAAATTTTTGGCAATTTTTGCTGGGAAAGGTTTTTATAATTTGTCGGAACCAGTAGCCCCCAAAGGCAGTAATATTTACTGTGAAAGAAATCCTCATTTAAAACTTCTTATAACTTGTTAAGACAGACATTTTAACAAAAAATAAAGAAGGATTATGGACCAGGTAATATGTTTGAAAACCAAACAAAATGGAAAAATGCTAGAAAGATACAAAATGCCAAAATTTTCCCAAGAAGAAATAGAAACCATGATTAGATAAATAAAACTTAAAAAAGAGAGGAAGAAACAGAATCCTTTATACATAAATTCTACCAAAATTTAAAGGAATAACTAATTATATGTTATATGACTGATTGCAGAAAAAAATTATTTCTACTATCAAATTCCTATTGTATATTAATTTCTTTTATTAGTTTAGTCACTTCATTTTAGGTCAGTGCCTTATATTTGGAGATTTTTTAAAACCAATCTGAGTCTTTTTTTTCTAATTTTTTAAATGTTTTATTTATTATTTTTGAGAGAGAAAGAGACAGAGCATGAACAGGGTAGGGGCAGTGAGAGAGGGTGACACAGAATCCAAAGCAGACCCCAGGCTCTGAGCTGTCAGCACAGAGCCCGGCACAGGGCTTGAACTCACGAACCAGTGAGATCATGACCTGAGCTGAAGTTATAGCTTAATCGACTGACCCACCCAGGTGTCCCTGAATGTCTTTGTACTTTATGAGTATAAATAATAAGTTTGTAGTTAAAACACACACACACACACACACACACACACACACACACACACATTTGTTAATGGTCCTATTCCAGTTTTGGAACAAATTATTTCACAAGATTAAGGATAGTCCAGATACTTCCACTTTCTAACAAATATTCCCTGATCTGTGATCATATTTTATAATTGTTAGAAAAGGGGCATGTGATCAATGAATGTTCTCATCCACTTAAAGTTATTGTTGTAACTAATTTATCATCTTCCTTCACAAAGCTAATCTGATTAAAGTTATTTATAGCACTGTTGTGATTTTCTACAGTCGACATTAGTACATTCTGAAATCATGGGTACCCGGGTGTGGATGCTAATCTTTGTGGTCCTGATCAGTTACATGTTGAAGCTAATCCAGAACTGGGTTGTGAGGGAAATCTTGGTTTTGATCTTAATGTCATGATGCCTGGGTAAAAATAAATTTTAAATTTACCTTTTTTCCTCATTCTTTGGGACAGTTTAAGTGCATTTCTGTTTTCTAAAGGATCAATATCATTTACCTAGCTAGCGCATTCTGGGGGACAAAACTTCCAAATATGTGATTGATTCAATAACCCCTGATCTATTTAAAGTTTCTAACATCTTAGGGTTGAATTTTGGTCATTTATCTGGAAAATAATTAGCAATTCCACCTAGATTGCAATTGTTATGTATAATTTTTGTAGAATGAATAAAAGTATTGTCATGTTATTTCAAATATTTTATAAATAGGTAGTTATTTCCTTATTATTATTTTTTTAAGTTAACACACTCTATTTTTTGAGTTTTAGGCTGACAGAAAAATTGAGCATATACAGAGTTTCCAAATATCCTTCCCCCAAACAAATCCCCTACTATTAACATCTTGAAATAATGTGCTACATTTGTTAGAGCTAATGAACCAATATTAATACATTATTATTAACCAACTCCAGAGGTTACATTAGGTTTCACACTTGGTTTTGTGTATGCTACTGTTTTTGACAAACACACAGGTTTCTCTACATGTGATTTCTTCTTTTTTATTATTATGTTACCTAGAAGTCAATTTATTTTATGAGTTTATATAATAAACTGCTTTTTGTTTTATTTGTTAGTTCTATCAGTCTTCTGTTTTCTAATTCTTCACTCATGTTTGTCACTGTTAAATTCTTCTAACACCTTTCCTAACAATATTTTCTGCCTCCTTCTATTGAATATTCAAGTCAATTATTTTTATATTCTTTGTTAGTAATGGAGACACTAGGCTAAGATATTTTCTTTTGAGCTCTTTTTAACTATATGCCATGAGTTCTGATATATAGTATATTCCTTATAGTTATTTTTGTTTATTATGCCATTTGTTTCTATTTTTAATTCTTAGCTTTAGTTCACTGTAACCATAAATTGATCTAATATTTTCTCACATTTTTGAAATTAGTTGAAATTTTATTTGTGACTTATGATGTGGTCGGTCTTTGTAAATGTGCCTGCACACTTGAAGAAAATGTAAATCATTATTGTCCAATGTATAAAAGTTGGTTTTATTATTTGATTCGATGTGGATGTCATTTTCATAATCATTCTTTTATTGTGATGATGGATATACTTGCTCTTAGGCCTGTTTTCAAATTTTTGTTAGAATGCTTCTTTTGTCTTCAACACTTTTATTACCAATATTTGCCTTTCCCTTTTCTGTTCTGTTTCTATACTTAAATTTATTCAATTATTATTCAATTCTTACCATATTTCCATTACCATGGTTTTCCCCTTTCTCTTTCTTTTGTTTTGACTGGAATTCCTTATCATTTATTATTGCCAAAAAGGGCTATATTTATGAATGCTGTATTTCCTGAATTGTTCTGTACTCAAAATTGCTAACATAAGTAGAAAGGCAGATGTAGGGCATGCTTTGGTATTGGCTAAAGCACAATTTTTCCATTTATCATCTTTACCCTCGTGCCTGGAGATGCCTACAACTTCTCTGAGCTTCACATGTACATAAAATTATAATGTCGAGAGGAATATGAACAGCTCTCCTCTCTTTCAGCAGCAGCCTCTCAGGAGAAAGATAACATTCCCCCAATATCCCTATCACACTCTTTGCACGTCATTGAATCAAACTGTTGCATGCCCATGGCTGAACCAATTGGTTTTTCTAGGAGAAGAGCATGTGATAATTGCATAGAACAGATGTACTGAATATAGGTGATAACACTGACTTCTAGCAATATGGGAGCCACATGGGGAGGGATGGCTACTTAGAAATATAAGACACAATTTGGAAATAGGGAAGTGGATGCTGGTTAGGGAACCAGCAATACCTCCATGGTATTTTCTTTTTGATTATTACCCTGCTTTGAAGGTGAGCATTCATTCTGCACCAGCTATTAATTGAAGCTTAGAGATGGCCAGAAGACTGTGCAGAGTAAGAAGCCAGCTTACATTTAGATATGGTATTCTGGTCATTTTCTCACTACCTTTACTAGGTATTCTGTCCTTGGGACAGTGTCTTATTTTTCCTCTTAGAGTTCTGTGTCACCTTGCTTTGGGACGAGCAGGTACATGGTGGTCTGGTATGTGATGTGACTGTATGTGCTTGTATATTTTGTTTTAGTATTTATTCCCACCCATGTGACTGCAGAGTGGTTGCCACCCACACCTTGATCCTTTGCTCTGCCACGCTGACACTCCAACAGTTGAAAAGAGGCTATATCTTTCATTTTTTTTTTGTTCATCTTCACATTCTTTCATAGGCTACCATCTCGAATTTGGCTCAGGTACACTCCTAAGCTGCATGTCCTATATGTCCTATGACCTTGCACTGTAGAGTAAGTGACTGCTGGTTTGGTAATTCCGTTACATTCAAAGTATGGAATGGAACTATTATACTGCAATTTTCCAATTTTTTTCAGTGTGCATATTAGTTTCTAGGAAACTCAGTATTTAATACTAAGTCCAATTTAAATGATGGGAGTATCTTAACTAAATGACGGTTCCCCTGCATTTCCTTTAATGGCAAGATAATGCTTCTACACTGCACTCAGCCATCTAAAATCATGCATTAGGAGCCTGACTATTGAATGAAGAATGGTACACATAGGTGACTAGGCTTCCAACCTCTTCTCACTTTACTTAAGATCCCCAAATTGCAGAAACATTATTAAGGACATTTTCTGTGAGACACATTATATTCATTTCCCCTAAATTAAAAAATCCTGTGACAGCTCATAAAACTATATTTCATACTATAATGCCAATTTTTTAAATGTAAAAATTCAAGAATTTTTCCAGAAGTGAAATAAGCTAATTTGGAGAGTAAAATCTTTGTGAAAATAACTTTATGCAAAACTCCTTACATGAAATATTTTTAAATGATGCATTATAAATATATGAAAAGAGTTGTGTACATAAGGAAAAATAATTTTATAATGCTTGGATTAATTTTCTTAAAGTATTATTTCACTTAAATGTTTAATTCTGCAATAGTTTTCAGGAATTTGAGGGGTTGAAGCAATGAACGAAGCAGGTCATCACAATGTTATTCTACTTAGAAGGTGCATCCATCTGACCTCCCATAATTTTTCTAGAGAGGCATATATGAAGCAAAGATGTATTATTGAGCATTAATTGTTAATTGGATGATTTGTATCAACATGCCATAAATGGCTAAAGAATAACTAATGGCTAGCTGAAAAACTCTGAATTTAAAAAATAAAGACCAAAGATTTTGGTAAATGCGAAATAAAAAAATATCACCAAAACCTCAAGGTGGCACTTTATTCTAGAATTTGGTGTAAGCTACATTTTACTACTTATTCAGACATGTTTCCAGTTATTAACTGAAGCTTTTCAAGGAACTTAGACTGCAGTGCTTTATCTATAAAGGCTAAATAATGATTAGTTTAATGCCTAGGGTATAAACAGCGAGGTACACTTCTAACTGCAGGATATCAACAAGTTACTCTCACCTTTCTAGATTTTTTAATTAATATTTTACTTGTAATTTTATGAAAACAGCGTGAGTGTGTGCATATCTTCAGGCACATTGTTTTTTAAGGGAATATGAACAGAAACAGATTGTGTGCCATAGCCTATTATATAACCTTATAAGCTGAAAAGATTACAATCATAGTTTTTGTGATTTTTTTTGGTGTTTCATTACAGCAACTTTCCTTACAAATGAGATAAGACCTACATTTTAATTTTCTAAAAGAACTGCTAGATCTATGGATACAAAAGTGAACGCTCAAGTCTACTATTAGATTGATGATCACACTTTTCTGTAGTAGAGTTTTATAAAAACGGAATTTCTTTTAAAAATAAACTCTTTTTTATCCTAGAGAAGAAAAAGGAAAGTTTTTCAAAGGAAACCTGACCTAGACTCTGAATAACTTTTGTATAGTATTTCTTTCTGGATAGTAACAAAACACATTTCTCTATTTTTCCATCCTGTCTCTATACAGTCATCTCAGAACCTTATGTTTTATTTCATAACCACAGACCTACAGAACCCTAAGTGTTCCTGAACACTAAGCCACAATATTATGTTTTCATCCAAAACCCAAAGCCGGTCCCCTAACAATCTCCTTTGCTATCTCCCACATTCTCTCCTTCCAAATGCCTCCCTCAAGCTTCCCAAGATGGCATGGGCTGGCCTCACTTATAACCTTCTCTCCATTGCATGAAACTGTGTTAGGCATCTTCTCTCCTTTTCTATAATGTCTTGGAGATATGTTCCCTTGAATTCACCAACTGAACCCATTCTATGAACTGACCCTGGTAAGTTTTTTCTTTTACTACAAGAAATTGCTACTTATATTAATAACCAACATACATAGAATGCCCTCCCCCGACAATTTCTCATTTATGCTTGGTGAGTCCCTATTCATCCTGCAAAATCCAGCTCAAATATTACCTCCTGGACTTGGCAACCAAAGATATTGGTAGTTATTTTTCCATATGGTTGTAACATTTGTTCACTATTCACCATGTTTCTTATAAATTTATAAAGTTTTTTTTCACATTTCAATTTTATTTATTTTACTTACATAACTCATGCAGGTTCACCTTTTAAAAATCAAACACTGCTCAAAAAATTCATTCATAGTTATCTCCTCGCTGATGCTGTTTTATAGAGTAAGTCCCATGTATAGGGACTATCTCATTAGAAAACAATTTCTTACCAACACAGACAGAAACAAAACAAACTCTACAGAGTCCTCTCATTAAGGTACTTAAAGAATTTTATTCAGTATGTTGTGATATAGTGATATAAATGAATAATCTTCTATATTTATATTCTGTAAGTACTTTATACTATGTCTAACAGATAATAGTTACACAATACGTGTGAAATATTATTCTATATCACAGGTTTTTTTAAGGTTTAACACAGTTGGTATTTTAAAGCTTGAGAAAAAAACCAAACTATACTATGTTTAATGAGCTAGTTTCCGTGTGGGGTTAATTATCTGGATAGAAGCATTTAGCATTATTATTATTATTATTATTATTGTGGCCTTAGAAGATAATATGACATGCTAGGAAGCTGAAGATACTATTGTCTGGAGGTAAATATCATTGAATAACCTCAAGTGTTTAGAAAAACTCAGTTGGATTTTGTAAATAATATTTCAGTAGTCACCATTTGGGCACTGTTTTAGGACCTATTATGTCTAAAAAATATGAATAGACATTTAGTTTCAACAAGAAATAAACTTAGAGAAAAACAAGATCTTTGTGCAAAATTTATTTTGTCATTTTAAAGCTGCCAAGAGGAAGGCAAAATGATTTGTCTCCTCTAAACAATGCCAATTACTGCTTTGCAAACAGAAATGGCAAAATACTCAGGAAACAATTGGGGCTGGATTAATTGCTGGACAACTGCCATCCCTGCTTTATAATCTTTATTCTTTCAGCCATTGTGACTGAATGCTTATTCCTCAAATAGTTTCTGATCACCCATCCCTGTAAAAGTGCAATAGGTTACTGAGTTTCAAAGCTTTCATTTCTATGACTTTGTTAGGAGTTAGTCTGGCATGAATTTTCACAGAACATTTAGGAATATTTTAACAGGAATGCTCACTAGAATTGATGAGATCATTATTAAATTTCAAACAAACATGCACCTAAGTGGACAACGCGGGATGTGTGGAAATAGATTAAGATGCAGAGATCAGAAGCTGGGCTTTTTAGTGTAGGCTTCACTGAAAAATGCTGGTACCCAATCAGTATCCATTTATTTGTCTTCCCAAAGAGTTTGATCTCCCATCCACATGACTCTTCTGGTTCAGAAGCACTGTCCCCATCCTGGACTCTCAGAATGGGCTTGATTGGTTTAAGGGCAAGCACCAAGCATCCTTATATCCATTTGAGGACATGTGATCCAATTTGGCTTAAGGAAATACAAGAAGTAGTTGAGGGAGGCTTCTGAGAAAGGATTTTCTTTCTCTTAAATGAGAAATGCCGGAAGAGGAAACATCTTTCGTTTTCTCTGCACATCGTGTACACACTTGAGGCTCTGAACTCAGCAATTTAAGAATGAATTTGTGCCTACATATATGAGAGCAGAGAGTTCCTTACTGATCATGCCACTTTGAAACAGATTTTCCTGATGCTTTAGAGGAACAGGGATTTCCTTTGAATGTAAGCACGTTTTTACCTCATATTTAATTTCTCTTATGAAAAACATTTCAGAGGCATATGGGGATTATAACTCTTCATTCAGATCCTCAAATTATACTTTTGTTTTAGCAAATAACTATAATTTTCCTCACACAAGACCTTTCAGATAATATTGTACTTCTTTGTATATTGATTTCATCAGACAATTAAAAATTGATTTGTTATGTGATGGTAGTATTTATATTGTGTTATCTTTTTTCTATCTCATGGCCAATGATATCCATATGTAGGAATTATGATGACCCAGGGAATGGTATACACACATAATCTTGAAATAATTGGATGTTCTCCTCTTTAATACAATATTCCTGATATTTGCACCTAAAAACTTCGGAAAGCCTGGGTTTGATACTGTTCAGTGCAAATTTAGGTTTCCCACAAGTCCAGAAACTAGTTGAATCCAGAAAAAAATTTCATTTCATTAAGTATTTGAGTGAGTTATCTACTATAGGCTAGACATGGTCTTAAAACTGAAAAAAGGGATATGAAGAAGAGAGAAATATTCTTAGCCATTAAGAATAATATGTTCTAATTTATGTAAGCATATATATATATATAAGCATATATAATATATGTTTATATTATATAATATAATATATATAATATATAATATATAATATAATATATAAGCATATAATAATATGTTCTAATTTATGTAAGCATATATATATATATATGCTTGTGTGTGTGTGTGTGTGTGTGTGTGTGTGCGTGCGTGTATTGAAATAAGTAATGAATGTACAGATTAACCCAACAAACCCAGATTCTAGTAAGTGCTATGAAAAACAAAATAAAAGGGGTGGTGGGATAGACAAATGAATGGAGGAGGAAAGCTTGATATGGAATAGTCAGGAAGGCTCCTCTGAGGGAGAGGGAGCACCTATGTGAATAGCCAAGGGAAGAGGAAGTTTCTGCAGAGACAAGAAAGTAAAATGAACCACGAAATGGGTAAGAGCTTGGCATTGTCAAGGAACAACAGATTTTGAAAAGGGACATGGTATGCAAAGGATCAGACATTTGGTTATAGCTGCAATAATAAGCCATTTGGAGGTGTAAAGGGGAAGAAAATGAGATTTATATATTTTTAAGATAGTTAATCTTGCTATTTTGTGGAGAAGGGATGGAGGAAGCAAGAGAAGATACAGAAGAGCCACTGTGGAGGCTGTCACAAAGTCCAAATACAGGATGATGATTTAGACCTTTATGTTGGACCTGGTGCAACCACTCTGGAAAACAGTATGGAGGAGCCTCAAAAAGTTAAAAATAGAGCCACCCTACAACCCAGCAACTCTACTACCAAATATTTACACAAAGGATCCAAGAATACTGATTTGAATGGACACATGCACCCAGATGTTTATAGCAGCATTATCTACAATAGCCAAACTATGGAAAGAGCCCAAATGTCCATTGACTGATGAGTGGATAAAGAAGATGTGGAGATGTGGTGTATAATAGATAGATAGATAGATAGATAGATAGATAGATAGATAGATAGAGATAGATATATGCAATATATATATATGTATATATACAATGAAATATATATTATTTATCCATTAAAAAGAATAAAATCTTGCCATTTGCAATGACATGCCACTTAGCTAGTGTGTTATGCTAAGTGAAGTAAGTCCATCAAAGACAAATACCATATGATTTCACTTACATGTAGAATTTAAGAAACAACAGATAAACATAGAAGGGGGAAAAAAGAGAGAGAAAGGCAAACCATAAAACAGACTCTTAACTATAGAGAACACATTGAGGGTTGCTGGAGGGGAGGTGGTCAAGGGAATGGGCTAAATGGGTGATGGGCATTAAGGAGGGCACTTGTTATGATGCACACTGGGTGTTATATGTAAGTGATGAATCACTAAATTCTACTCCTGAAACTAATATTACACTATATGTTAACTAACTAGAATTTAAATAAAAACTTGAGGGGCGCCTCAATGGCTCAGTCCATTGAGTGTTTGACTCTTGATTTTGGCTCAGTTTATGATCTCGTGGTTGGTGAGATGGAGCCCCATGTCTGCACTGTGAGCACAGAGCTAGCTAGTAAACAAACTAAAAAAATTAATAAGTAAAAACTTAAAACCTAAGAAAAAGAGATTTGTATGTTAGCATAAGAGAAAGATAGTAGTGATGGAACTAAGATATACTTTGGAATTAAAACTTTAGGACTTGCTGATCAACTGAATTGGAGTAGAAAAGAAAGGAAAAAATTAAGTTTGGGGATGAGAAGGGTACATAAAAATAACATTTGCTATATTTAAGGTATCTAGCTTTAGAAAAACTAAAAAAAGAAAGAGGTGGAATTTTTGCTGAGGTGATGTTACATTTAGATATCAACTAAGGGAGTATTGATATCTTCATGATATTGAGTTCTCTTTAGGAACAAGCTGAACAAGCTTGCAGCTTGTTCAAGTCTACCTTTAGACTTTTCAGAAACGTTTCAACTTATCCTCATTTACATTTTTATATTTTGTTACATTTCATCAAAAGTATTTTTTTAATCTGTCTGAAATAGGTTCTCCTTTCTCATCATATCTTAATTTTCAATCATATTTCACTAGCTTAGTAAATAATTTTATTGTTTTTATAATACAGTAAAACCTTGGTTTTTGACCATAATTCATTCCAGAAACATGCTTGTAATCCAAAACATTCGAATATCAAAGCGAATTTCAAGAACCATTGTCTCAGTTGTGATCATGTGGCATTAGTGTAATGTACTACTTGTATTGCAAGACATCTCTTGTTTATCAAGTAAAAATTTATTAGAAATGTTTGCTCATCTTGTGGAACACTTGCAGAATAAGTTACTCGTGATCCAAGGTTTTACTGTATTTTTTTGGGAGGTTTTGCAGGCATGATCAAATCATCTGCAAACATTTTTACTTCTTCCTTTCATATTATGTCTCTACTCAGTACGTTTAATTTTAGCAATTGATAACCTAATGCTATTAATATTATTAACAGTGTTTGTGTCTTGTTTCTGATGTGGACTGCCTTCAAGACTGCCTCCATTGTTTCACTGTTATGTAAGAAGTTGACTGGCAGACTGAGAAATAATTATTTTATCATGTTCATTGTATATGTACCAATGTTTAATTTATTGACAGTTTTTCATCAAGAATAAAGAATCATTTTTAATGTTTTTATTTTTTTTAGAATAAAGAATCATTTTTATTTGTCACATGCATTTTCAGCATTTCTGGAGATACTTTCAGGATATTCTTAATATTTTATGATGTTAATATTTGATGCAGATACTTGATCTGCTAATATGAGTAATTACATTAATGAACAATACAGTACTGAAGGGTGCTTACACCCCTATTTTAATGTTATGTATTATTATGTTTTGAATATTTAGAATGTTTTTCACATCAGCTTTCACAGGTGAGAATGATTTTGATTTCTTTGTGCAATTTTTATCAGGTTTTGGTATTTACAAATAATTCAGAAATTTTCCTTTTTGTTGTTTTGTTTTGTTTCGTTGCTGTGGTTTGGAACAATTGACAACAGTATTGGGATTATCTGGTCTTTAAAAATTGGGGAATTCCATTATGAGTCCATCATAATCTATTGTTTCTTGTGCAAATAGATCTTTGATAATTTTTTAAATGAAAATTGGTTTCTTCTATCACTAGTGAGGTCAGTTTAAGTAAGTTATTTTTTCCTAGAAAATTACCTATGTCATGTAAATTTAAACATTTATTCATGAGATTCCCTACTAGTCTCTCAGGATTAAAAATAATTGAATTGGTGTTATTTTCTTTTGTCATCTCTGTTTCATTATTTTAGGTACATATGTTCCTCACTTCCTTCATTTTCCTAATATGGTGGTATAGTAAAATGTCTCCTTTTGTTATTTTTTTAAAATTAGATTATTTATGACTTTGCTCGTTATTTCTTTGCTTTCTTTTGGTTTCCCTCCCCTACCTCCTGACATTTGGATTGAATATTTATTATTTTCATTCTTTTGCTTTTAGTCATATTAATTTTTAATATGAATTTTTCTGTGCATTATTTTATATAAATTCCATAATTTCTGATATGTATTATTTTACTTATTGTGTTCTATTTTAATTTGTACTTTATATTATTCCATTAGTTATTTTATCAAGGCCAGTTCATCTCCATGTAAAAGATTCTAATTTCATTTTAATTTTGGTGTCATATTATGATTCTATTGCATTGTAGTCAGAAAATGTTTGCTTTTCAACTTCTTGTAATTTGTTGAGGTATTCTTGTTTTAAGTTTATTTATTTTGAGAGAGACAGAGTGTGGGAGGGACAGAGAGAGAGGGAGAGAGAGAATCCCAAGGAGGGTCCACACTGTCAGCACACAGCCCAATGCAGGGCTCAGACTCATGAATCATGAGATCATGACCTGAGCCAAAACCAAGAGTTGGACACTTAACCGACTGAGCCACTCACACACCCTACCGGGGTATCCTTTATGGCCTGAATAATTTTTAATTTTCAAGATTGTTTCATGTACAATTGATGAGAAATTATATTCTTTATTATTAGGATATATAACAAATTATATACAAATAAATGTGAACTATAGATCCTCACATAATACTTTTGTTCTCAACCTATCTTGGACTAAGATAGTTTTACCGTATTAAAATATTTTTTAGTACGTTTTTAATACATCTTCTGTAGAACTTTGTGAAAATTGTTGGTATGTTATATGCCATTTAGAGATTCATAACGCTTTTATCTTTACTGTGATGATATAACTGTAACATAGAGCTCTTTTCCTCATTTAATATTTTTTAGGCTGAATTATACTAGGTCAGATATCAAGTTGCTATCCCTGCTTTCTTGTTTTTCCTGTTATTCTTGTTTCCATTCTTTAATTTTTGTGTCAGAAAACATGTTTTCAGGTGGTACTTTTGCATATGATATAAAGTTTAATTTTGCTGTCAGTGTATCTGAAATTGTATTTTTAGGTAGGTGAGTTAAGCCTATAAACATTTAGCAATTAGAAATTCACTACGTCATCCGCATTTTTAAATTTTTGTCTTTCAGTATTAGAAAAACTTGTTATTTTGGTTCTAATGTTTACCTTTATGTGAATATCTCTGCCTCCATTTTCCTTAGGAATATATGGGGCCTTTTATGAACAAATATAATATCATGTGGTAGCTTTTCCTTCTCTTTCTTTCTCTGTCTTCCACCATTTCCACCATTTAATTTTGGTCAATCATATTATCTTTCTTAATGTTTATATCCTTATTCTTAAATGTACTTGTGATGGATAATTTTATGTGTCACTTTGGATCACAGGGTTCCAGATATTTGACTAAACATCATTTCTGGGTGTGTCTGTGAGGACATTTCTAAACGAAATCATCATTTTAATCAGTGGACTTAGGTGGTTTGCCATCCCTAAAGTAGCTGGGCATCATCTAAACTATTGAGGGCCCGGACAGAACAAAAAACTGGAAGAAAGAAGAATTTGGCTCTTCCTACCTGATTGGTGAGCTGGGATCTCAATCTTCTCCTGCCTTCAGTGCTCCAGTTCTCAGGCCTTCAGAACCAGACTGGAATCTACATCATCAGCCATGCTGTTTCTCAGGCCTTTGGACTCAGAGATTGCACAGGCTTTCCTGGGCCGCTGACTTGCCATTGGCAAATCACGAGACTTCTTAGTCTCTGTAATTGTGTCAGCCAATTCCTTACAATAAATTTCTATGTACATCCTGTTGGTTCTTCTTCTCTAGAGAATTTTGACTGATACAACACTTAAGCTTCTTGTACTCAAATGTTTTCCTTTGGCTCCCAACCACCACCTATAAAGCAATGACTTACAATACTCTTTTTTCTTTTTCTCTCCCTCTTTCCTTTTTAAAATATACAATATATGCAAACTATTTACTCTCAGCCCCCACCTTTGTTTTAGTGTTACAAGTATAATTTTACAAATTCAATACTCAAAACTAAAATTTAATACAGAATGTCTTCAATCAGCTCCTAGATTGCTCCAGCAGTCTAGAAGATTGCTCAGGAAGGCCTCATATACTTGAATTCTTGCACGTTTAACAGTGTTTTCTTGTAATCTTGATATTTGAAAGAAAACTTGCCTGGACACAAAATTATTGGCTCACATTTTCTTCCCCCATGTATCTGGTAGATACTGCGTCATTATATTCTTGCCCCTAAGTTTCCTCTGAAGGAGTCTGATGTCAATATGATTTTTTTTTGTCAGTGCATTGATCTGTGTTTGATTAGAGACTTATAGTTTTTTTTCTGCTATCTTTAAAATCTCATGATCTTGGTAAGCTAAGTGTTAATGTTTAGCATCCCAAGGCAACTTTCTCAGGTACACTGTGCACAGTTTCTATATACAAATTCAGGTATTTAAAAAAAATTTTTTTTACATTTATTTATTTTTGAGAGACAGAGACAGAGCACAGGTGGGGTAGGGGAAGAGAGAGGAGGAGATATAGAATCCAAAGCAGGCTCCAGGCTCTGAGCTGTCAGCACACAGCCCAATGCAGGGCTCAAACTCACAAAATGTGAGATCATGACCTGAGCCAAAGTCATACACTTAACTGACTGAGCCACCCAGGTGCCCCCAGATTCAAGTATTTTAAAAATGAAGATTTCCTGTATTCTGATTAAAATATATCAGTTTTGTTTTTGTTGTTGGTGTTATGTTTTGCTCTTTTTTTCTTTTGGTATTCCTGCTATGTGTACACTGTATTCCCTTTGCTGTTTATGTGCCTTCAATCTTCTTTCTCTTTCCGCCTTCTATATTTTTCTCCCCAACTCTATTATTTATTTTTTTCTCATTTATATCCTTCCTATGTTATTTCCTGTCCTTTAAGTAGTTTATATTTTCTTTTGGGGACCTTGAAATTTAATCTTAATTTATAAATTAATTTTGAATTATCTCCAAGTTTTATCATTTCACATTTAACATCATCTATTATCTATTTCTCATTACTGATCTCTTTTTAAAGTTTGTGACCACTATCTTTTAGTGTTCTTTCACATCTACAATTTCTTTATTCCATTTTTAATTCTGGGAGAAATCCTACTTCTAGGAATGTTTGCTTTTGTTGATTTATGGAACTGTTTTAATTCTTATTTTAGCTTTTTGTTTTATAGGATGAATGCCATGATTTTATCTTTTTTTGCATGTCTTATTTTTCTGGAGTAGTGACTAGGAGGATATTCATTTTCTGTGAGGCACACTAGGAAGGTTGCTCTTTCATATTCTCACATCAAGGACTCTGCTTTTGTTGCAATAAGGAATGGCAGTTTTAATATATTTAATCATTATCCAGTGGTGGGGTAGTTTGCATTTTTATATTCTATTTTGTTATTGTAGGATACTTGTCATCAACTGCTTCTTTTCCTCTCTTTAAAACCAGCTGATGACTCCAAATGAAATCACTGCTGCAGAAATCACACACCATCAGATAATTAAAAGACCTAATGAACCTCCACAGGGTACAGTTACGTAAAACTTTTATAAAGGGAAAGGACACATTCAGCAGGAGAGAGAAAGTGTAGACATTCATGGATAGGCCAAGATGTACAGGTGCAGACCTCCAGGGTCCTACCTCAGTCACACAGGATGTGCTTCATGTTTCGTTTGTGAACCACTGAGATACGTCCAAGATACCTCTGGTTTATCTAAACCAAGGAGCAAATTTACTGTAGAGTCTTTTATACCCTGCTGGTCACATAGCTAAAATGAGGCTTTATAATTCATTAAGCCAGATGTAACTATCAATCTATATGCTTTCACTAACCAATGTCGATAACAAGCTAGCACAGCATGTCTCCAGTAGAATTTGACTTTACACACCACATTATAAATCAAGAGCTAGTCTATTTCATCTTTTCTTTGGCCAAAGGTTACTCCTAGATTTCCAGGTTTCCCTGGAGATAAGCTTACAGATACCCAGGCAAGCTGCAAGGCATCCCTTTGAGGGAGTTTAACAACTCTCTTCCTGAATACTTTCCTAAAATTGTCTTTTTAAGCCTCTTCTTTTTGTTCCTGTTGCCTGTGCTATGATGTTAGAAGCCTGAGAACTGCTCTCTGTAGTCTCCACTCAGGGTGAGGTTCTCTGTTTCTGAAGATGAAACCTTGGTAACATTTCCTGGATTTCACCACTACTGCCCACTACCCACACTTCTGATTAGCTCCCAGCCGACTCACATAAAACTGTGGACTCTGGTACCAACTCTGGTCTCCGTTGCATATTTCCTCATAAATTTGAATTTGTAATATTCCTTATTCTCTGATTATGCTGTAAATATAAATTATTGGTGTTTTAATTTAACTTCTCTTAATGGTTGTGGTATTTTGGAAAAGGTGTGGAATGATTGGGATCTATACAGATTCCGTTATTATAAAGTAGCTTGGAACTAGCTGTAGTAATTTTTTAGTACCTTCAGGAGTTAATGCTACTTCAGTGAAAATAAACATGTCATGTTTTGCCACATTTTTTTCCTATAGCCATGGATATGCCAATCTTCTCTCTTCTGCTTTTCACTACTTTTTTCAATTTCAGAAAATTTCAAAATTTAAACTACTTCCCTAAATATTTTTTCTTTCATTATCTAACATAGTTTTCCTAAAATGTCCTCCCAGATTCTGGTTGGGTGATTTCCATCGGAATGTGTATGGATTCATTACATTGTGTCCCAATCAAAAGCATTCACTAATTGAACATATGATGACATCCTCACCTCCTTTAAGTAATATCCATTCAGAAATTACCTCCCATCTTGAGAAAGAAGAACAAGGCTAGAAGTATCACAATCCCAGATTTAAAATTATACTACAAGGATATAGTAATCAAAAAGTAGGTAGTGGCACAAAAACAGACACATAGATCAAGGGAACAGAATATATAGCCCAGAAATAAACCCACACTTAGATGGCCAGTTAATTTTTGATAAAGGAAGCAAAAATATACAATGGGATAAAGAGAATCTCTTCAACAAATAGTGCTGGGAAAGCTGGACAGCCACATACAAAAACTAGACCACTTTCTTATACCATACACAAAAATAAATTCAAGATGGATTAAAGACCTGACCATGAGACCTGAAACCATAAATGTAGGCAGCAATCTCTTTGACATCGGCCTTAGCAACATTTTTCTAGATATGTGTCCTCAGGCAAGGGAAACAAAAGCAAAAATAAACTACGAGGACAATATCAAAATAAGGTTTTTCACAGTGAAGGAAACCATCAACAAACAAAATGGCAACCTAGTGAATGAGAGAAGACATTCGCAAATGATATATCTGATAAGGGGTGAATATCCAATATACATAAAGAACTAATACAACTCCACGCCAAAATACCCAGAAATTATTTGATTAAAAAGTAAGTAGAGGAGGGGCACCAGGGTGGCTCAGTCAGTTAAACTTCCGACTTTCGCTCAAGTCATGATCTCACAGTTTGTGAGTTTGAGCCCTGTGTCTGGGCTCTGGGTTAACAGCTCAGAGCCTGGAGTCTGCTTCAGATTCTGTGTCTTTCTCTCTCTCTGTCCCTCCCTCCACCCTCAAAAATAAATAAACATTAAAATTTTTTTTTAAATAATGGCTAGAATCAAAAAGACAACAAATAACAGGTCTTGGTGAGGATGTAGAGAAGAAAGAACCCTCATAGACTGTTGGTAGGAATGTAAATTGGTGCAGCCACTGTGCAAAAGTGTATGGAGGGTCCTCAAAAACTTAAAAATAGAAATATCATATATTCTAGTAATCCCACTACTGGGTATTTACCCAAATAAAACAAAAAGACTAATTCAAAAAAGATAAATGCAACCCTATGTTTATTGTAACACTATTTATGACAGCCAAGATATAAAAGCAACATATCTACATCCATTGGTAGAAAAATGGAAAAGGAAAATGTGATATACACATACATATGAATATTACACAGTCATAAAAAAAGGATAAGATATTACCATTTGTGACAACATGGATGGACCTAGAGAGTATTATGCTAAGTGAAATAAGACAGAGAAAGACAAATACCATACGATTTCATTTACATGTGGAATCTAAAAACTAAAGGAAACAAACAATCAATCCAAAAACACTCTTAAATACAGATAACAAACTGGAATGCCAGAGATGGAGTGGATGGGGATGGGTGAATTTGATAAAAGGGATTAAGAGGTATAAATTTCCAGTTAGAAAATCAATAAGCCATGGAAATAGAAAGTACGGTATAGAGACTATAGTGAACAATATTTTACTAAAGTATGGTAACAGATGGTGACTACACTTAATGTGGTGAACACTGAGTAATATATAGAATTGCTGAATCAACAAGTTGTACACCTGAAACTACTACACAATTGTATGTTAATTATACTTCAATAAAAAGAGAAGAAATTACCTTCCATCAGACCAAGATTTAATCCAAGCCTGTTCTAAACGTAAGGCTGCTTCCTAGCACTTCCCAGAATTGCTTCTATATCCTTCTTGCACCTTCTTTTAGAAACCTAACACTGTAAATACCCTGGTTTCATCCCCTCAGTATACTTCCCATACTTACCTCATTTCAAACAACAGCTCTGTCAATTTGAAACTTAATAAATGATGTATAAATAGTCTATGTCTATTATTGAAGACTTTGTTTCTAAAATATGTTCGTATTTTATGAAACTGCTTAGTTATCTATCCTAATTATCCATGGGAGTTTTCCTAGTACCTCTCTGGCACTCCAAAAGTTGTCTTCATTGGCTTCTTGTATTCAAATTGCCTCTGAAGGCAAATTTGGACTCTTGAGGTCTTCCCACAAATGGTGGTCCATTCACCTGCCATGATACATGCCTTTTTCCTAGATCCATCCTTAACAATAATTAGGAATGTTCATATATCTTCTCTATGTCTAGGCTGGCCAACTAGATAGAAATTTTATCCTAAGCAAACTCCCATCCTTGAACATGTGTTCCATTATAATCATTGTTATTTCTCTTACTACTCTTATATGCATTATAAGAAAAAGAAATACTGCTTTTAAACCAATCTTGTGTGTCCTTGAGAAATGCTAATTTCTAGAAGCAAAATACAGGAATACGCTTTAAAATTTTTCTGCTTAGCATTGTAATTAATGCCATATTTTTTCTATACCTCCGTTCAAGATTACTTGTCCAATAAGGACCAAAAATGTGTCAGTCTTGTGTTTGAACCAGTCTCTCTATGAAATCCACAAGTATCATAATTTTGTCGATTTAATTTGTGATCATATAGCAAGAAATGTGGATGTGTCACAGTGGGGATTTTAAGACAACCCTGATAATTTAAGAAGTAAATCAAGTCATATTCACCCTTTGGCCTTGGATACAACTTAAATCAAAAGAGAGAGAGAAATACTTTTGGCAATACATACTAATTGTGCAGCTTTTGAAAATGAAAAGGTAATGTAGAAATGACTTCACTGGGCTAATATTCCCCAGCCTGCTGTTTTATCCAAGACACACAGTAATGAGAGCAATGTTCCTTTGCATGAGCAAATGATAGAAAGAGCCTAAGTAATTAAATGCTGTCTAAAGTGAGAAATGCTATGGATCCTGACTTCTCAATGTGGGGGTCTAAATTCCTTTGATAGGTCTTCTTCCAAGGTACCTAAGAGAGCCCCTCCTAACTTCAGGGTCTGTTAAATACTAGAAGTTTCAGAAAAACTGAAGCCTTCATAGATTTCTAACATCAATCTTTTGCTTATTACACAGAATGTAAGGGATTTTTGTCACAGCCATTTCTGCAACACCAAGAACAGTGATTGGCATATATCAGAGGCTTGGGGAATGAATAAATTCAAGGGAGGAACCACTGATTGTCTTTCCAAAATAAGAATCATTGTGTCACGTTATGAGTTTTTTAATTTTAACTGAAAAAAATTACTTAATATTGTGATTGAGATTAGCCTCATGAGGGGTGCCTGGGTGGCTCAGTCAGTTAAGCATCTGACTCTTGACCGGCTCAGGTCATGGTCTCACAGTTCATGATCTCACAGTTCTGAGCCTCACATCGTGTGGAGCCTGCATGGGATTCTCTTTCTCCTCTCTCTCTCTCTCTCTCTCTCTCAAAATAAATAAATAAAGTTAAAAAAAAGAAATCAGGGGCGCCTGGGTGGCGCAGTCGGTTGAGCGTCCGACTTCAGCCAGGTCACGATCTCGCGGTCCGTGAGTTCGAGCCCCGCGTCGGGCTCTGGGCTGATGGCTCAGAGCCTGGAGCCTGTTTCCGATTCTGTGTCTCCCTCTCTCTCTGCCCCTCCCCCGTTCATGCTCTGTCTCTCTCTGTCCCAAAAATAAATAAAAAAAAAAACGTTGAAAAAAAAATTAAAAAAAAAAAAAAAAAAAAGAAATCAGCTTCACGAAACTGGGGCTATACATAAAGAACGAACTTTAAAAATGTGACCTGATGATTCCCAGTCTATCATCATCTCCACAAGAAGGTAAATTTCCTTTCCCACAAGAATGTGGGAATGTGGTAGAGAAAATAAACAGAGGGTGATTCTATTTCATTATAAGTAATGGAGGAAGTATCTTCAGCCCTCTATGGTAAGATAAAGGGATAAAGGAATAACTTGTACCATGTTTTGAGGCACATAATAAGTTTTCCCATAGACCAGGCACATTTAGTTGGTTGGGATTTGAACCATCATTGAAAATTAAGTCAATAAAATGATTAACACTTCACAGTTCAGCTGAAGTGGCGTAACACAAATTTTATGAAGTGGAATTTTTGTTAATAGCGTTATAGCACCATTTCTTACGATTATAAAGAATCACTTCCGAATTTAAAAGCAAGGTTATATACAGCTTTGCAAACAGCCCCAGATTATGGTTACTATAGTAACATTTACCATGGTTAATACTGGAGCTGCAGAGATTATTAGCTAGAGATTTTAACCTTGGCACAGAGTCCTTTTAAAACGAAAGTATGAAACACACACTCAAAAAATAAACGTCATTTACCACATGCTTTCCTCACAATTGAGGCTATGCTGGGAAATAGATATTTAAGAGAACATAGTGTGCTGGTGTAACCTTAATAAATATATACATTCAAGCAGTTCTTTCTTTATGTAGAGAATACTAATCAGCAAAAAAAGAAGATACATAGGTAAGAGAAACATATTTGGGAGCTGTAAATGACTATATATTAAGTCCACTATCAATTTTCAGATGGAAACCAAATAAAACATATATTAAATGATTTGCTCAATATGAAACAGCCTGCTGGTGGCAATACAAAAGTCTAGAGCACTCTCTCATTCCACCATCTTCTCATTTCAACTCTAAGCAAAATCTATCATCTGAATAAATCCATTGCATGTTATAGTTGTCTAGAGCCCAAGCTGCTGGGGCACATAGCTGGATCAGTTGGGAGCTATTTCCTCTCAGTCCTTATACCCCTCCCTATCTAGCTCCAAATAACTGCTGAATCCTACCTGTTAACACTTCCAATTTCTACTCGTGGTTTCCATTTTTCTCTATTCCCATCACTACCTCAACATACAAGCCATCATTAAATTCCAAAATTATGATTACAGAACACTGCAAACATATACCAAAATACAGAGAACAGTATAATGAAGACCCTCATCAACTATCTTTGATAATTCAATAATTACAATGTAATTGGTTAATCTTATTTCATCTCTATCTTCAGTTACGTTGAAGCCAATCCAGATACTATATAATTTCATTCATAAATATTTCAGAATCTATCCATAAATATTAATGACTCTTTAAAAAGCAATCATAATACCAATAATTCCATAATACTATCAAATCTTCAGTAACTGACACAGTTCCCCAATTCTCTAATGCATTTGTTTCACAGTTTGATTGTTTGAATTGGGATCCAAATAATAATAGTAATGCCATAACTGTCATAGAGTGATATATTTCCAAAGTCTTTTTTAACCCCTTACAATTACTTCTTGCTTTTTAGTGTTGTTTTTGTAATTGTTATTGAGGAAACCAGGCAATTTGTCATGTAGTTTCCCACAGTCTGGACTTTGCTGATTGCATCCCCCATCATATCATTCAGCATTTTCCTCTTGCCATTTATTTTTAATGAATTTTCAGTGAAAGTAGAAGCTTGATTTTATTTATGTTTGGATCAAGCAGTGTGGTGGTGTTCCAAAGCAGGCACATCGTCTGCTTTTCTTGTTTTTATTTATGTTAATGAATTGATTATCATGGCCTATATCCATTAATAAATTAGGTACGGCAGAATTGTGATATTCTGGTATAAACTTCCAATTGTAAAATAAAATAAGTCCTGGATATGTGCTGGAAGCCGAGCTACCCAACTTGAGTGGCAAAGCCCGGGCTGTGGACGGATTGGTGACTGCAAGGCGGCCCACCGACAGTGAAGCTTCTTGTACTCCTGCTTTTAGGTAATTTGGCCTTGAAAGTACCTGGGGTGTTGTCTGTTGGGGAATTGCCCTTGGCAGGCCCGCTGGGAAAAGAACCATTAGGGAAGAAAATAAGGTTCCGCAAGAAATTGTGCGGCCTTATGTGTAGCCCTTGCCATTCCCCATGGAGACTCCTCTACTTGCAGGAAGGACAGCCTCGTGCAGTTGCCAGCAAAGGCGGCCAACGAAGGAGAGACATAGGGATCCGAAAGCCCCACTCCGGTAACTAAGGAGTGTATCTATGGACACAGGTCACTCTGACCCCTGGGCCCACCTGGCCCCCAGGAGGCATTCCAGATGATGATTGAACTTAGTCGGTTAAAGTACAGAATTGTTCATTGGTTCCTAGGTGCATTGTCTCTCTGAGAATGTATAAGGCGTGGGTTTCTAAGGCCCTCTTGGCCCCCTTCCTCGGACTCAGGCGAACACTTTTGTTCTTCAAAACCACGAATGGTTCAGGGAAACAACTAAGAGGTCATGTCCCTGTAACTGTTGCACTTGAGATGTTGAGAGATAAATGACCTTTCGTGAAAACAGCAAAGCAAATACTTTATAAATTATAGATAAACGTAGATACATAATAAAAACAATAAAAATTAATCAATAAGCAAAGGGCAAGAGGGAACATTATGACAAAACAATCAAGTTATTCCTTATTGGATGATTATACAAAAGAACAATTTTAGACTTAGGTAATGTTAGAAAAACACAGATGACGTATGTTACAAAGAAATCACTAGCAAATATAATGCCACATTTACTGCAATAGATCGGCCAGTTCAACCACTGCTGTTGTCTGTGTCCATTTTTATTTTAGTTTTTTATTTTTATTTTTATTTTTGTTTTGTTTTATTTTCACTTTTTCGCCGACACCGTTCATTCTTTGGGAACCCCTGGACCTGGTGGAGCTGGACTCCGGCAGATATGTAAAGTACAGCACAGGCAATATTAGTCAGTAATATTGTATTAATGTTGTATGGTGACAGATGGTGACTACATTTCTTGTGGTAAGTGTTGAATAATGTAGAGAAGAGCCAAATCATTCTGTTGTTCACCTGAAACTAATATAACATTGTATACAACTATACTTCAATCATAAAATTTAAAAAAAATAAAAATAAAGTTTAAATTAAATGAAAACCAGAGGATATGGTTTGTAGAGGGAAGGTACAGATTCTTGTAGAGGGAAGGTACAGAGGGACTGCCAGATTCTTTTCTTTTATTTACTTGTTTTCATAATACTGATTTAGTTTTCAAGTGTCTACTAAAAATGACCAATGAGTTTCTTATTTTGATTCAGCATTATTATTAATTTGTCAATTTAATCATATTTGATGTTTTTTAATACTTTCAATGTATTATTCTTAGGGGTACTAAAATTTTCTGATTTGGGGCTAGTGGAGCTCTATTCAGGTTGGCTTCTGGTTTTTTAGACATAATTCTAGAAGGCTTTGATGGCTTGCTTCCTTGCCTGTTTAGAACAAGAGTTTCAGTCTAATGTTGATATTTCCTGTCCTAGACATGGAATTAACTATCTTTCTAAGGAGCCTGATTTCTTTTAGTGAAAAGTATTAGTTAGATGACAAAATCTGGGAATTAGGAGAGCTTATTGTTACCATTATGATCATTATTTCTAGGCTGTTTCAACGGGTAGAATAACATTTTTCACACTGATACTTCCAAATCAAAATCAGAACTACATGATTTTTACATGCATTCATTGATTGCTTTTCATCCATGTTGAAAATCTTGATTTTCATCTCTACCACCATAATGGCATTTAATGTATCTGACACTACATACAAACAAACACGTTTCAGAGTGGCAATATCAACATTACCCCCCAACAATATGGTTATAGAAATCGGTTTAAGGTTTTGCAGCCATTTTTTCTTCATCCTTAGGTATAATTCCACCAAGAATACACAGACAAATTATTGTGTTTTAGGCCCACTCATAATATTAACTCTCTATGCGGTTGATTAGTACATATTTAGGCTCACCTGTTTTTAATTTGCTTTTGCTTTTTGGAATTTTTTAAAACTCAGCTTATTTTTGTAGATATGTAAAATAGTTATATGTGTACAAAATAAAATCTACAAAATATGTTATATTAAGGAACTCTAACTTCTGTCCTTGCTTTCTCCTTCCTATGACCTCTCTTAATATCTATAGGCAATTGGCACACTTATTTTACTACAGTGGATCTACACTGTCAGGGCAGGTAGACCTTACATTCTACACTGCCTCCCTTATGTCTTTTAATCTTACATTGTTAGGTATATACACTCTTTTGCTTAATACCAGTCCTTATACTAGTCATGTTGGTTGTTTGAATCATGTCCTCTAGTAAATTTCCTAGGAGTGCTCATAGAACTATTTTCTCTGAGTTGTGGTTTTCCTAACTGGTACTCTGCAATCTTTATTCTTGATTCTAAGTTTGGCTGGTATATAGGCTCCACACCCAGTGTGGGTCTTGAACTCACAATGCTGTGATTAAGTCATGTGCTCTATCAACTGAACTAGCCAGGAGCCCCTGTGAATTTCTTAAATATGTTGTTCTTTTATCTTTTGGCATAATGTGTAGCTGAAAGTCAGGTTTTCTTACCATTCTATGTGACTTTTTGCTTGAGTAGCCAAATAATATATTTTCTTTTTTTAAATTAACAACAGATATTATAGCATGTGATTATCTTGGCTACTTTGGGTCTGTTTCAAGGTTCATGGTCTCAGTATTTAATTTCAAATATTTTTTTTAAATGGAAGTTTTCAAGGATTATAATTTTTATTATTTGATCTGTTCCATTCTCTATCTTTGATATCTATCATTGTATATCAAGTTCCTGTTGCTACATTATTCACCCATTGTTGACATTTAACAATGTCCATCAAGACTGTGGTAGTCCAGTCTCTACAAAAGTAGCCTAAATTATGTACTTTTTTGTGCTGCTACATTATTCCATTTTTCATGTCAGAAGTCGAATTTTATCTCAGTATTTCTCCCTACATTTTCTCTTTAAAAAAAATCACTTTTCACTTCACTCTGTTCTAATGGATCTACTGAACCACCTAAGAGAATGGTCTCAGGAATGAATTACCCTAATACATTCTAATATTTCTCTCCCACAAGTTTTATACTTGTGATGCATATTAGTTTGCTTGATATTCTATGCTTAAAACTACTTAAAACACTGAACTGTGCTAATATAGGTAATGATATTAAAATTAGAAATGTATGCCAAATATTGCCTTAAGGCATACTATATTTTTCCTAGCACACATATTTGAGGACCTAAAAAACATAAAAATTAAGGAATCAGTTTGAATTTTTATAAGTTAAAAAAGCTTTGAAAGCATACTAAAAGAAGCGATGGTATTTATTCATTATAGAAGTCAAATTAGTTTTCCTTCAAAAATGAAATAATACACTGCTCTTTGTATTTTCCTTTCTTACATCTGTATTTTTGCCCTGGTTTATATTTTTGGGAGGTGGGGATCCAAACGGGTGCTCAATGCCAAGTGTATGCTATAATTAAAGCATGGGGAACATTTAAGCTTTCTCTGATCTTCCTTCCTTCCCTCTTTCTTTGTTCCTTTTTAAAGTTTTATTGGTTTAGTCATAAAAACTGATTACAATGAAAACCTCCTTTCCATCTTTGGTATGAGGCTGCGTATTCTAACCTCGTTGCAATCCTAAAATATGGCTCCAGTAAATGCTTTTGCAACCTTTTTCAAATATTAAGTTCAAAGTGAAGATGTTCTTACATTCTTGAACAACACTTTTAAGATTTTTTTAATATTAAAATATTCAGGGGAAAATATTACATCAAAGTAGAGGCAATCATAGTATAATATGAAGACTCATGAGGAATGAATGTACTTGAATTCTTAAGTGTGGCAAGTCAGTTATATATTAGAAATTAGACAAAATAAGAATTTAAGGACATCAAAAGGAATTCTAAAACATGTGATGTATAAGGACATCAAAAGTAGAGGATAAGTGGGTGTCTTTATCTGATAAATGTATAAAAATGCTCTCTTTGCCTAAAAGATTTGAAAGATGCCACTTTCAAATTATTATTACTCTGGAAATATTTACTAGCACTGATTTATTAAGACATGTTTAATATGTAACTGTTCCAGCACTAACACAAAAATGAAGTCCTCTAGAGATTTTGGAAAAACTTTTGGCCAAAATACACAACCAGATTGGGGGGGGGGGGAGTAAAATTGAGCAACTTTTTGAAAATCCTTGAAATGATAGTTAACATTTAATTTAAGGAGGATTAAATTAATATGCACAAATTCAGTCTGAGAGGGAAGTAGGCCTAACATGTAGCCTGGGTGATCTATGCCTCTCCCATGTAGCTTTCTTCCCTTCAACCAGGAAAGCCACAGTAATTCCAAAGAGAGGGTACCTAGTGCTCAGATAGTTGTGTCTGAGTACTATTCCCCACGAAATGAACTAGAGTCCTTAATGAAATGTTTGATTATAGATCTTTGGCATGGAAACGGGAAAGTGAGCTGGAATATCTTGTTGTTCTAGAAAATAAGAAAATGTTTAAAGACTAATAGGGCTATGCTAAAAACAAATGTTTACTGAAGAATAAAATAATATCTGAATAAATGCAGACATCTGCCATGTTTCTGGAGTAAAGACTCAAACCAATCTATACATTTTATGTAATTCCTATCAAATATAACTATATAATTTTAAACATAACTGGACTGGATGACTTACAGCTTATGTGAAGTAAAAAATGAACACTTTGAAAAACAGAGCTGTGATATCTTGACCTGACAGGAAAAAAAAAAAAAGAAAAGAGAATATACCTCATAAAAGAATAACAGTTTGGATTGTTTAGTGGTCATAGAAGAATTAAAAAATAAAACAGAATATCCAAAAATTAATACTATAAATATGGGCATTTAAATAAAATTTTTGGGAAATTAATTATATGTGGAGGAACATCCCTACATCATACCATACAATAAATTCCATGTAGAGTATTTATTTATACTTTTGACAAAATTTGAGAAAAATGGTTAATATTTAATGTATATAATAAAAGAATATACTCTTAGAAGGAATATTCTGTTATTAAATGAGAAATATAACAGAATTTAAGGAAAATAGTGTTTTGAATTTATGATATAACAAAAATGGTGGTGTTGAAAAAATATTTTAGCCTTTTTATATACAATTCAAAGTATCACATACATAATAAATATCCAATTATAAATGACAGGAACAACTTCTGTGGAGTTCACAAACATGATTTTTCAAAAGGTCTCACACAGGAGCACCTGGGTGGCTCAGTTGGTTAAGCGCTCATCTCAGGTCATGATCTCGCAGTTCATGAATTTGAGCCCTGCGTCAGGCTCTGTGCTGACAGCTCAGAGCCTGGAGCCTGCTTCAGGTTCTGTGTGTCCCTCTCTCTCTGCTCCTTTCCCACTTCCTCTCTGTCTCTGTCTCTCTCTCTCAAAAAAATAAAATAAAATACAAATATAAATAAATAAATAAATAAATAAATAATTTTTTTTCTAAAAAATAAAAAAAAAAAAAAGAAGGTCTCATACAGTTGGATGGATTTGCAGCCCTTTTTAGACACAAATTCCCAGCTGAACATTAGAGGAATACCCACACACAGTTGGAGATTCCTTTGGATGACATTGGTGAAATGGTCTGCAGGCAATCTATCCCATCTTACAGCCTTGGCAACTTTGTTTCAGATAGTTTTTGTTTCAAGTCTTGCCCTGTCTCATTCTTCTAATTGGCCCTCTACTCTCAGCTACTCTTCTGGCATTTGACCTCATGGATTAATTTCCCTAACTTTCCTTGCTTAATGTTCTCAGTTAGTTGAAGCCAGGGGACCCACCAACTGTTAATTTGATAATATATATCCTTGAAACAGACCTAGAAAAACCCTCCACCCATGCACTAACACCCACAATACCAAACACTTGAGCTCAGACTTACATTGGCCACACCTATATCACAGTCTAGCCCCAGGTAGGCTGATTCTCCATGGAGGAGCATTATCCACCTTAAGAGTTGCTGAAATTTATTAGAGAAAGTCATACAACCTAGAAACTCTCAATTCATGGCCACCAATCTCAAAAGGACCCTAACGTGCTCCAAGCAATCTCATTACAGCTGTCTATTGCTTTTCTACCCTCACCAATGTTTAATACTTTCTGCTTTCTCCTCAGTCTCTCCTACCTCATTTCCCACTCGATCCAGTTTTATATTGAGAAAATAGATGTAACTAACACTAATTCATCCTCTTACTGTTTGTTCTATGTGTGTGTGTGTGTATTTATTTTTTTCTGTCTTTGTCCTATAACCATAGAAGAATGTTTCTATGCCAATCAAAAACTAAAACCAGTGCTTGGTCTCTGAATCTCGTCTTCCTTTCCTTTCCTAGGACTTGGCTCTTCAACTTACCTATCCTCTTTCATCAACCACTTCACCTTCTTTTCTCATTCCCATTAATATTCAAATATGATTCAGCAGTTCTGATCTTAAAGACAATTCCTCCATTGAGCCCCCATTTCCCATTTTTCTGTTCCCCTTCATGGAAAAGTATATAGAATGAGTTGAGAACTCAAACTCTCTCCACTTCCTTAACTCCTTTTACTACCTAGACACTCCTTTTGTCTGTGGAACCCCCAGTCTAGCTCAGGTCTTATATTCATCAACTCTCAGCAGGATTGCTATTGAACACATCTTTCTTATTTAAACTTTATTCTTTTATTTTCAGTGACAACTCTCCTTGTTTATCTTTGATCTCTCTGGCTACTCCATCTCACTTTGCTTTGTGGGCTTGTCCACTACTTTTTCGCTTCTAAATGTTGGAGTGTTCTAAGAATCTGTTTTGGATACTCCTTTCTCCTTCTTTAACACTAGGTAATTCCACTGTTTTTTTTGTGTTGTTTTTTTGTTTTGTTTTGTTTTCAGTTTTAAAATATAGAGTATGCACTGAAAATTTTCAAAATTATATCAATATCCCTGAACTCTTTCTGGAGCCAGAGTACTATATATTCAACTATCTACTTGACATCTCTCATTATATATGTAATAGATAACTCAAATATAGAGCATTTAAAATAGAACCATCTATCTATGTCTTTTTCTCCTCTCGTAGTCTTTGCCATTAATAGTAAATGATGTCATGCTTCAGGCATGAGAGTTTTCCTTTATTCCATACCTCAGATTCATCATTAAGTCCTATAGAAACAACCTACAAACAATAACCAAATCTTTCTATATATCTCCGCATCTTTATACCATCAATTTGGTCCAAGATACCCTTATTCCCACTTGAGTCATTATAATATTTTCATAACTGGTTACATTTCTTGCACACCTGCAAACCCCAATTGATTTGGCACAGAGAATCTAGCTTGTTCTCTGTAAATAAATATAATCATGTCATGTCTCAGCTTAAAACTCCTTAGGAACTTCCTTTTGGATTTAGTCTTAATGTTCAAAATCCTTATCATGACTTATAAATACTAATGTGATTTGACTCCTGCTTACATTTCCAATCTCTTCTAATAGAACTATCCTCTTGATAAATATATTCTATCCCTACTGTCCTCTTTGCTAATCTTTAAACCTATTGGTGTCGTTTCCGGTTTATGGTTTTTCCACACCTTAATACTCTATCAGAAATGTTTTTTGCAAGACTATATGGCTGACATTTCATTCAGGTCTAAGTTTAAGGCTGATTCTGACTGTCCATCTTCATTCTACCCCTTTAATCTGACTCCCTGACTTCACTTGGTATTGTGAATAAAACTGTTTAACAACTGGCAGAAAGAAAGAAAGAAAGAAAGAAAGAAAGAACACTGATATGTAGTATTTGCTGATTTCCATGGTGTAAATATTTCCATAATGGCTAATGTCACCTACCAACATGACCTTATTGAATGAATATTTGGAAGAAATAGACACAATCAGTTTTCACAAGCAGATGCAAGCCTTCAGAATATCACTGGACTACTACTGGTTAAGAACTTTACTCACCTACTAACTTAATTAATGTTTTATCTAATACCCATTATTAGTAAGGCATAGAGCTTGGGGATCTCTTACCAGGTCTATGGTGACATAAACATAGAATCAGAGGGAATCAGATGATGTTCAGACATTGTAAAACCATAATAATTGTTTATAGTCCTATAAATTTGTTTTCTAATTCAAAAACTCCATTCACTTATTTGAATCTTTTGTATATAAATAGAAATGGTTTTAAGAAAAACAGCCACAGAGAATCAATCTATAAGGAAATATATTATAAAATACAGATATCTTTTTTTTCCTGGAAAAATAAATCTCAAACTTAACCAGAGCTATTCCAAACATAACGTAAAATATTTTTCAAAAATGTACATGTTTGTAGATCTGGGATGTCATTCCTCTTCATAGTGTGAACATAAAACACTATGTAAATAAAAAGAAATCAAAACTCTCTTTAATTGCAAATGCTTTGTGTTTTATGAATAGAACCTTAGAGTGTTGTAGCTGAAAGATTTTCTTTTCCAGAAATTTTCAGTACAATTCCCTCATTTTACGGTTGAGAAAACAGACCCCTGGAGATCAGGGCTGATTAAGATACATTGCTTGATTGCAGCAGAATTAGGACTTAAATTTAGGAATCCTAAATTACAACTAAGGGCCCATTCCTGACACCAGGGATGAAATTATTCCTGTGAAATGGCTCTTCCTTATACAGCTCCCTAAAAGTACTCAAACTATCTTGTGTTTGATTCAAAGAAACTCTTCTACTTTCTAAGGGCAAGTCATGAACTTGCCAAGTATTTGGCTGTCTTTCTTATTTCCTATATGGGAACAAAAATGGGTTTGTTTTTCAGACAGAAAGGAAATGGCTTGTGTTTAACTAAAAACATGCTTTGTGAAGATGATGTTGACAATTTATTAGCTATAAGCTATAGTAATTTGAACTGGGGAAAAGATGTTTAAATTAAACAAGAAGTTCCAGCTAACCTCCAGGAAAAAACATAATCAAGGTAATAAAACATTGAAATCAGATGATTCAGATAATCTATAATTCATTCATATACGAACTATGCAGTTAGTGCCATCTGCATGGGTAGTACTGAGGTACATGATAATCTGTTATGATACTTCCCTGTATTTACATGTTTTGTAGTCTAATCCTCTTGAATTTGAACATGTTTCCTAAGCAACACAAAATGGCAGAAGTGATAGGACACCGCTAGTTGTGGGAGTTCTGGGCTTAAGCTTGGCAACATCTGCTTTTGCACTTTGGGGACAGTGCACCATCATGCACAAAATTCAACTACTCTAAGACGATGATGCTGTGAAAAGCCCAGCCTAATCACATGGAGAGAGCTCATAGAGGAGAATACAAGCCTCAGTTAATAGCTTTAGCTGAGCTTCTAACCAAGAGACAGTTTCACTTTGCCCTCACCTTATAACTGAGGGTATCTAAGGAGTTGAGCCTGGCACCAGTCAAATTAGCCTAACTGATGCCAAGTAAAGGGGAGATAATCTGTTCCCCTATAGCCCTGGCCAAGTTACAGGATTGTGAACAAATAAATAAAATTATTGTTGTCTTAAGACACTAAATTCTGGGGTGTTTTTGTACACAGCGACAGGTGACAAGAGAAATTTAAAAACCTGGTCTTTGATTGCCAAAACCCTCTTACCTAAAGATCATAAAGAAGAGAATAGACCCATAAGCAGTGCAGATGAGTAGACATTCACCTATTGAAGATAGCCAGAGAGAGTTATATGGTTGTTTAGTTTTTACCTAGGAAACTAAATTTTAAATCTAGACAGACCACTGTACTTTTTTTTTTTTTTTAATGTTTATTTAGTTTTGAGAGAGAAAGAGAGAGAGAGAGGGAGGGGCAGAGAAAGAGTCAGACACAGAATCTGAAGCAGGCTCCAGGCTCTGAGCTGTCAGCACAGGGCCCTACATGGGGCTCAAATCCATGAACTGTGAGATTATGACTTGAGCTGAAGTCAGACGCTTAACCGACTGACCCATCCAGGCGCCCACAAGGAGATTATATTTTGGTAGAATGTGGAATATTGAGAACACTTCCCACTTCAGTGTAAAAATGAAACTATTACCCTGCTTCTGTGATATTTTAAATTCTATACCCATTTTGCCAAAAACTGAAAAGAAATTTTATTCATGACCTTCAATTTATTTTCTTTTTTGAAATGGAAAACAATGGTAACACTTCACTATTGTCCTCAGAGGAGCCATAGTCAATAACGGTTTAAGTGTAGTTTCCAGTTTGATGTGAATGCAATTCAAGATATTTCATTAGAAAAAAGTATTATAAGAGCTAGCATGGTTGATTTATGCTGCATGGTTTTATCATGCAACAATAGAGATTTACTTCAGTTCAAATCTGGTAATAATAATGAATTTATTGTTTACTATATTTATAACTGTAATAAGATAATAGGCTTCATCCCCAGCAGGATTATAATTTCTACATACGCCCCTATAGCACATTTAGATACGACACTCAACTGCATTTCCAATCAGCTTCACAGATGAGTTTGCTTCCAGAAAAGCACATGCATTCAATTTAGTTTTTAGTAATCTGTGCCTTCATGAATTCCAGTAAAATCCAGTTAACAACAACAACAAAATTCTCTGTGAAGTATGATGTTGTTAACTGTCATATATTAAAATATGCTTTCATATGAAGAATTTTTTGGCAGAATTATTATCATTTTTTATTTTGGTACTTTGACCCATTGTACATATTCACAGAAATTTTACTTATCACCACCAAGGTTGTGTTTGATACATCGGGCACTGGGTTTGCTTCATTATTTTAAATAATTCCTTTAAAAGCTTTACGATTTCACAAAACTGTTTATTTGAAATGTGACATTGCTGCTGTCACCCTCTTTGAGATACTGAAATCTGTCAAGCAGCTTATATATGTGCTGTTTTAATTTTCTCAATTTATATTTCCTTTTCTTTGAAAAATATGTAAGATGAACATTTTATTACTAAACTCTAACCTGAATTTTGGTCTTCAGTCTATTTTTTTTAATCTTTTTTTCCCTTGCAGGGAACTCAAATTCAAAGATCATATTAAAACTTAAGCAATATTTTTCATCAACAACTTTGCTTCCCCAAAATTTATATTAGAGATCAAAAAATGAAAGGGTGAATCTATAAAGAAATACTAATATTTAAGTGGATCTTTAGTATAAGTTTTTAAATGAAATCAATATTAAAGATAATTTGCCCCCATGGCAGGAATATGTGGACCATTCTGGACCATAATGAGTGGTTTGATCAAGTAAAATCTTTATGCATTTTCTGTTGAGATTCACTTGTGCTGTGTTTCTATGAAATCCATACATTTCAAGTACAATTAGAAGGAAATATCAGCTAGAAATCCTCAGCAAATCCCTTTGTTTTTAGGGTCAAACTATTATGTACATAATATAGACACTCCACAGATAGGTTCTTTGCCTCAATAGTGGTAAACTGGGCAAAAGTGCCAGGCAGAAGCTTAAGGAAAGAAGGTATGCATCATCAAGACCCAAAGATTGCATTTAAAACCTGACATGCTATTAAGTTTTATGAGATTACAGTTCAGAGTACATACTGAGATTAAATATTCATTATTATAGTCATTAGGAAATATAAAGGACTGATGGGAAATGTAAATGTAGATGGAAAGGATAAAGATGTTCTGAGAGATATTTTACAATTTTTTTTCCTCTTTCATACCACTTTAGAATCTGAATGGTTTTTCTAGAGAAGGAAAGAGTAGAGCACAACTAGGTTCATACTCATTGAATCAGATCAGGATAGAAAATGTGTCCTTGTGCCAAAAATACTAATTCTTTCATCTGCATTTTTAAACAACTTCTGGCATTTTTTGTCTTCTACATTTGTGTCATTATGTATCAAAAATAGCAAGTTTATATAAAGTGAAAATATATTTATTTTTGAATCAGGTATGATTATCTTCCTAGCTAATAGGCTGAGAAGCAAATATATATTTAATTCTGTTAATTTTTATAAGAATTTCCAACTCTTAATCTTAATCTTATAAGTAATATTTGAAAATTAATAATTTTCCTAACTTCTGAAATACAGAATTTAGTCATGTAAAGATTAAGCAGATCCATTTTCTGCAGCTTGGGAGAATGACTACATTAAATGACTTCCTGATTGAAAAAAAATAAAAATAGGGGCACCTGGGTGGCTCAGTTGGTTGAGCAACCGACTTAGGCTCAGGTCATGATCTCACAGTTTGTGAGTTCGAGCCCCGCATTGGACTCTGTACTGACAGCTCAGAGCCTGGAGCCTGCTTTGGATTCTGTGTCTCCCTCTCTCTCCGCCCCTCCCCTGCTCACGCTCTGTGCCTCTCTGTCTCTCAATAATAAATAAACATTAAAAATAAAAAAATAAAAAATAAATAAAAAATAAAAACGTTTGATAAAATATTTTAAAAGCCTTTTAAAAGTCAATGTTGAGCTGCTAAGATATTAAAAACAACTCATCCTTAAGGGCATTTGCTAAGAGTGATCTTAAATTTTACTTTTTGTTCCCAAGATATAGGGAGAAGGACAAAGAGAAGAAGCCCAAGAGCCACCTTTCCACAGAAGAGAATCTAATAGCAGACAAACTCACTCCTATAGCTGGGACACTAAAAACCCATAGCTTACGTGTAAAGGAACAAGAAATAAGCCTGCTTCTTTAAGAATCTAAGTGCTGAAAGCAGATCTGAGACAAAATAAAACTTCTGTGATAATTCATAACCACAGGTCAGTTCTCCAATGGAATATGTTTATCCTAACTGGTCTAAAAAATACTAAATAAACGAAAACTCAAGCTGAGATTTCAGTTTAAAGTATCTCTATAGTGTCCTAGGAACCTAAGAAAAAGCAAATTAAGATCCGATTTGGGGAAGCCTGTCTTCAAGCCAGGTTTCAAAGAGTCTTCACAGAAAAAAAAAAAAAAAATTCCAAGGAATAAGAACGTCCCATGAGACTCATGAACGATGGGGCACCTGTGTGGCTCAGTTGGTTATGCAACTGACTTTTGATTTTGGCTCAGGTATGATCTCACAGTTCCTGAGTTAGAGCCCTGCATCGGGCTCTGTGCTGACAGTGGGGATCCTGCTTGAGACTTTCCCTCCCTCAGTCTCTGCTCCTCCCTTGCTCGTGCTGCTGATCTCGCTCTCTCACAAAAATAAATAAATGTAAAGAAAAAAAGAAAGAAAAGAAAGAAAAACTCATGAACCAGAAGAGAAAAAACATACTGATTTTTAGAGCCAATGGGGAACACAAAAACCAGACAGCTTAGTAAAAACACATATATTATTCAGACTTGGATATCAAACAAAGCATAAATTAAAAAAGAAAAAGAAAAGACACCAAACACTAGCTATACTCAAGTAACATGATTTTTCATCTAGGAAACACAAGAGACACTACAGGTTAATTATCAAGCTACTGAAAGAATTTACCATTATTGCTGAATTTAAAATTGTTATTAAAGAAGAGCTTGCATTAAAAAAAAAACAAAACTAGTTAGGGGGACAGGATGGTGTCAAGAAACAGACCATGTTCATATGACAAAAATGGCTTTGAGGATAGTGGAGAAAATGAGTTTCCGTAAATAATGATGAGATAATTACTTTTCCACAAAATTGAGTCCTTGCCTCAAATCACATGCAAATAAATTCTGGGTCATTTCATCAAAATGAAAAGTCAACCAACTGGATGTTATCTAGACTTATTGTGGTGATAAATTTGCAATGTACACAATTCTCAAATCATTATGTTGTACACGTGAAACTAATATAATATATGTCGATTACACTTCATTAAAGATATATAAATAAAAGGTAAAATACATGTTTAGAAAACAATAGAAAATAACAATTATGAACACAGAATAGCAACAGATTGCTTATATTATACATAGTAAGCTCAAATAATAAAAAAGACATTGAAAAACATAACTACCTTGAGAGCTTCCATTTATCAAAAGATAAAAAAGTATGCAAATAAATGCTACAGGATATTGCAATTGGTAAATATTATAATGATATCCAAATCAATAAGAAAAGGCAAACAACAACTGGTAGATGCTATTTATTGGCTCATTCAACTGTAATTCCTCTATTTGTGTTTCTTTTTGTACCTTAATAGTTACCAAACTAAAGACAACATTTAGGAGATTCTCAAGCAGCTAAATTTTCTAGATGCCAAGTGGATCCTGCTAATCAGAGGACTTTGTTCAGCAGAAGCTTTATTGTTCTTTTTGGCTGTTTTTCTCTGGTCAAACCAAATGGGTGGAGAAGTGCATCTTTTTTGTCTGCCTTGGCTAGCCTTACAAGTAGCTTACTATAAATTCATTTTTTTATGCTTTCATTTTTTGAGAGAGAGAGAGAGAGACAGTGTGAGCCCAGGAGGGGCAGAGAAAGGCGGAACGAGGATTCAAAGTGGGCTCTCGTGCTGACAGCAGGGAGCCCAGTGCTGTTTGAACTCATGAACTCACAAACCCTGAGATCACGACCTGAGCTAAAATACTATGCTCAACGGATTGAGCCACCCAGGTGCCCCTATAAATTCCTTTTTGTCTGTCAGATAGGCTTTTCAGTACTTTATAAGGACTTAATTATCAAGAGTTGGATATACCTCATGGTCCAATCCAGTTCAAGCCTTAATCTTCCCAATCGTCTCTCTCTCTCTCTCTCTGTCTCTCTCTCTCTCTCTCTCTCTGTCTCTCACTACAAATTTACTAAAGTGTATATTAAATATAATAAAACTCATCCCACATTTTAAGTGTACAGATTACTAAGTTTAGGTAACTGTGTGCAGTTTTGTAAGCATGACCACGATACATTACAAAACATTTACATTACCTCAGAAAGTTGCCTCGGGCCTCTTTGAAATGAATTCCCTTCCTCAATTCCCAGACCCAAGCAGTACTGATCTGCTATCATAACATTGCCTTTTCCAGAATTTCATATAAATGGGACCATACAGAATATAATGTTTTACCACCTTCACTTAACAAAGGCTTTGAAATTCGCCTAAGTTGTGTGTATCAATAGTTTGCTTCTTTTCAGCCTACAAAGGTCCACCACCACCAACCTAGCTCTCTGGGCTGTTAGGAGCTTGCCACCAGTGTTCCAGCTGGGCCAGTCCCCATCCTCTGAGGAGGTAACATCATCCTGACTTCAGTCCCAGTCACAAGATCGATCAGCATCCATCCACAGACAAGACACCACTGAGAAAAATCCCAGAACCCAGGGGTAAGGCTGACGCACCCCCCTGCACAGCAGACGCCAAGACAGACCATATTAGAAGGGTAAGAGAAGTGGCTCCACTCTGGCCCCGTCGTCCCTCCCCCAAACCGGGGCGCAGCTCTGCCTCAAGGCTGCTCTGGACGTACCTCGTCACAAGGGGTTAAAGAGAACCAGAGGTGGACATCCTGTTTCCCCAGCGTTGCAGGACGCTTCCCAGGGGCCCACTGGGTCTCGCCTGGGACGGAATCACTGAGGGAATGGGCGGGAGCTGACGATGGTGGGGGTGGGGCTTACAGCGGCCAGAACCCAGAGCTTACTTACAGCTGTGCCTGGGCAGAGATCCCAGCAGGTGTCTCTGCTGGTCATCCCTTTTCGCCAGGGAGCTTGGTTGGCAGAGTTCTGCCTAATTCGGGCCTCTAGTCAGGGCCCTAGCAACTCGTTTTACTGCTGCCCCTTGGCAGGGAAGCAGATTTGGATCCTCTAATCCTACCCATTCCGGAAGTCTGGCCAGAGAACCCGGGCAGTTGCAGAGCAAAGCCAGGCCCGCCGTCTTGCCCAGCTGTTGAGCACGGTCTCTGGTCCCACATAACCTGGGAGCCTGAAGAGCGACCCTGGGCAGCCTTGGAACACAGCCCGCTGTACCACTGAACCGTGGAGCCATCCACAGCCTACCCAGCAGGGGAGCCCAGCCTATGAAACATACCACCTTGAAAACATAACTACCTTTGGGACTTACATCTATCAAAAGACAAAAAAAAAGTATGGAAATAAATTCTACAAGATATTGTAACGAATAAAGTTTATTATCAAGGTATGTTGGTAGAAATGTTGGTTGATACAACCAATTTGTAAAACCATGTGGCAGTTTCTTTAAAAGTTAACCATATACCTCTATGTGTGCCAGCCATTCTACTACTATGTATGTACTAAAGAGAAAGTATAGTTTACATAAATATTTGTACATAAATTTTCATAACAGCTTTTTTCCTTGTAATTGCCAAAAACTAGAAAGAGCCCAAATATCCATTAACTGATAAATGGGTTAACAAATTGAGGTATAGCCATAAAATGCATTAAGTCACTAATAAAAAATAATGAACTAACTGGAAAGAATTCTAAAGGATCTGATATTTCACTGCATTTGCCAGCTAACAAGCTAGAGTCTCCCGGGTCAGAGACAAAGGACTTTCTTATGCACAACATTAGCAATAGCAGAGTAGCACGGTTCCCTTAGCGCCAATTCAAGCAGGACAATATGAAGATGGGGGATGCAATACAGTATGTTACAGAACAATGACCTCAAGCTCAGGGACTCAAGTATTTTATACTAGGCAATAAACCTGCTTAACCTTACCCTGTAGGAAGGCAATATCTTTATCATACTGGACAGTACACAAACCTGCCCTTTGCTCTGGAGGGAGACTCGCCATCTTCCAAGTCTCTCCTCTATTCAAATATCCCTGCAAAGATAATCCAGAACAAAAGCAGTTGGTGACTCTGCTCACAAGACATGTAGAAAACATGGGAGACCCATGGAGGATTATCTCCCAATAGCAATAACATGGATGCATCTTAAAAAAAAAACAAAAAACAAAAACAAAACAAAAAAAAAAAAAACGCTATGGGGCACCTAGGTGGCTCAGTCGGTTGAGTGTCCCACTTCAGCTCAGGTCATGATCTTGCGGTTGGTGAGTTTGAGCCTCTCTTCGGGCTCTGTGCTGACAGCTCAGAGCCTGGAGCCTGCTTCAGATTCTGTGTCTCCCTCTCTCTCTGTCCCTCCCCCGTTTGCACTCTCTCTTGCTCTTTTTGAAAAATAAAGAAAAAACATTTAAAAAAAATTTTTTAAATATGCTGAATGAATGAAGCCAGACCAAAAAAAAAAAAAAAAAAAAAAGGGGGTAGAGGGCATTGCATAGTGTATCGTTTTATTTGTAAAGAATTATAGAAAATGCAAACTAATATATAGAAGCAGAAAGCAGGTCAATGGTTGCCAGGAGATGAAGAAGGAGGATAGGGAGGGATTACAGAAAGGCAGAGAAGCTTTTGGGAGTGAAGAATATGACAAATATGCTGATTTAGTGAGGCATTCACAGGTGTATACCTATGTGAAAACACAAAATTATACTCTATAAATTAGTTTATTATATGTAAACTTTACCCCAATAGTGTTGTAAAAGAACACACAGAAGTCATTCACTGTCTCTACTTCTTTTTACATATTTGTGAAAATAAAGAGTAATAAAATTCCTGTCTGCTCTAAAATTCCTTGAATCTACTATCAAATTGCATATGGGGCTGACACAGGAATCTGCTCATTGCTTGTACATTCAGTAAATTATCTCTCACTTCACTTAATTAATACATGGATTTTCAAGACATTTAAATTTATAATGAGCAAGGAGGCTGAAAATTTAATGATATTAGAGTTGATGATTTGTAATGGAGTTGCTGAATTCTATTCTACATTTACCTAAAACAAGTTTATCATCCTTTGTCCCTAAGTTAAAGTCTGTAATCTCTGAGAATTTCAAGGAAAAACAAAAACAAAAACTCGTGTTGTAAGAGGTAATGGAAGCATACTTGAGGAAACACATTTAACTGAATTAAGATAGATAAAAATAACTTTAGAATTTGCCAGTAATTTAAAGACTAAGTCCAAAGCTCTTTTTTACAGTTTAGGAAAGTGAGACCCAGAGAACTGACATTTGCCAAAGGGAAAGTAACTTTGGTGGTTACAGAGTAAGGATTAGAGCTCAGAAGTTCTGATTCCTAGGTCAATATTATCTCCATTATACAAAGTTTCTACTCCTGGTAATAATATGTATATCTTCATTTTTAGGAATACATTCTTCTGTATTCCTCCCTAAATGGAAAACAAGGCAATTACATCACTTGAAAAAAAAATACTCCTCACATAGTAATTCAGAAAATCAGTTCAGGTGGTGTAAAGAACAACTTATTTTTCTACCCAAACAGTAATTGAGATCAAAGTGTTCTCACGGTAGCTTATTTACTTCTGTGACACTAATTGTGAGCAAAGAGAGCATGATTAAAGTGGACCTAAAAAATAAGTTAGTTATTAAGTAGTTAACCTGTCTTCCAATCTCTTTTTTTAGATGTTTTCTTAACAATTTTATAAAAGGCACCATTGACTCCTTGACATACCACATAATTGTTTCTTGCAGGATATATTGCCCAAGAACATATGTACACACACAGATACAAGAGTTAAAAAACATTTGGACTTTGATGGCTCTACAAATTACCTTGCATTTTAGCAGAAAATCACTTATTGGAAGCCTTTTGTTTGGCATGGTTTTTCTTAAACCAACAAACACGACACTGTTAAGTGGACCTTAACAGATGGAGCAGATGGAGGAGCGACAGAAGCAATAAGGGAAAGCAGGAGGGGAAGCCAAAGAGTCCTGGAGGCAAGAAAGAAATGCTGAGGACTATTTCTAGTTTCGGGCTCTTTATTATATTTTTATCAACTTTCATTTACACATCTACCTTAAAACTCAACTCAGGATTTTGTCAGAAAGTACCGATGTAGCTTAAGAACTCACTTTTACCTTATCAAGGAGGCTTCATTGTTTTACAGTCTAATGATCGAGGAGCCATGAGCAAGTGTGTTCAGCTTGTTAAGGATTTTAAGACCAGGTTTTAGGGATCCACATAAAATAGTACATTCCTTATTATTGGGAGAATTCTGATGTACACCATCTGTTTCTCCCTTTATAGCTATAGGTATTTTATGTCTGGAACCCATTCCTTTATACATGGTATCATCCTCTTAGCCATTTATGTGTCCTAAAACTGAGGAAATAGTTTGCCTTTTGGAATAGAAGTCTAGACAAACTAATATCTGCTGGCATTAATTTCTTTGTGGAATGCCAAGGACTACCACATGAATCTCAGGTATAAATGAACTCCATAGGGAAAGGATTGTTCTGATGTTAAAAACGTGCGAGTTATTTTACATTGAATTATTATATAACTAAAACATAATTTCAAAAATCATTAATCAAGGCATAGGGCTTTTTTTTGGTCGTTGTTGTTATTTGAGCTTTGTTTATTTTGCTTTATGTTTTAGATGATAAAAAAAGTTTGAAAGATATATTTTGAAAACATAACCCAGTTGTCCTTCAATGTTCAAACATTATGACCATGGCTAATTTTTAAAAACATGGTCAAATTAGCACGACCCAGATATAGCAGAAATCAGAATTTCAGATTTTATTCCAATGTTGGTAATGATGCTGTAAGTAACCCTAATATATACATTTTCATTTGTTCTCAATAGTTAATAGTCTGTTTTTCCACTTTTGCTAAATAGAAGTATATTTTAGTTTATGACACATTTCCTGTAAAGTAGTTTGGCCAGTTGAAGAATGCAAGATGAGGATGACAAAGTAAAGATAATTATGACTAAGAGTGATTATCTCTACTACTATTATCTGCTACTAATTATCTTAATATAAGCATGGTTTATTGATCTGAATCAATTTCGACATGGATTATTAGCCCTGTAATAGTGGCCAGCTTACCAGAATGTCCACTAGACTCATTGTCACATTGCCAAGAACAAAAGAAAGTGAAAGAATGGGGCAGAGAATGAGTAACATTTGAAGTCAGCATCTGCAGAGTTGGATGGATATCACTAGTTGTCTGTACATCAAGGATGATTATTTGGAAGGAAGCAGAATGAAGGCAAAGGAGCACATAAAAAGAGGTGTAGGGGCACACAAAAAAACCAATTTTATTGGCATAAGCAGTATCATAGAATGCATAGGCCTAGGGAGTTAGCATCCGAGACCTGAGATTGAATTTCGCTCTGACACTTATAAAATAACATTGAGGAACTTTGTATTTATGTAAATACATATTGGCAATTATTATTTTCCTTAAGTGGCTCTGCCTTTTAGTTAATGAAATATATTTATTCAGGATTAAAATGTAGTAATGCTGACATGAAATTAATTTGTAAGTCAAAACCTGGTTTCTACTTCCAATCTACTAAAACGGTAGGTGGATCAAATTTTGAACATCAGCTAACAAAGACTGCAAAGTAATGTCAGAATGCCTTGATCATTTCAATTAATTAACCAAAAAAAAATTTATTCAAAACTAGTGTGTACTTGGCATCATTACAAGGAAGGAACAATTATATTTCTACGTTTTATCCCAATTGGAAATAATCATGCTTCTTCATGCAGATGAGACATTTTTTTAAAGTCTTGTCCATTAAACATGTCATTTATAGAAGTATTTCTTCTTTACAGCTTTTCTTTAAATAAAAGAAAATTGTAAAATCCTTTATGTTGTTCAGTTCATTAATTATGGATAATTTGCCCTTCTGACCACTTTTCTTTCTGGAAACAAAAATAAATGCTTCCCTATATCAATTTAGAGGACAGAAAAGCTTAGTTCGCAATGTAGATTCTTCTAAAATTTTCCCCATAAGTGTGATTTAGACATTCTAAAATTAAATTCTTTCAGGCCAAGTTACACAATGATGCTACTAAGTACAAAAATGAGATTACACTAAGAGCTCTAATGGTATTTTAGAGAGTTCACAAGTTCTGTCATGCCTGCTTTATTACATACATTAATTCAAGATTATTTTACCCACTTGGGAAGCTCATTCCCTTTTAACATATGTTTCTGATTCAGCTGTAACGCCACACTGACCAAGCCAATGGACTCTTCATTGATGCTTTACAAGATCCTAAATATCAAAGCTGCATCTACCACAAATCAGTAAAAATTACTAATTTTATCAGAAAGAATTATTTTGTTTATTAAGTGAATATTTAATACTTTCTGTCAGCACTTTTTAAGTTCTAGGAGCTGTTAGAGTTATGAAGAAGAATTAAACACTGACCTTACTCTTAAAGTTTTAAAGTTATTTTGTTGCTTGGTTTGCTTTTTATTTCATTTTAATCGTTCGTTTGTTTTTGTTTGTTTGACAGAAAGAGTGCACAAACAGAAGAGGGGCAGAAAGAGAAGGAGAGAGAGATCCCAAGTATGCTCAGTGCTGTCAGCACAGAGCCTGACACTGGGCTTGAACTCACGAACCATGAGACCATGACCTGAGTTGAAATCAAGAGTGGGCTACTTAACGGACTGAGTCACCCAGGCACTGCCCCCGCCCCTGCTTTTTCTATTTTTAGAGAAAGAGAGAGAAAGTGAGTGGAAGCAGGGGCAAAGGTGGGGGGAGGGACAGAGGCACAAGGAGTGAGAGAGAATCCCAAGCAGGCTCCAAGCCCAGCCCGGAGCCTGATGTGGCGCTCTCTATCTCGCAACCCTGAGATCTTGACCTGAGCCGAAATAAAAAGTCAACCTATTAACCAACTAAAACACCCAGGTTCCCCAGTTGGTTTGCTTTTAGAGGCTAGTGGATACGAAGCTCATCTTTACAATACAGTTGATAAGAGCAATAGAAATGCTTTGCATAAGGCACTAGGTGTCACAATATTGGGGTGGTGGATGCTTCCTCATTGGAGATATAGGGTTGAGAAGTATTTTTAAAGCATACTTACAATATGTAAGTATAGTCTTATAACTACCACTTATTCTCTGCTTATATGAGCTCAACTTTTTTAGTAGACTGGGGGTAGGGGAAATGTGGAGATGTAGGTCAAAATGTACAAAGTTTCAGTTATGCAGGATGAGTAAGTTCTCATACCTAATGTACAGAGGGGTTACTATAGTTAATAATCCTGTATTGTGTACTTGAAATTTGCTAATAGAGTTGATCTTAAATGTTGTCATTACCAGAACAACAAAAACAAAGGTAATTATGTGAGGTGATGAATAATGTAATTAGCTTGATTGTGATAATCACTTAACAATGTGTACCTATATGAAAATATCGCATTGTACACCTTAAGTATATATCATTTTTATTTGCCAATTATACTTTAATAAAACTGAAAAAATTTTAAAAACTGAAAGTGGATACAAAAATTATTCTACAAAACCCTTTTTTAAAAAAAAAAGTACTTACACTTTGCAAAGGAAAAACAACTGAGACACAGAGAAATTAAGAAAATTTCTCAAGTGTACACAACTAATAAAGGGCACAGCCGATGGCTAACCCATTCTGCAAAGCCGTTTGAATATTCATTCTCTGAATAGTCAGCAGTGCCTTTGAGAAACCAAAGATCCCAACAGTTCTCAGGTCAAATGGGATCAAAGCAGTGGATGAATAGAAAAAAAGCTTATTTGTACATTCCTCCTGGTCTTATAATTAACACAGTTGCTCATCTTTATTACTTGGAAAATGTAGCAAATGTGTTGACTTGGCAAAATAGGAGTATGACACAGAGAAGCTCAGCTTTTTGTTGCTTTTATTTGCTTTTGTGTATGTTGCTTTTGTTGCTTTTTTGATGTTTGTTAATCAAATGAAAGTGAATTTATGGTCCACAGAAATATTCTAAGCATTAATAAAAAACAATTCTAAGATAGACTCAGATCCTACTTTATTCCTACTCTGTTAAGGTAAATAAAAATTATTCTGAACTGTTCTAAAAGAATTGTGATACCGATATATTTTTCTTTCAGCATACCCAACAGGCAAGTCAGACTCATAAAAAACAAGACTGTGGGCCGATCCATTTTTATACTAATTTATAAGATTTATTAAATGCCAACCACACTAACATTATTAAGGGAAATCAAAAGTACTGAAATAAAACCCTTTTGTTAAGGAGAATAAAGAAATAGCTCTTCAAAGTACAACTTAGAATCCTTATTTATTATATCAGTAAAACAAATGGAAAATAAGCAATCGTGTATGTTCATTAATTCTATGGAACAAAGTACACATTGAGGTTTACACTAAAATCTAATTTAAGGATAACACATTTGATTCTTGTACTCAACATGATAGGTTTATTTTAGACTATAAATTACTCTTTAATGGTATCTGATATCTTTACAGTTGAGGGTTTTGATACTGTTTAAAAAAGAATCTTTATCAAGTGCATTGGAAACCCTCCTGAAATTCTACGTATAATTAGATGGCACATAGTACCATGCATGAGGAATAAAAAAAGGTGTTTTTTTCAAATCTACTCCTTCAGGCATGTAGAAAAGCATACATCTTCCTCAAAGTTATGGCATCCCCTTAATTCTTCCACACCCTGTTAGGTTGGCATATCACGTGGCCAATTTTTAAAGAGAAGACTTGGAATCTTCACTCTCTTGTACATATACCACAGTGTTTTGAGTATAACAAGAGAGTATCATTAGTCTGTAAGAAGACAATATGTGTGTGTGCTTTTATTTTTAAAATTTTTATTATTTTAAAAATGTTTATTCATTTATTTGGAAAGAGACAGAGTGTGTGTGTGTGCGTGAGTTGGGGAGGGGCAGAGAGAGGGAAGACAGAAAATCCCAAGCAGTCTCTGTGCTGTCAGTGCAGAGCCAGACATGGGACTGAACCTAGCAACCATAAGATCATGACCTGAGCTGAAGTCAAGAGTTGACCACTTAAGTGCCTGAGTCACCCAGGTGCCCCTGTCTGTGCTTTTTTAAAGTTATCATCCAGTTTAAAACTTATTCCCAGGATTAGAGCTCATTTAATCCACTACCCTCAGTTTATAGAAGAAAAAACTGAAAACCAGAGGGGACAAATGGTCCCAAATCATAAATCTAACTATTGATAACACCAGGGTTAGATTTGAGATTCTAAACTTTTTACTCCAAGATGACTTTCCTGAATTAATTATCTCTTAATTACTTGTTACTTATTTTTCAATATAAAAATGTGGCATAAAAATAAATCATCTAAATAATAATAGTGTACAAAGAAATACCTAATGTATTTTTTTTTTAATATATGAAATTTACTGTCAAATTGGTTTCCATACAACACCCAGTGCTCATCCCAAAAGGTGCCCTCCTCAATACCCATCACCCACCCTGCCCTCCCTCCCACCCCCCATCAACTCTCAGTTTGTTCTCAGTTTTTAACAGTCTCTTATGCTTTGGCTCTCTCCCACTCTAACCTCTTTTTTTTTTTTTTTCCTTCCCCTCACCCATGGGTTTCTGTTATGTTTCTCAGGATTCACATAAGAGTGAAACCATATGGTATCTGTCTTTCTCTGTATGGCTTATTTCACTTAGCATCACACTCTCCAGTTCCATCCATGTTGCTACAAAAGGCCATATTTCATTTTTTCTCATTGCCACGTAGTATTCCATTGTGTATATAAACCACAATTTCTTTATCCATTCATCAGTTGATGGACATTTAGGCTCTTTCCATAATTTGGCTATTGTTGAGAGTGCCGCTATAAACATTGGGGTACAGGTGCCCCTATGCATCAGTACTCCTGTATCCCTTGGATAAATTCCTAGCAGTGCTATTGCTGGGTCATAGGGTAGGTCTATTTTTAATTTTCTGAGGAACCTCCACACTGCTTTCCAGAGCGGCTGCACCAATTTGCATTCCCACCAACAGTGCAAGAGGGTTCCTGTTTCTCCACATCCTCTCCAGCATCTATAGTCTCCTGATTTCTTCATTTTGGCCACTCTGACTGGCGTGAGGTGGTATCTGAGTGTGGTTTTGATTTGTATTTCCCTGATGAAGAGCAACGTTGAGCATCTTTTCATGTGCCTGTCGGCCATCCGGATGTCTTCTTTAGAGAAGTGTCTATTCATGTTTTCTGCCCATTTCTTCACTGGGTTATTTGTTTTTCGGGTGTGGAGTTTGATGAGCTCTTTATAGATTTTGGATACTAGCCCTTTGTCCGATGTGTCATTTGCAAATATCTTTTCCCATTCCGTTGGTTGCCTTTTAGTTTTGTTGGTTGTTTCCTTTGCTGTGCAGAAGCTTTTTATCTTCATAAGGTCCCAGTAATTCACTTTTGCTTTTAATTCCCTTGCCTTTGGGGATGTGCCGAGTAAGAGATTGCTACGGCTGAGGTCAGAGAGGTCTTTTCCTGCTTTCTCCTCTAAGGTTTTGATGGTTTCCTGTCTCACATTCAGGTCCTTTATCCATTTTGAGTTTATTTTTGTGAATGGTGTGAGAAAGTGGTCTAGTTTCAACCTTCTGCCTGTTGCTGTCCAGTTCTCCCAGCACCATTTGTTAAAGAGACTGTCTTTTTTCCATTGGATGTTCTTTCCTGCTTTGTCAAAGATGAGTTGGCCATACATTTGTGGGTCTAGTTCTGGGGTTTCTATTCTATTCCATTGGTCTATGTGTCTGTTTTTATGCCAATACCATGCTGTCTTTTTTTTTTTTTTTTTAATTTTTATACACATTTTGTTTTTATTTTTTAATATATGAAATTTACTGTCAAATTGGTTTCCATACAACACCCAGTGCTCATCCCAAAAGGTGCCCTCCTCAATACCCATCACCCACCCTGCCCTCCCTCCCACCCTGCCCTCCCTCCCACCCCCCATCAACCCTCAGTTTGTTCTCAGTTTTTAACAGTCTCTAATGCTTTGGCTCTCTCCCACTCTAACCTCTTTTTTTTTTTTTCCTTCCCCTCCCCCATGGGTTTCTGTTATGTTTCTCAGGATCCACATAAGAGTGAAACCATATGGTATCTGTCTTTCTCTGTATGGCTTATTTCACTTAGCATCACACTCTCCAGTTCCATCCATGTTGCTACAAAAGGCCATATTTCATTTTTTCTCATTGCCACGTAGTATTCCATTGTGTATATAAACCACAATTTCTTTATCCATTCATCAGTTGATGGACATTTAGGCTCTTTCCATAATTTGGCTATTGTTGAGAGTGCCGCTATAAACATTGGGGTACAGGTGCCCCTATGCATCAGTACTCCTGTATCCCTTGGATAAATTCCTAGCAGTGCTATTGCTGGGTCATAGGGTAGGTCTATTTTTAATTTTCTGAGGAACCTCCACACTGCTTTCCAGAGCGGCTGCGCCAATTTGCATTCCCACCAACAGTGCAAGAGGGTTCCTGTTTCTCCACATCCTCTCCAGCATCTATAGTCTCCTGATTTCTTCATTTTGGCCACTCTGACTGGCGTGAGGTGGTATCTGAGTGTGGTTTTGATTTGTATTTCCCTGATAAGGAGCGACGTTGAACATCTTTTCATGTGCCTGTTGGCCATCCGGATGTCTTCTTTAGAGAAGTGTCTATTCATGTTTTCTGCCCATTTCTTCACTGGGTTATTTGTTTTTCGGGTGTGGAGTTTGATGAGCTCTTTATAGATTTTGGATACTAGCCCTTTGTCCGATGTGTCATTTGCAAATATCTTTTCCCATTCCGTTGGTTGCCTTTTAGTTTTGTTGGTTGTTTCCTTTGCTGTGCAGAAGCTTTTTATCTTCATAAGGTCCCAGTAATTCACTTTTGCTTTTAATTCCCTTGCCTTTGGGGATGTGCCGAGTAAGAGATTGCTACGGCTGAGGTCAGAGAGGTCTTTTCCTGCTTTCTCCTCTAAGGTTTTGATGGTTTCCTGTCTCACATTCAGGTCCTTTATCCATTTTGAGTTTATTTTTGTGAATGGTGTGAGAAAGTGGTCTAGTTTCAACCTTCTGCCTGTTGCTGTCCAGTTCTCCCAGCACCATTTGTTAAAGAGACTGTCTTTTTTCCATTGGATGTTCTTTCCTGCTTTGTCAAAGATGAGTTGGCCATACGTTTGTGGGTCTAGTTCTGGGGTTTCTATTCTATTCCATTGGTCTATGTGTCTGTTTTTATGCCAATACCATGCTGTCTTGATGATGACAGCTTTGTAGTAGAGGCTAAAGTCTGGGATTGTGATGCCTCCTGCTTTGGTCTTCTTCTTCAAAATTACTTTGGCTATTCGGGGCCTTTTGTGGTTCCATATGAATTTTAGGATTGCTTGTTCTAGTTTCGAGAAGAATGCTGGTGCAATTTTGATTGGGATTGCATTGAATGTGTAGATAGCTTTGGGTAGTATTGACATTTTGACAATATTTATTCTTCCAATCCATGAGCAGGGAATGTCTTTCCATTTCTTTATATCTTCTTCAATTACCTGCATAAGATTTCTATAGTTTTCAGCATACAGATCTTTTACATCTTTGGTTAGATTTATTCCTAGGTATTTTATGCTTCTTGGTGCAATTGTGAATGGGATCAGTTTCTTCATTTGTCTTTCTGTTGCTTCATTGTTAGTGTATAAGAATGCAACTGATTTCTGTACATTGATTTTGTATCCTGCAACTTTGCTGAATTCATGTATCAGTTCTAGCAGACTTTTGGTGGAGTCTATCGGATTTTCCATGTATAATATCATGTCATCTGCAAAAAGCGAAAGCTTGACTTCATCTTTGCCAATTTTGATGCCTTTGATTTCCTTTTGTTGTCTGATTGCTGATGCTAGAACTTCCAGCACTATGTTAAACAACAGCGGTGAGAGTGGGCATCCCTGTCGTGTTCCTGATCTCAGGGAAAAAGCTCTCAGTTTTTCCCCGTTGAGGATGATGTTAGCTGTGGGCTTTTCATAAATGGCCTTTATGATCTTTAAGTATGTTCCTTCTATCCCGACTTTCTCAAGGGTTTTTATTAAGAAAGGGTGCTGGATTTTGTCAAAGGCCTTTTCTGCATCGATTGACAGGATCATATGGTTCTTCTCTTTTTTTTTGTTAATGTGATGTATCACGTTGATCGATTTGCGAATGTTGAACCAGCCCTGCATCCCAGGAATGAATCCCACTTGATCATGGTGAATAATTCTTTTTATATGCTGTTGAATTCGATTTGCTAGTATCTTATTAAGAATTTTTGCATCCATATTCATCAGGGATATTGGCCTGTAGTTCTCTTTTTTTACTGGGTCTCTGTCTGGTTTAGGAATCAAAGTAATACTGGCTTCATAGAATGAGTCTGGAAGTTTTCCTTCCCTTTCTATCTCTTGGAATAGCTTGAGAAGGATAGGTATTATCTCTGCTTTAAATGTCTGGTAGAACTCCCCTGGGAAGCCATCTGGTCCTGGACTCTTATTTGTTGGGAGATTTTTGATAACCGATTCAATTTCTTCGCTGGTTATGGGTCTGTTCAAGCTTTCTATTTCCTCCTGATTGAGTTTTGGAAGAGTGTGGGTGTTTAGAAATTTGTCCATTTCTTCCAGGTTGTCCAATTTGCTGGCATATAATTTTTCATAGTATTCCCTGATAATTGTTTGTATCTCTGAGGGATTGGTTGTAATCATTCCATTTTCATTCATGATTTTATCTATTTGGGTCATCTCCCTTTTCTTTTTGAGAAGCCTGGCTAGAGGTTTGTCAATTTTGTTTATTTTTTCAAAAAACCAACTCTTGGTTTCGTTGATCTGCTCTACAGTTTTTTTAGATTCTATATTGTTTATTTCTGCTCTGATCTTTATGATTTCTCTTCTTCTGCTGGGTTTAGGCTGCCTTTGCTGTTCTGCTTCTATTTCCTTTAGGTGTGCTGTTAGATTTTGTATTTGGGATTTTTCTTGTTTCTTGAGATAGGCCTGGATTGCAATGTATTTTCCTCTCAGGACTGCCTTCGCTGCATCCCAAAGCGTTTGGATTGTTGTATTTTCATTTTCGTTTGTTTCCATATATATTTTAATTTCTTCTCTAATTGCCTGGTTGACCCACTCATTCGTTAGTAGGGTGTTCTTTAACCTCCATGCTTTTGGAGGTTTTCCAGACTTTTTCCTGTGGTTGATTTCAAGCTTCATAGTATTGTGGTCTGAAAGTATGCATGGTATAATTTCAATTCTTGTAAACTTATGAAGGGGTGTTTTGTGACCCAGTATATGATCTATCTCAGAGAATGTTCCATGTGCACTCGAGAAGAAAGTATATTCTGTTGCTTTGGGATGCAGAGTTCTAAATATATCTGTCAAGTCCATCTGATCCAATGTATCATTCAGGGCCCTTGTTTCTTTATTGACCGTGTGTCTAGATGATCTATCCATTTCTGTAAGTGGGGTGTTAAAGTCCCCTGCAATGACCACATTCTTATCAATAAGGTTGCTTATGTTTATGAGTAATTGTTTTATATATCTGGGGGCTCGGGTATTTGGCGCATAGACATTTATAATAGTTAGCTCTTCCTGGTGGATAGACCCTGTGATTATTATATAATGCCCTTCTTCATCTCTTGTTACAGCCTTTAATTTAAAGTCTAGTTTGTCTGATGTAAGTATGGCTACTCCAGCTTTCTTTTGGCTTCCAGGAGCATGATAAATAGTTCTCCATCCCCTCACTCTCAATCTAAAGGTGTCCTCAGATCTAAAATGAGTCTCTTGTAGACAGCAAATAGATGGGTCTTGTTTTTTTTATCCATTCTGATACCCTATGTCTTTTAGTTGGCGCATTTAATCCATTTACATTCAGTGTTATTATAGAAAGATATGGGTTTAGAGTCATTGTGATGTCTGTATGTTTTATGCTTGTAGTGATGTCTCTGGTACTTTGTCTCACAGGATCCCCCTTAGGATCTCTTGTAGGGCTGGTTTCGTGGTGACAAATTCCTTCAGTTTTTGTTTGTTTGGGAAGACCTTTATCTCTCCTTCCATTCTAAATGACAGACTTGCTGGATAAAGGATTCTCGGCTGCATATTTTTTCTGTTTAGCACACTGTAGATATCGTGCCAAGCCTTTCTGGCCTGCCAAGTTTCAAAGGAGAGATCAGTCACGAGTCTTATAGGTCTCCCTTTATATGTGAGGGCACGTTTATCCCTTGCTGCTTTCAGAATTTTCTCTTTATCCTTGTATCTTGCCAGTTTCACTATGATATGTCGTGCAGAAGATCGATTCAAGTTACATCTGAAGGGAGTTCTCTGTGCCTCTTGGATTTCAATGCCTTTTTCCTTCCCCAGTTCAGGGAAGTTCTCCACTATAATTTGTTCAAGTACCCCTTCAGCACCTTTCCCTCTCTCTTCCTCCTCTGGGATACCAATTATGCATATATTATTTTTTTTAGTGTATCACTTAGTTCTCTAATTTTCCCCTCATACTCCTGGATTTTTTTATCTCTCTTTCTTTCAGCTTCCTCTTTCTCCATAACTTTATCTTCTAGTTCACCTATTCTCTCCTCTGCCTCTTCAAGCCGAGCCATCGTGGATTCCATTTTGTTTTGCATTTCGTTTAAAGCGTTTTTCAACTCCTCGTGACTGTTCCTTAGTCCCTTGATCTTTGTGGCAAGAGATTCTCTGCTGTCCTGTATACTGTTTTCAAGCCCAGCGATTAATTTTATGACTATTATTCTAAATTCACTTTCTGTTATATTATTTAAATCCTTTTTGATCAGTTCATTAGCTGTTGTTATTTCCTGGAGATTCTTCTGAGGGGAATTCTTCCGTTTGGTCATTTTGGATAGTCCCTGGAGTGGTGAGGACCTGCAGTGCACTTCCCCTGTGCTGTGGTGTATAACTGGAGTTAGTGGGCGGGGCCGCAGTCCGACCCGATGTCTGCCCCCAGCCCACTGCTGGGGCCACAGTCAGACTGGTGTGTGCCTTCTCTTCCCCTCTCCTAGGGGCGGGATTCACTGTGGGGTGGCGTGTCCCGTCTGGGCTACTTGCACACTGCCAGGCTTGTGTTGCTGGGGATCTGGCGTATTAGCTGGGGTGGGTAGGCAAGGTGCACGGGGGCTGGAGGGGCAGGCTTAGCTCGCTTCTCCTTAGGTGATCCACTTCAGGAGGAGCCCTGTGGCAGCGGGAGGGAGTCAGATCCGCTGCCGGAGGTTTGGCTCCGAAGAAGCACAGAGTTGGGTGTTTGCGCGGAGCGAGCAAGTTCCCTGGCAGGAACTGGTTCCCTTTGGGATTTTGGCTGGGGGATGGGCGGGGGAGATGGCGCTGGCGCCTTTGTTCCCCGCCAAGCTGAGCTCTGCCGTCCGGGGGGCTCAGCAGCTCTCCCTCCCTTTGTCCTCCAGCCTTCCCGCTTTCCGAGCAGAGCTGTTAACTTATGACCTCCCAGACGCTAAGTCGCGCTTGCTGTCGGAACACAGTCCGTCCGGCCCCTCCGCTTTTGCCAGCCAGACTCGGGGGCTCTGCTTGGCCGGGGAGCCGCCCCTCCGCCCCGGCTCCCTCCCGCCAGTCCGTGGAGCGCGCACCGCCTCGCCGCCCTTCCTACCCTCTTCCGTGGGCCTCTCGTCGGCGCTTGGCTCCGGAGACTCCCTTCTGCTAATCCTCTGGCGGTTTTCTGGGTTCTTTAGGCAGGTGTAGGTGGAATCTCAATACCTAATGTATTAAAAACACTTTTGTACATTTCTCATATTTCTATCATACCTGCTTACTAGTTGAATTGCATTTTATGAGGGACAAAATACCTGATACTCTGGAAAATACAAAAGAAATAGGATCATTCTTGTTACTGAGTTTACAAATTAAATAATATTTGAGAATAATTTTTAAATGTATCATTAAATGCTAAAATGTATATACTACACTTGGATGGTTAATGCTAACATCTGTCAGGATATGCAACTGATCAGAGTTTGGTTTTTCAGGGACAGTTTTCTCAAACACAGAGGTTCTCAAAATGTAGTCCCAGGACCAGCAACATCAGTGTCATCTGTGACTCCTTAGAAACACAACTCTTATGTCCCCACCTGAGACCTACTGAATCAGAAATTCTGAAGGTGGAACCCCGTACTCTGTGTTTGAACATGTCCCCAGGAGATTCTGATATAATCTCAAGTCTGAAGATGACTGAAAGTTAGATGAGGTTTGAGTCACACTCTCTTTTTTTTGAGTCACACTTTTGAGAAGATCACAAATGAAGGAGACTTTGGCAGATACCTAACGCAGAAAATAACCATTTTTTAGAGAATAGGAGCATATTTCCTTCATTCACTACTTAGTCAATTTAGGACAATAGCAGGGCATAGGTATTTAGAATTATCAGTAATAACACTCTCCAGTAAATATCAATAGAAAATGAAATATTTAGTTTGGGAAAGAATAAAAATAATTTTAATTTTTTAATTAAAAAATTTAATGTTTCTGCTTCTGAAAATTTTACTTTGAAATAATTATTTTAGATTAGAAATATTTTGTGTTAAAAAGAGATTATATAGGAATGTAGATCTCATTCAAAACTCAATTAACTTACATGCCTTCCTTATACTCTAAAATATGCATTGAAGAGAAAAAGGTAGTTCACACAAGAATTTTCAAAACTATCCAAAATATTACACTTAGAGAAATGTCCAGGAAATAGTAAAGATATAATTTTCTGCATAATTTACATCATTCTTTATAGAATTAAGCAGTAACTATTTTTAACCACTGATGTTTCTGATACACTAAAAGAAACCCACCTAACTTTGACATATATTTGTCATAGCATTTTTTTTAAGAAAAATAAAAACTAATCTACATTAGGTTTTTTGTTTTTTGTTTTTTTTTAATTCCAAGCTAACTGGGAAATTTAATATATTGGATCATCAAATTAGGAAGGAAAGGATTTCTATTTTGTAAAATATAGTATGCATTATGAATTTCAATGCTTTCTAATAGTTTTTTATCTATTTATGATCATGTGAGTAGCCACCCCACAGTACTGTGAACAGTTGAAGTGCATAAAAGGCATTTAGCTCTTACCAGAGTGAGATGAACCATATGCTTGAGTTAATTAGTTCTCTTTGTTCCTGAAATGTTTTTCCTAACTCCTTTGTCATAGTTTTGTCACACTCTGTTCTTTCTCCCACTTCTTCACAGCCCTTCACACATCTGAAGAAACATATTTTAATGAAATCCAGGTTAAAATTTAAAATGTTTCCTCTGAGAAAAAAAAATTAAACCTACTAGTTTGAAAAGTTGGTATTATATAGTTTTTGGTTAAATGTAAACATTCAAGAATATTAACAATGTTACAATTTGATTGGGCAACGGTATATTTTCCAAATTCTATGTTTGCAATATATGAATAAGAAAGTTTTAAAAAGTTATTAAACCAAGCAATTTTCTTCCTGATATTAAGTGGTAATACAACTTTGATATTTTCATTAATCCACAGCATATTTTAAAGTCATGAAGACAAACTCTTGAACAAATGTAGATTTGAAGCATCTTCTGTAAAGAAATGTTAAGAAGGGCCTAGATTTCTAGATCATCCCACTTCCTTCACTCACTCACGTGGAGACTTTGAGGAAGTGAGTGAATACATTACACTGTGATTTCTTCGGTTGTAAAATGACAGAACAATAGTAACTTCCTCATTGTATGGCTATGGTGAATAAATGGAATTATGACCTATGACACACATCATAAATTGCCTGGTAATGATGCAATTTTGGAATGATGCTGGGGATCCAGAGCCAACGGCCAAGAAAGAATTCTCGAGACGTCTTTGGTTCAAAAAGGTGATTTTACTAAAGCACAGGGACAGGATCCCTAGGCAGAAAGAGCTGCAGTGGGGTTGTGAGGAGTGACTGATAACGTACTATGGAGTTGGGGGAGGTTAAGGCACAAGGGAGGTTTCCAAAAGAACTTTCATATGCTGAAGAAGACCTTAGCTACTAATAGGAGGCCTAGCTAACAACAAGCTAAGGTTGTTTTTCCTTCTACCAAAGCAGTAACGTTAAGATGGTAGGGAGTTCCTGGAGGAATATTATACTCCACCTGTCTCAAGTATTTGCCAATGGGCTGCAGGTTCTAAATAAATTTAATTTTATTTATATTTTCATCTTGCTTTTGTTCCCCACATCACCATGGAAGGGAGGGAGATGTTAGGAGTCCAGGAAATTGAATCTATGGGTTTCTGGAGGTTAGGCTATTGATAAGATTGCCTTTTTCTTATAATTTATTAAGATATTTGTAAACTGATGGAAATAATGTCCTGCATGACTGTGATTTCCATCAGTTAACCATTGGTTTTTCCCTTTCCTTTGTTCTTGTGCAGCCAGGAGTGCCTGAAGAATGGGGGTCTGTGGGCTGTGGGGTGTTAGCTTGCCTTATGCTTCCTCATCAGTACAATGTATTTTTTATAAATGTCTGCTACTACTTTAGATAACTAATAATAAGACCTTATTCATTTGTTATAATGTTAAGAAAAGATTCTAGTGATCAGGGAGCATTTGTTTATCACAACTTGATGGACAGTGGCTATTGTTTTCTGGTGGGTAAAGGCCAAAAATGATGCTAAACTTCCTGTAATGCACAGACAACCCCATAACAAAGAATGGTTTGGCTCTAAATGCCAATAGTGCTGAAAATAACTAATACTGTAGTATAACATGGCTTGATAGTAAGTTCTACATTGTGCTTTTTGAAAGCTCTTCTTAAGTAATACAGGTTCAGTAACTGATAACTGAAAACCAATAATAGACATTACAAAGCAATTAAGCAAATTATTACAAGCAAATAAAAGCATTTTATATAAAAATTTTATAAAGCAAATATAAGCAAATAAATAAAGCAAATAAAAGACATTATGAAAGCAATTCTACTGACTATGTGTATTTTCCTAACATTAATTTGATAGCATAATGGAGGGGAAAGGTCACTAAAAAAATCCTTGACGCCTCTCTTCCTCTCCCAGGACACACCCAATCTATCAGCAAATTTTGTAGGCTCTGTCTCCAGAATCTGGCCACTTGCCATAACCTTCACCATAACCACCTTGGTCCAAGCCACCATCATTTTTTGCCTCCTAACTAGTCATCATCCTCTACTCATTCCCCTTATATACTGCTCCATAGGAAGATTCATTTTCACACTTTGCTTTTTATATTTATAATGTAAGGAAAAATAAGTTCCTGCTCTGCTAAAATTCTGGAATTGTATTTTATGTCAGGGCCCAGAAGAAAAGGGGAAATTGCATACAGTGACCTAGCAGTTGCTGTTACTTGAATACTCCACCCAACTCAGGCATCTTGAGCTTTCCACTTGATCTTTCCTTTGCCCATCATATGCTTCCTCCTAACATTCACATGGTTCATTCCCTCCCTACTTTGCACATGTTATTACCTTCTTAGTGAAGCCCTCCCAGACTATCATGAAAACTGCAATTTCAAGTCCATGATCTATGGTGCTTTTTCCCACCAGCAACCCAAATTCTGATTCACTGACATATTTTTTCAACAACAGTTATCATCTGGCGTATTGTATATTTTATTAATTTGTTAATTGTTTTTCTCCTTATGTAAGAAAGTAAAATGCTTTAGGGCTAGAATTCTTTTTTTTTCCCTACTCTGTTTTGTTCATTGCTTTTTCTCTGAAGCCTAGACAATGCTTGGTATATGCCAGGATTAAATCAATGAATAAACATAATCACTATAGAGGAATGCAAAGGATAACATCTGCAATGTCGTAATTTAACTATAAACAGAACTACACTGTTGAACCCTATTATTCTCCACTCAAGAGCAGCATCATAAATAAAAATTCAGTTTGTTTATTTATTTTTTTTTATTTTTTATTTTTTTTAACGTTTATTTATTTTTGAGACAGAGAGAGGCAGAGCATGAATGGGGGAGGGTCAGAGAGAGGGAGACACAGAATCTGAAACAGGCTCCAGGCTCTGAGCTGTCAGCACAGAGCCCGACGCGGGGCTCGAACTCACAGACCACGAGATCATGACCTGAGCTGAAGTCGGCCGCTTAACCGACTGATCCACCAAGGCTCCCCAATAAAAATTCAGTTTGAGCCACAGTTTTTAACACTCCAGTAGCATTTTTATCTTTATTTTTTAAAATGACAGTTTTTTATGTTCATTTATTTGTTTGGAGATGGAGAGAGGGCACGAGTAAGGGAAGGGCAGAAAGAGAGGAAGAGAAAGAATCCCAAGCAGGCCCTATGCTGTCAGTGCAGAGCCTTACACAGGGCTCCCTCTCCCAAACAGCAAGATCATGACCTGAGCTGAGGTCATGACCTGAGCCAAAATCAAGAGTTGGATTCTTAACCTACTGAGCCACCCAGGCAACCCTCTTGGAGCATTTTTTAAAAGGTTAAAAATTTTAAAAAGAGAGAGAGGTGAAATTAATTATAATATAATAATATATTTTGTTTACCTGAATATGTCTACAGTAGTATCTTCTATGTCTTTATACCTACAAACATCTCAGTTCAGACTAGCCACATTTCAAGGTCTCAATAGACACATGTGGCTAGTGGCTCCACACTGGACTCTAGAACAAGAGATAAACACGATTATTTGGTGGGCCTAAGCTTATGTCCACTAGTAGAGAAAATAATACTGTTATATTCTGATGAGCTTTATACATGTGTTTAAATAAATATATTAAACTAATTTTAAATTAATGAGATTTATATAGTAGTATAATTTTTTATTATTTATAAAAGATATATGCCAGAATTTACATATTTTAACAGATTTGGAATTGAAGAGTGGTCTTTACCTTAAAGTTGTTTGCTTATATTCATATTAATATAATTGAACATTCAATTGAAAAACACTAGTGATAGGCTGACATAAAGCCATCTTTCCATGCCAATTATGTACCTTCCATAGGGAGCAAATTAGATTAAGCCAAAATGTAATTTGTATATCTTCACAAATAAGTCCCAGTGATTCCTTGTGAAGCCACAGAAGAAAGTCTGAATACTTTTTCATGTGACAATTGATAGAAGTTTTGAATATTGAATATGATGATCTAACTCTTCTGTTTAAATAGACTGTCTTTTGAACAATTCCTTTTATGTTATGTTGTCCTCAAACTTTACTTTTCTTATCCTTGTCCTCTGGATATGCTTGAGTTTACTGATGCTCCTTTTAAAGTTGTAAGAACTGGAGTAAGGCAAATACTCAAGATATCACTCAAATATATTATCTTTTCCTGGGTCAAATTCTGTCCAGATTCCAACCATTATTTTATCAATTCTCTCGCCCACACCCTCAATACTCTTGTCCCTTTGTTCTAACACTCTATCCAGGTTAACAGCTCCATACCCCTAATCAGATCTAACTGCTGACCCACTTTCTATAATCAGGCTGCCAAACACTAACTAACACAGTTAGAAGAGGGCATTCCTCAGTGATGCACATGGGCATCACAGAATCAGAAGTATTTTTGAATCCTTTCAACTCAATGTTATTGCTATTTTTTCTACCTTCTGGCAATCTGGTAAAGTGATAATCACACCTGGGTTGTCTTTCTTAAATTATGAACAATACTAGGTGAAGAAGATAACTGGAAAAGTTAAAAGGTCACTAGAATTCTTTTTTAGGGTCAACCAAGGGGCAGCTTTGTGGAATGAGCAGCCTTCTAGGAGTCAAGTGAACTTGGAAGATTACCTCTCTGTCTGGCCAGTGAGCTCTGTAACATTGTTCATCATCACCTACCATATTACTCCTCTTTCCCTCAGTGTCCTGACCCCTGAAAGCAGAGATTGGTAAAACAACCTTCCTGGGCGAGCTACTCTCAGGTCTCAAATCTAATAATATACTTAATATTTTGAATCTCTAATAATGTGAAGCTTTGGGAATGACTGTCTACTGACCCAAGATTTGCATTTCTTTTCTGTTTATTTTACCAACAATTTAAGCCTTAAAAGTTATAAGGCCATCTCATGATTCCTATGTAAAATACAAGTATTTTATTTTATTTTAAGTTTTTGTTTTATTTCCAGTTAGTTACCATTCAGTGTTATATTAGTTTCAAATGTACAATATAGTAATTCAACACTCCCATACATCATCCTGTGCTCATCACAAGTGCAATCCTTAATCCCTATCACCTATTTAACCCACTCCCCCATGCATCTCCCCTCTGGTAACCATCAGTTTATTCTTTATAATTAGGAGTCTGTTTCTTGGTTTCTCTCTCTCTCTTATTTTTTTCTCTTTGCTTGTTTGTCTTGTTTCTTAAATTCCACATATGAGTGAAATCATATAGTATTTGTATTTCTCTGACTGGCTTATTTTGTTTAGGATTATACTCTGGCTCAATCCATGTCATTGCAAATGGCAAAATTTCATTCTTTTTTGTGGCTGAATAATATTCCATTTTGTGTGTATGTGTGTGTGTGTGTGTGTACAGTTTAAATTTCCCAAAACACTCCAAAATATTTTTAAAAAGAAATTAAAAAATAATTGTATACTATTATTTTACAAACCAAAGTTATAAATTTATATTGAAACCCACCTATACAGAAGTGTTTATAACTTTGGACCCTATTTATAGTTCATTTTAATGAGTAGGGTAGAATATTAAATAAATAACTCTTTTAAAATTTAAGTCACTTTCATTGAGCATCTATTACTTTCCAGACAGTTCTGCTGCTGACTTAAAGGTAAAAAAAAAGCAGAGTCACTAACTTATAACCTAAGTTTACAATTTAGTAAATGAAATAATATGTAGAACACATACCTTTAACACCAGGCAAACCTCACATACTGTAATTGTCACTTGCACTGGAACCATGAAAATCATTCAACCAACCTATAGGAGATTGAGAAGGGCTTGATAGATAAAAATGTCATTTTGAGCTGATCTTTAGGAGATTGGAAGAGTCAGAAGCTGGAGTGGAAAGAAAGGAGTCTTCTAGTACAAGGAATAGGGCAAGAAAAAACAGCAAGTGACAAGGAGAAACATACTTATGGCTAGAAGACAGTACTTTATGAATGAAGTAGGGCTTGGAGGGAAGTAGCAATAGATAAATGTGAACTGTTAATGGAGAGTTATAATGTCTGAATAAGTTGTTTTTAGGGTTACCTTAGAAATCTGATTTTATTTAGTAAAGTAGTGAGAGATCAATTTAAGCAGTTTTACTGAGGGATATACTTCTTCTTCTTAAACACCTTGTTATTTGAAAAATTCATGCGTATATAAATAAGAAAAACTATACCATGCACCCATCACTCAGCTTCAACAATGGCCAATTTATCGCTAATATTGTTTCATTTATACCCTGCCCCTACTTCCTCCACCCTCCAATCATTACAGATTATTCTGAAGGAAATCAAAGAAATGATATTCCATTTGTAATGTAATATAAATACATTTTGGCATTTATTTCAAAAAGGTAAGAATAATAGCACAACATTGCCATCATCACATTTTAATAAACAATCACTCCTTAGTATCAAACAGCCACTTAGTATTCATACTGCAGGAATTGTTTACTAATTTTTTTTTATTTTCTTACAGTTTGTTTGAATTAGGATCCAAATAAAGTCTATACATTGCAGTCAGTTGGTGACTGTACCCTCCTATCTCTTCTATTTACTTTGCAATTTATTTTTTAGGGAATCTGGTTATTTGTTGTGGATTTTTTTTTCCATTCTGAATTTTACTAAATCAATCTGCATGATTATTTAACATTTTCTTCCATTGTTCCCTCCCTCTCCCCTTTTTCTTTGCATTACATAGCAATTCCAGAAATCATCCATCAAGCTTTCTGTAACCATGTGGTCAGACGTTGCTGCAGAAAATCACAGCGGGGCATTTTGTGTTCACCACCAACAATACCAAACAGGTACTCTTCAATGCCCAGCAGTGTCAGTATCTTCTTCTAGTAAATATAATTTCCATGATATGCAGTGCATTTTATACCTTTTGTGAGTAATTTTGACTTTTCTAAAAATTGTATTTTTATTTGATAATCCTGTTTCATATTTTTTTCTAAAAGAACTAAAGCCGTTAAATCGGAGATCCCACATCTTCCCGTAACCAATTCTTGATTCTGGTTGTATCTGTTCCATTCTTCTTTTCTCATGTTGACAGAAGTGAATGTGTACATGTTGTCTTCTTTGATTAGGAACAGCTTATAAATCTGGTACCTCTGTAGTTTTAGTACTTCTCACAATTTACAAAATGTACTTATTTCTTGATTATTTATTTTATGTCAATATTTCCAGCTATAGGCCAGAAACTCTGTGGGAAAACTTTTTTTTTGCAGGTTTCATTCCATATTCATGTCTAGACTAGCATAGTGCCTCTTCTATTATAGTCACTCAATAAATAGTTGTTTAATGAGAGTATAGAACAATGACAGGAAAGATAGATGCATAAATGCATGGATTGAGTGATGAGTGAATGACCAGAAAAATAGATGTCCACAAATACAAAACCAAAATAAAATAAAACAGTATGTGTTATGCAGGATAAAAATGAGTGTAACCTATTCTTACTTCTTTTGACTTCTTTTAATGTCTTGAATTGATCCACATATACAAACCGTCTACCTTAGAGAAAAAGAAATTCTATCAGCAACTACTATTCTCTTCTGACATCTTAAATATTTGGAAATTGTACTTTACAATGCAAAATGATTAGGGGCACCTGGGTGGCTCAGTCGGTTGAGCGACGGACTTCGGCTCAGGTCATGATCTCATAGTTTGTGAGTTTGAGCCTCTCTTCGGGCTCTGTGCTGACAGCTCAGAGCCTGGAGCCTGCTTCTGATTCTGTGTCTCCCTCGCTCTCTGACCCTCCCCCACTCATGCCCTGTCTCTCTGTCTCAGAAATAAATAAACATAAATTTTTTTTAAAAAATGCAAACTGATTAATTGAAAGTAGAAAAGACATTAATTCAAGAAGTTGTATGCTTTGTTCCAAGATTTTAAATGTATTTTATATATTTTAAATGTATTTTATATATTTTAATTAAGTGAAATATTTGAAGCTACACCTACAAGTTTTAGAGATGTTTCTCTTATTGAAAGAAAAAATGGACATAGAAGTGTTCAAATAAAATTCACTTCTTTATAAAGTTGCTTACACTGCTATTTTCTGCTTTTGAAAGTGCACATGGACTTTCATAATTCTGCAATTGAAATAGATATGGTAATTTTATGAATTTATTGATAGATAAAAATAATCAGTCAGTGCTTGCTAGGAGTACAATTTATACAGGCACAGATATTTCAAACTACTATTGTATAACCTGAAATGAATGCCTCCAGTTATAAAAAGATAAAAAATTATACATTCCAATGATTTATGCATTTGTATTTGTGTATAAATACAATTATGTATGTATGTATACACTTTTAAAGATTTATGGATTTAGTATTTCTTCATTCTAATAATAAGTACCTTTTGACAAATGTGTTCATTTGTCTTTACCTAATGAGATTTTCATTAGACAAGAGGCCATCATGGTTCCTAGAACATATATACTTACTGAATGAGATAAATAGACATTATTTCAAGAAGGAAAAAGAGGAATTACTTGGTTTGTGATCAATACTAAGCCACAAGTATAATTTTTATGCTAATACTTAAGTGGAATGACTAAGCACTCACAAAATATTCTATGATTGATAAAAGGCCTGAAGAGGGAATACTGAAATAATGTTTTCAAGGAAGTAGATCCAATCACTTCATGTCTATCGCCTCAATAATATTAATGTGTTGTGTAATAGCAAATTATTTCAGTGACTGTCTTTAGACAAAGGTATTCCAAACAGTCCATGCCCAGTGCCCCGGTGACTTTTTGTCTTTGACAACTTAACATGCATGTACCTATTCATTCACATTCACTTCAAAATCAGCATGTGACGCTTAGTAATCCATGTTAATCTGATGAATGTGTTAAAACAAAATGAACTTTTACTCCATTACAAATAAAATGTTCAATTTTTTTTCATTTTTGAAAAATGCAGATTTTGTTTTTTTTACATTATTTTTCATTTAAGTATACACTGATAAAACAGAAGACTTCTAAATAGTTTTATTTTATTCATCTGATATTATTTTTCTATCTTGCAACTACTGCCCTATGAAGAATTAATATCTCAAGACCAAATATGGGATATATATTATTTTCAATAATTCATATTGCCTGTGCGTAAAATAAAAATGCTTAATACAAATCATTTCTTTTAACATTATGTCACTTTTCATTAGCTATTTCCCCTTTTTAATTTTAGTTGCCAAAATTTTTACAGATACTGTAGGCAATTAAGAAGACCCATCTCGGGGCGCCTGGGTGGCTCAGTCGGTTGAGCGCCGACTTCCCCTCGGGTCACGATCTCGCGGTCCGTGAGTTCGAGCCCGGCATCGGGCCCATGTGCTGACAGCTCAGAGCCCAGAGCCTGTTTCGGATTCTGTGTCTCCCTCTCTCTCACCCTCCCCCATTCATGCTCTGTCTCTCTCTGTCTCAAAAATAAATAAAAAAACGTTAAAAAAATAAAAAAAAAAAAAAGAAGACCCATCTCAACTCACAAACTGTATGTTAAATAAGTATTTTGAAAAAGTGCAATTAGGTTTTTTATACTTGTATTAGTGATCATATTTTATCCATAAAATAAGAGGTTTCTTAACATTTTCAAATTTTATGAAAGCAAAAAGCAAAACAAATAAACAAAAAATTCTATTGAGGCTTCACCAATAATCTTCACTGGGTTAGAAAGTGTATGTTGTTTAATAAGAACAACAAAGTATCAGAATACAGATAAAGTATGGAGATTAAAGGAACAAATCATCTTCCTTTCTTATGTCAGGTTGATAACACAATTGGTAGAGCATATGCCATCTAGATGTGATTATGAGTGAGGATCCTTTCTTCTGCATCCTAACAATAAGTAGATGCCAGCTTTGAGACTTTACAGCTTTTGAGACTTAGAAAGGCAGAAATACATATCATATTAATTTTAAAAAGGCATGGCACTGTTTTATTTATTCTACTTTCTAGTTTATCTATAACCATGCACAGAATCTCTTTGGCTGGATATAGACCTGTGTTGTTATTTTTTTGAAACATTATCCAGGTTAAAATGTCAAAAATTTTGACATGTTAAGTGACAATTTAGCTTCAACAATCATTTTGCTACTAGAATCAATACTGCTGTATTTACAGTTTGTTCTTATGTGCTCTAAAATAAATTTAAAGCATATGTATTTATGCCTACACCTATGCATTCTAACTTAGAGTTAAAATTTTTACCCATTGTTTAATATATTAGAAATATTTTTGAAAAATAGTGGCTCAGTCTACATAGATATTTAAGAAAATTAGTTTACTGACAAGTTTTTAATCCAAATTCTTTTATTGTAAGAAAAGTATTTCTCACAGGGAATCAAAGACTCAGCAAATTGAGAAAAACCTTAGAGATCACATAGATCAAATCCAACCTTCCTACAGCTGGACTGGCAATCAGGAATTAGGACTTCAGAGATATTGGTGAGAGTTGGAGTACTCACACCTTCCTGAGCATTTCATTCTTCATTCCATTTTATTTTTCATCATGAAAACTCTTAACAATTATTGCATTAAAGCTTTTATATCTCTCATTAGTATTCTTAAGGCTGCAGCTGAAGACTTTTCACCCTAAATTATGTGATATGGTTTCAATATTCCTCTTCTGTTCAGGTTTAAAATCAAGTATAACAGGCCAAATGTGTGCACGTATTAGTTCACTATTTTGGGCTCATATGAGTTTTGTGATCAATGGAATCTGCTAAGTCTTTAGTATAAATAGTGTTTATATAAAATAGTGTTGATATAATTATCCATTGATAAAAAGAGAACTTTAAAGATAAATATTTACCTCCTATTATCCACCAGAATAAATTCCAAAGCAATTTGGAAAAAGAAAAGCAAAGCTGAAGGTATCACAATTCCAGACTTCAAGTTATAGTACAAAGCTGCAGTAATTAAGATAGTATGGCACTGACACAAAAAATAGACACATAGATCAACAGAACAGAATAGGAAAAAAAAAATGAAAAAGAAATGAACCTACATATTATGGGAGAAGAACAGTTTCTTCAACAAATGGTACTGGGAAAATTGGTCAGCTACTTGCAAAAGAATGAAACTGGACCACTTTTGTACATAATACACAAAAATAAACTCAAAATGGCTTAAAGACTTAAATGTGAGATCTGAAACCATAAAAGTTCTAGAAGAGAACACAGGCAGTGATGTTCTCTAACCTTGGTCAAAGCAACATTTTTCTAGACACCCCTTCTTAGGCAAGGGAAATAACAACAAAGGAAATAATCCTCTGCACAACAAAAGAAATAATCAACAAAACTAAAAGGCAATCTACTGAATGGGAAAAGATATTGCAAATATCCAAAAAAAGATATTAGTTAGTATCCAAAATATATAAAGGCTAAGAATCAAAAATATACGAGGAACGGATGCAACTCAACACCTAAAAAACAAATAATCCAATTAAAAATGGACAGGACACATGAACAGACATTTCTCCGAAGAAGACATCCAGATGGCCAACAGACACATGAAAAGATGCTCAACATCACTCATCATTAGGGAAATATAAATAAAACCATAAGAAGATACCACACCTGTCAGACTGGCTAAAATCAATAGCTCAAGAAACAACAAATGTTGGTGAGGATGTGGAGAACAAGGAAGCCTCATGTACTGTTGTTGGTGGGAATGAAAACTGGTGCAGCCACTGTGGAAGACAGTATGGGGGTTCCTCAAAAAGTTAAAAACAGAACTTCCCTATGATTCAATAATTGCACTACTGGGTATTTACCCCCAAAATACAAGAACACTAATTCAAAGGGATACATGCACCCCTATGTTTTTTGTTTTGTTTTTTTTTTTTTGCAGCATTTATTTACAATAGCGGCTATCAAGTTTCCATAAATAGATGAATGGATAAAGATGTGGTATATACAAACAAGGGAATAAGGGAATATTATTAACTCATTACAAAATAATGAAGTTTTGCCATTTGCAACGACATGAATGGAGCTAGAAAGTATAATGGTAAGCAAAATAAGTCAGAGAAAGACGAATACCTTATGCTTTCACTCACATGTGGAAATTAAGAAGCAAAACAAATAAAAAAAGAGAGAAGGAGACAAACCAAGAAACAGACTCTTAACTACAAAGAAGAAATGGATGGTTACCAGATGAGAGGTGGGGATGGGTGAAATATGTGATGGAGATTAAGGTGGGCACTTGCCATGATGAGTACTGGGTGTTGAATCTCTACAGTGTACACCGGAAATGAATATAATGCTCTATGTTGACTATGCTGAAGTTAAAATTTTTTAAATTCCAGATAAATTAAGATCAAAATGTAAAAAAATAAAATATAAATGTGAATCTTCTAAAATTATTAAAGGAAAAGAAAATATAGCAGAAAACATTGCTGATCTTGGAGGAGTGGAGAATTGCTTAAACCTGTAAAAAAACCAAAACACAAAATTGCTTTATAATGGAAGAAATTGGTAAGTGTCTTAAAATGCCCTTGTACAGTTTTGATATCGAGATTCTATCAGCCCCATAAAATAGTTTGGGGAACTGTCTCTAATAGGGATTTGTGTGTGTGTGTGTGCGTGTGCTTGAATTAATAAGAATGGCTAGTGAAGCCATTTGTACTTGAAAGGTAACTTCTACCTTCCTCTTATTTTTATGCAGGATGCTGGGGAAATGTGAGAAATTTGTTATGTTACCTCTTACAGGGATTTTGGTATATTTTAATTTATATTTTTTCCTTGAGCCATGGTTTTTTTGTTTTTTCGGGGTTTTTTGGTTTTATGTTCCTACAGCATTTTAACTGTCATTTGTTTTAGTGTATGTATGTTCACACAGCTTATTGGCATAAATTAAGTTATGGTCGTATCTCATGATTTTTAGTATGTAATTTACATATAGTTATGCCCCTCCTTCTTGTTCCCTAGGTATTTATATAAATTTTTCTCATTTTTCAATTTTAAAATCAATCTTGAAAGATGGTTGTCTATTGCACTATTTTTTCTGATTTTCAAAAAATTTGTTAACTATTTTTTTCTTTTTTCTTTCATATAATAACAATTTCTGATTTTACCTTTTATTCCTAATTTCTTTAGGTGCATTTTACGAAGTTTTTCTAATTTCTTAAATTGAACATTAGTAACTGATTTTCATCAATTTTGTTTTTTTAAAACAGTTTTCATTGCTTACAATTTCTAAATATTTTCTTTCCATTATGATTATTTCTTTTACCCTGATATCTTTAGGATGATTTTATTATAGTCATTTATTCAATATTTGTTTATTATTTGTTTCTTGCATATTCCAATTTCTGCTCCTTTCCCCACTCCATTTCCTTCATTAGATTAATTTTTATTTTTTAGACAACATTAAATTTCCATTAAAAATAAAAGTAGAGGAACTAGTATAATGGAAGCTTATTGAATAATTAATCTAAATTAAGCTAAATTGATCTAAATTGTAGAAGCATATAAATTCCCTATTCCTAAGGTATTCACATTTACTTTGCTTATTAAATAATGTTGTAAAAGAGTTTTTATTGTATTTGTTCTCTTATTCATGTTTTCATCATATTATAATATAGCCAATTTGATAAAAAGTTTTTCAAGAAAGGTAATGCAAAATAAATATCATCATCCATTAGTATTTGAATGATTGTCACTTCTTTATAATCATTACAAAGTGCACCATACTTTTAAGAGAAAAAGCAAAGATAGCAAAAGTCAAGAAACCAAGCTGTTTCAAAGTTATTTTGCTCCTAATAATTCCAGTCAGAGATAAGGGTTGTGTGCACTTCTGATAAGTACTACAGTAAAGCAATTTCCCCTGACACTTCACATAAGAGAGCAATTCAGTTAGGGTGACACGCTTCCTATTTCAGAATATTTTATTTTAGTGATGTTGGTATTTATCTGAAGCAGGGGATAATGCAAATAACTTTCTTTCAATATTTTGAACTAGCAGTATTTTCAGTAACAGTTACCACTGTACTTTGAAGGAAAAAATAATGCACATTCAGGCTGTGCAAATAGAAGTTAATAATTTTACATCTTAATTTATAGGCAAACATTTTAATTTCCTAAAAAAGCTTATAGTGTTTATACTCTTCAGGTATTTGGAGTAATTACTTAAAATATTCATTATATAATTTAGTGCTATGTTTTCAATATAAAGATTAATTTCAAGAATAGTCTACTTTTAACTTTTGGATGTAATATAGAATTTGGAGCCTCAAGTTTCAAGTCAAAATTCAAAATAAAAGTATATAATTCTGCTATTATACAGATAATAATAAAAATGGAAAGTAATAGTGAATAGGCAGTATTACCATTTGCAACATAATGCTTCCTTCCTTAAGTGTTTCACACCATAAAATATAGTAAATTATATTAATTTATATAAGTTATTTCTGACTAATATTTTAGAAAATAGTGTATGGTATATTATCTACTATATTATCTTCATCATATACTCTATAAAATCTGACTCAGAAATAAAACATTTAAGTACATTTAATTAAAAATATGCTTATTGAGGGGCGCTCAGATGGCTCAATCAGTTAAGTGTCCAACTTTGGCTCAGGTCATGATCTCACAGTTTGTGAGTTCGAGCCCCGCATCGGGCTCTGTGCTGAAAGTTGGATCCTGGAGCCTGTTTCAGATTCTGTGTCTCCCTCGTTTTCTGCCCCTCCCCCATTTGTGCTCTCGCGCTCTCTCTCTCTCTCTCTCTCTCTCTCTCTCTCAAAAATAAATAAACATTATTTTTTTTTAAATATGCTTATTGTTTCTTGCATGCAACTTCCTCCAGATTATGAAGCACCTTTACACAGAGCATTTATGCCAAACTACAGGCTATTGTTGAGGCTCAAAATTAACACAGACTACCATGGAATATTAATTAAAAAAACACATACTTACCTTGAATCTATAAAACGTTGTTAAATTGTTAATTTTCACATAATTTAGTTGAGGCATAGCATTTCAACTCCAACTCCAGACACTTAACTGGCTTAGCCATGCAGATGTCCCTCAAATATTTGTATTCTTGAGCATATTTGGAATATAGTTGGGAATAAATCTTTTCCATTTTAAATGAAGTTAAAAAATCCTGTTTTTAAAAAATCACTTACTGTGAAGAAAGAAGTATAGCATTTTTTTCAGTCCACAGCAGTAAACTTATTGAGAGTCAGCATTTTAATATGGTCATGAAGGTCTAAACACTTAGAGTAAGCTTTCCAAATCCCAAAAAAGAGAAGCCTAGAATGTGTTAATTCCATTCTGTCAAAGACCAGTCATTCCATCTACCTGAAGGTGACCTAGAAAATTCTACTCTTACTTTTTTTACTGTAATACTATAACTGCATTTTAATGGATGCCTACAACATAGCAAGGCAAGTACCTTTATGGGAGAGGGTCACTTAGGAAATTTATTAACCCTCAGGGCACCAGAAAAGTAGTCACTATTATTTACTATCTGAGTTCAAGGGGCCTTTTTAATTTATATTTTAAAGTTATTTTTAAAATACTTATATTATTTTTTAATGTTTATTTATTTATTTTGATAGAGAGAGAGAGAGGGGAGCAGAGAGAGAGGGAGAGAGAGAACGCCAAGCAGGTTCCACGCTCAGTGTGGAGTCTGACACAAGGCTCAACCTCACAACCGTGAGATCATGACCTGAGCTGAAATTAAGAGTCAGACACTTAACTAGCTTAGCCATGCAGATGTCCCTCAAATATTTATATTCTTGAGCATATTTGGAATATAGTTGGGAATAAATCTTTTCCATTTTAAATGAAGTTAAAAAATTATTTTGCCAATTTTATACTATAAACATCCAGAGGGTAGGATTTTGCTTTTTTCACTGATGCATTCCAAGTGTCCAGCAAATCCAATCAAATCCACTCAATATATAATATATATATGTTTAAGAATATGTATAATATATATTATATATATAATACATTTTAGGTAGATGTATTATTGAAAGAAGGAAGAAAGATGGAGTTTCTGAAAGAATTTTAAATAACTGATTTATTTGTTAACGTTTATAAGAAATCAGATATTATTCTTTTCTTAATATTTTTACAATTTGGGTATAAATGGGAGCATTATGTGTTTTAAAAATTTGCTTAATACAATCACTAGGTAAACATATACTCTCAGATATCACTTTGGTGTTCTGTATTATTTTCCATGAACTTAGAAGTAGCATTTTCACAGGCATTTTTGTCTGGTCGTGTATGTCAAAGTAACCTAAAAAAAATTTTTAAGGTGTCTTCGATTTTAAGGATACTTCCAAAATAACTGTGTAGATAGAACCATATGGCATTAGTTTATATGCAAATTTTTAAGACTATGTTTTTTCTTCTTTTATTCTGAGAGAATGTAATATCTCAGACATGCTCTTTGTGAAATTTCACTGTATGGCCAGCAATTACATTATATTTAAATTCTACTGTTCTTTTTAATAAGAAAATCCATGTATGCTAATAGCCAATGCATGCATCTGTTATTTGGCACTTATAAAGTTCATCAGAAGCACTTATATTTTATGTGTCATTTGGGATGTTACCACATTAGCCCTGATTTACAAGTATCATCTATCAAATATAACACCTGCAGCAACAAAAATATCACACAAGGTCACTTTTTCTTTTAATATCTCTGCTGCAAGTGTATTTGTTTTATGAAGTTTCTTACTGGTAATTTATTATATTATTATCAATACTTTTATCAGTAAGATAAGTCCACATCTTCATTATGCTCAAAGGGCTATATATATATATATATATATATATATATATATATATATATATATAAATTATATATATGATATATAAAATATAAATATGTTTATATGCATATTTAATTTTTTTCTAACTTTGGTTATGTACACTTAGTATATCTATTCATATATTCTCTAAGTTTTCTAGAACAACATTTTGAATGCAGGTTCTGAGAGATTAGCTAAAATCAACCATTTTTGGGTTACTGTATAATGATTTACTGAATGCTATTAAATGGGTGGGAGCACATTGAGGTTTTTTGTAGTAGGATTTTGTACTCATGTGTTAACTTTATAGAAAAAGTATTGTGGATGTTAAAGTCTACAGGGTAAAATGTTTTAATGACTTAAGGAATCAATGGAGAATAATTTTAATAAGCTTTCCATGATTGATGGTGGGTGAGAATATCTCTCCTTGAGCAATGGTACTATAGTGTAGCTCAGAGGCTTAGTGTCATATAGTCTGGGAACCCAATCTTGGAGAAGTAGCTCTTCTTATAGTAGACCCACTCTGTAACCCTAAATTGGGTTGTATTGACTGTCAGTAATTGTAAAGAATCTAAGATCTTATCCTACTTACAAGCTGAGAAGTTATAACTTTTACCTTTTCATGGATGCTGATAGAAAATATGAGACTCTAGGTCACAATAAAAGGAATTTATTATTCACAGCATAGCAAGAAGTAAAAACTTCATGTTCATGACAATTTTCTTTGTCTCTCAAGTCCCAAGCATGATGTGGAGGAGCCCAGATGGATGCTGCACACGCAGTAGGGATTATGCACTTAAATAACTTCAATCTCTTATGGTAGGCAATAGACTTGCATGACCCTTACTCCAGAGGGACAAAGACTCCTAAGGCTGTTTGCTTCCCACACGTCTTTGATAACATAGTCAATGCCTCTAATTCCAAATTGGGCAGAAATGGTAGAGAACCATGGAGAATTATCTCTCAACAGTGAGTCCCTTAAATATTTTCTTTCCTTCAGGCCTCTTGTCTTTGAAGGTATGTAACTTTCACGCTATTATCGGGAAATGAGTTTTCTGTAAAAAGGGTAGTGAGTTTCAGAGAGATGAACACATGGCCCCACTTGTAAGAGTTATCTTTTTCAGGTTAACAAAGGATCTCTTTATTAAAGGTATTTATTGCCTTTGCATACTAATATGTTTTCTAATTTGAAGAAAATAAAGATTTAAAAAAGGATGGATCTTCAACTGGGATGACTTCACTGGTATTTCAAATGTTCTCTAACAAGTTTCTTACTATGTCTCACTAATAATGAATTCGAGTCCACCACTGATCCTGTCACCATCGAGTTCAAAACAAAGCCTGGAAGCAGCTAAGGAAATTATCAAATAACTCCACAATATGACAATGGTTTTGGTGAATGGCTATTATTGTGAAAATATGGTGAGAAATAAGACATGACAGCTTAATACGTTATAACATAATTCAGGAGATAAGATTTTTAAATATGAGAAATTGAATAAAAATATTAAGTAACAGATTGAAGTGGTAATGTTATAAATAACCATGTGAAGAATTGTTAAAGCTCATGTCAGCAAACAAGCTTGATGCAAAGAATTCACCTGGGAGATTAGTGGTAAAAATATATACATACTGTTGCAGTTAGCTCCTAGTTTAGCTCCTAACACATAGTGGGCCCTCAGTATAAATTAATTGGTTAAATGAATGGAAAAACAAATGAATTGCATGCATTATCTGCATTAGTGACCCAAATTGTCTCTTTTTTCAATTAAGAGGCAGGGCTTAGTTGGAGGCTCTACAGCAGAATTTTCTAGTGGTTAACTATGTACTTATTTCATATCTGTGTAGGGACAGAACTCATTCTCCATCCCTCCCTCCATCCTACCCATCTTCAACACACCTTGCTTACTTGTGAAATGTACATCTAGGGTTAGTTAAAAAAACAGCAGATTTTTCTCCTTTCTTTCCTTGTGTCCCCAGGGGGTGGAAATCTTTAAAACAATTATAATTAAGAAAAATACTTGTTCTCTGAAATAAAATCAAACAGCATGAAAGCCACATTGTAATGGTCACCATATTCCCCTATTTCTCCAATATTTCCATTCCCAAAAGAGTGAGAACTAATAATAGTTCTGTGAGCATATATTGTAAAAAAATAATAAAATCATGTCATAAAATTTGCTCTAATATTTGCATTATTCATCTATTAGCATATCTTGGAAGTATTTTCATGGGGTTATTTACTTTATAACCTACACAGTATTTTTTTAAATTAATTTCCCCTAGTTTTATTGAAAAATGAATGACATAATCATATATAAGTTTAAGGCATACAGCATGATGGTCTGATTGCATAGATTGTGAAATTATTACCACAATAGGTTCACTTAATATCCATCCTCTAATGTAGATACAATAAAAAGAAACAAGAGGAAAAGAAAAAAAAAAAAGAGTGGGGAATTTTTTTCTCCTTGAGATGAGAACTCTCAGGATTTACTCTCTTAACTTTCCTGTATATCACACAGCCATTTTAGTTATAGGCACCATATTGTACATTACATCCCTAATACATATTTATCTTCTAACTGGAAGTTTGTACCTTTGACCACCTTTCTCCATATGCCCCTCCCCCCACCTAACTCACTTCCTCTGGTAACCACAATTCTAATCTTTTTTCTAGTTTTTTTTAATTTTTATTTTATTTTTTTTAAGATTCTACATGTCAGTGAAATCATACAGTATTTTTCTTTCTCTGTCTGCCTTATTACACTTAGCATAATGTTTTCAAGGTCCATCTATCCATCCACATTTTTCACAAATAGTAGGATTTCCTTGTTTTTTTGGCAAAATATTATTTCATTATCTAAATGTATGACACAACTCTATTCATCTGTCAGTGGACACTTAGCTTGTTTCCATGTCTTGGTTATTGTAAATAATGCTGCTATGAACATGGGACATAGTTATCTTTTTGAGTCAGTGATTTTTTTACCCTTGGATATATTGCTAGAATTGGAATTGCAGGATCATATGATAGTTCTGTTTTTAATTTTTTGAGGATACTCCCTACTGTTTTCTATAGTGGCTGTATCAATTTACAATCCCATAAGCAATGCACAAGAGCTCCCTTTTCTCCACACCAGCATTTGTTATATCATGTTTTTTGTTTTTTGTGTTTTTTTAATGATCTTGTCTTTTTGATCATGGCCATTCTAACAGGTGTAAGGTTATATCTCACTGTGGTTTTAATGCATATTCCCCTCATGGCTAGTAATTTTGAGCATCTTTCCATGTATCCGTTGGCCTTTTGTATATTTTATTTGGACAAATGTCTGTTGAGGTCGTTTGTCCATTCTCTAATTGGGATATTTTGTTATTGTTGTTCTTTGTTATTGAGTTGTATGAGTTCTTTTGATGTTTGGATATTAACTCCTTATCAGATATATTGTTTGCAACTTTTTTTCCATTCGATAACTTTTACTTTGTTGATGGTGTCTTTTGCTGTGCAGCATCTTTTTAGTGTGATGTAGTCTAACTTGTTTAATTTTGATTTTGTTGCTTGTGCTTTAGTGTTATATTTTTAAAAATGGTTACCAATATACATGTCAAGGAGTTTTGTGGGGCTATGTCTCTGCTTCCTTACTTGGGGGAAGGGGTTGCTGCAGGCTACTCTCAATTTTCCAGACTCTGTGATTGGGAGGGGCCAGGAGCTACCTTCAGCCTTGGCTATGAATTAATCCTCCTGCCTAGCATGGGAAGGCTCCATGCCCAGTTCTGGCCTTGCTCTAGGGGCAATCAATGCTATCTGTCTGTCTCTCAGCTAGAGTACCACTAGGCCACACAGCTTCATGAGCTGTCAACAGTCCTTCTGGTCAGATAGGGTTGGAAGGCATTCTCTACTGCAGGTGGAGCTGTGACTCACACCTTGCCTGGACATGGGCAAATTCGGCTCTAGGGCCAGCAAAACTTCTTTTTGAGGATCTGAATTAAGCAGATCTGCACTCCACCAAGTTCCCTAGTTAGAATGCACCCCCAATTTGACTCTACATATGAGCAAAACCACTGGTTGGGATTACTAGTTGGGCCCTGCCGATATGAATTAGGTCTCCTAACATTCATGTGCTGATTGTCGCAAGCCCTTTCCCTTTCTCCATTATAGTCAGCATCCCAATGAGTCCTGCAGATTCCCCTCCATCCCTGCAGTGCAAAATCAGAATAGGGGCTCCCACAAAGCAACTCACAGTACTGGAGGACGTTGGTTTTCCCCCTAGGGATCTCTTTCCCATCAGAGTTACCAGAAGGTCAGGGAGACCTGTCTGCATGGTACAGTGCTGATCTGGAGGAGAGGCAGTACAGTCAATGTGTGGCTGTTTCTCTTAGCCTTCTAATGTGGTCTGTCTTGGCCTCTGTAGTGAGGGGGATGCTTCAGCCTCACCTCCATGTCCCAGGACTCTCTCAGTATATTTTTCTTGAATAGCTGTTAGTGGTTCTTCTTATGAGTGGGAGCAAAGTTGGAAATGACTTAATTTTGCCATCCTGGTGACATCACTTCACACAGTAGTTCACAGTAGAGTTGTTAGATATTGCATAAAATTAATTTTTCATCTTCACAGCATTTCAACATTTACAATTTCTAACACAAAATAAAAATGTTAAATAATCAAAAGGGTGAGATAACCACTTTATGAAAATTTTCTAGGCAAGAGGCTGTTATTAACACCTCTATTCCATTGTTTTAATTTATAGTTTCCTGTTAACCAATGGAATTAATATTAATCTCAAAGGCCTAATGGAAATAGCTACTCCGTTTTCTGTGAATTACTTGTTTACATCTTTTTCTTAATACGCTTTGCAAATATTTTGTTCCACTGAATAGTTTTACTTCTCACTTTCTATAATGTGTATTTTAATACAAAATGTTAAATGTTTAGACAATTAAATGCATTAATCTTTTCATTCGTAAATAATCCATAGAGTTTCTAATTTAGCAATGCCTTCTTTCCCTTAACCTGTAAGAATATTTACTCATATTTTATATTTATGAGTCATATTTATAAATATAAATGTATTAAACTAGTCTTTAAAGTTTATTTTAGTATGCAAATATCAAGAATGTTGATTTGATGTATGATGTAAGGTTATCATTAACTTTTCTCCAAATTGACAATTATACAAATAATATAGATTTAATTATATATTTTTCCTGCCTATTAGAAAACAACCATATACTCTGAATATATATGTATGTGTATACCCATTCCTTCCTTAATGATCTCTTGGTCTAGCTCATAAAACATCACATTACTCCATTGTATAGTTTTATATTTTGTTATGACATGAGGTAGAGTAAAGCTCCTCTTCATTATTTCCTTTTCTGAAATACCAAAGGCTATTCTTATAAATTACTTTCTGTGTGAACTTTAGAATAAACACCTTGGGATCTATTCCTAAACCATACATGTACATGCATGCATGCATATACACACAAATAAATATGCATCTTATTAAGATATTGAATGGGTTTTATCGTTTAATGTAAGAACAATTAATCCCTTATTTTATATTGAATCTTTTTCATTTTAAAACATGATCATTTTCTCCAGTCATTCCTTTTGACCTTTAGTAAAATATTTAACATCTCTTACAATGACTATTTGCAAGTATTTTGTCATTGTCGGTGCTATTTTCATTGGGATATTTCCAGTGCATTTTCTAGTTGTTGATTGTCATTGTTGTCAACAGGAAAGATGCTGATTTTTGTACATTACTTTTTTACTTTACACTTTACAAGATTATTATATTAATTATAACACTTCTTTGATTTTCAGGAATTTTCTAGAAATGCAAGCATTTCTTTTGCAATTCAAGAGTTTTGTCTTCTCTTCTCCTTAGTCAATTTTTAAATACAATTTGTTATTCTTGTATTAACTGGGACTTCCAGAAATAGGCTGGGTATAAAGGAAGAAAGTACATGTGAGAAGTGTTCAACTATTGTGACAAATCTGCATCTTTCAGGTATAGCTATGATGGCACACCAATTTGTGGTTGGCTTAGTGAATGAGCTAGATTCAGCAGAGTGCAATATAGAAACCAAGTTACCAATTTCTATTATTCATTCATTTTATGGCAACAAAGTCTTTCAGGTCAATTTTTTTATTTCTGTTCCTTTTTGTTTGTTTGTTTTAACTTTTGAGCACTTTTTAACATTAAAAACTCAAGCCTATCATTATTTACAGTATTTATTTTCATATACCTTATACCTAATGCAAATATCCCCAAAAAAACTGTCATTGCAAAACAATTCTACTCAATAAATTTAGAAAAATTGATATCTTCACCACCACAGATAAAACACTATTATTATATAGGAAGTAATCTTGGTTTCTCATTGAAGCATATAAGATCAATGCTGGTTTCATTCTAAATTCAGGTGTGACTAAAACTCAACTAAGGGAAGGGATCATAACAATTCCAAAAAAGAAAAACCTTTTCTTCTCCATATCTTATATTCTTAGAAAATAATTAAAAAAATTATTGTAGTAGGACCCAGACTTATTATTTATTCTGATCCCAAACTTTAGAGAAAGGATCAATAGAGCATGGTATAATGAACTAGAACTACTTTACCTTTTTTTTTTTTTTTTACCATTTTTTACCATTTTACCATTCAGATGACTGTATCCACTACTATAACACTTTTATATCTCAATTTACATTTTAATATTAAAAGACAAGCAAAATTCCTCATAACAATTTATAAGCAATAGCTATCTTTTTTCATTTTCCATAATAATTTTATAAAAATTGTCATTGCTAAAATTAGTTTTTTTAATATTTTTGTAAACCTTATTATTTTTGTTGCATTATTTCTTTTACAATTTCTGAAATTGTATAAGTAGAATAATTGTTTAAACTTGTGTTTGTCCAATATGATAGATATTATCGCCAGTGGCTATTTAAGTTTAAATGAATTAAAGTTAAATAAAATTAAAACCTCAGTTCTTTCGTCTCACTAACCGTAATCAAATGGTCAATAACAACTTGTGTCTAGTGTCTGTGAGGGATAGCACAGATATAGAACATTTCCATCATCACAGAATATTCTATTGGGCAGTGCTGGTTTAGAGTATGGCAAAACTGGCTTGTGTATAATTGTTGCCCATTATATATTGATGTATTTTTTTACATTTTAATAGTTCACTTTAAGTTTTATAGAGATTAAATTCTTTAGATCATTTACTGTTATTTTAGAAATAATTACTGTTTTAAATTTTAGTCCCTTTTAAAAACTACCTAGAACTCTCTGGGTAGAAGTTGTTTAAGAACCTCAAAATTGGAAACATCAGGATTCAGGAGAAAAAAATGGGGAGGGGAATATCAGAAAGATAATAAGGAGAGGCCACTTTACTCTTTCACATAATGGTATTAGTTCTTTTCTTTTTAAGTTTTTACCTTAATTCAAGTTAGTTAACATATAGTAATATATTAGTTTCAGGTTTACAATATAGTGATTCAACAATTCCATACATCACCCAGTGCTCATCACAGAAAGTACACTCCTTAATCCCCATCACTTATTTAACACATACTCCCAACCCTGTCCCCTCTGGTAACTATCAGTTTGTTCTCTATAGTTAAGTCTGTTTCTTGGTTTCTCTTTCTCTCTTTTCCTCTTTGATTGTTTTTCTTTTTTCTTCTTAAATTCCACATATGACTGAAATCATATTTTATTTCTCTTTCTCTGAGTTAGCTTGCTTGTCATTATACTCTCTAGCTCCATCTATGTCATTGCAAATGGCGAGATTTCATTCTGTTTTATGGATGAGTAATATTCTGGTGATATCGGTTCTTAAAATACTTGGATTCTTTACTCATCTATTCATTAACTCCACAACTATTTACTAAGCCCCTATAAATGTGAGTCATTATTACAAATGCTAAGGATACTGGACATAAGCAAAAATAATATGTATAGACTGCTACATGGCACTAGGTGTTAAAGCAAAAAAAACCCCAAAATTGTAGGGAAGCCAATAGGTATTTGGGATTGGAGAGGAATTCTTATCTTAAATTGACTGAGCAGAAAAGACTCAAATCAAGTGATATTAGAGCAGGGACCTAAAGAAGAACCTACTGTGTTAGACTCAAGAATATTTTTGTTGTAGGCATTATGCTAGATTTTGGAGTCACGGAGAAGAAAAAGTCTTTTAACAGATCCTCAGGAAGATCTAGTGAATTTAAGGGAAGACGATCAATGACAACCCATTACCATCCAACTTGCTAAGTAATATTTTAGAAATATGTGCATGTAGCAATATTTTCTTATCCACTAGCTGGTATTTTCCCCCAAAGTGAGTAAGCCTTATTAACAGTATCAAAAATAATAATCCATTTCCTTATTCAACATTAATTTTAGCAGAACATACCTAATGTTAAATCAAAAAAATTTAAAAATCTATTAGCTAAAGTTAACCCTATTCTGGATAATATAAACACTTCTAATTACTTTTCATTTTTTGAAGTTAAACCATCTTCCTTTCCAGTGGGATAAGGTAACATTTGTTAAGGCTAATAAACATAGAATCTAAAATTTAATACATAAGCCAAATTTATGTATGTCATCCTTCTTTTGTCAAGTATATCCTAGTAATAAAGGTGATAAAACATGGAAACTTTTTATAGTGAATCTGATCCTACTGACAGGATTTATTAATTTACAACCGTTTTACAAAAAAATGTGAATTAACTGAAATTTTCCTGTTATTATTCTCTGATTATTTTTTACTAACTCCACAAGTAAAGTATGCTATTCAGAAATTTGTATTTTTGAATTTTTGTTTTCTAAATTGAGTTTTAACAATCTTAAAATAAAAACAGATATAATTTTTCATGTACTTCATGATGGATGCCTTAGAAAACTTACATGGAGAGAGATAAACACATCTATTAGTTATCTTCAATTAACCATGAAATAAATAAAAGGCAGATATATGATTGATTACTAAAAAGCTTTGAGTAATTGGGTAATATGGCAAATGTAATGTTATATGTTCATAGAGTATAATCTAAGAACATGATTTTGTTCATATAAATTAATTACAAAGCAGTTGAAATTAATATGACTTTTAGGTAAGGACACAATGTAAGGAGTTTTAAAGATAGAAAACATCTGAAAATAAAGGATTCCTATCATTTTTTATATGACTATAAAAGGATGTCTTACTCTACTAAAGTTAGAAACCATTACTTGTTTTGGATGAGACTTATAAACAACAAAAAAAAAGATATTTATTTAAAGCCTGTGTTTTAATTAAGCAAAGCTTTCAATGTAAATTAATTCAGCCTAGATTTTAGTCATGTGTAACATCATATAATTTTACTGTTATTTCTACAGTCCATTAGTTTAAAATTGATTCAATTTATGCTAACAGTTGAGTGATTAAATAATTTCTGAGGAAATTTTAATTATCACTGTGGCTGTTTTCTAGATATAAATTAAAAGGTCTTATACACAAGTGGAATTAATAAAAAGAGATTTTTAGAAAATTCAGAATCTATAGTGGGAACAAAAGCTATTTATGTTCTATTCACAATTTGTATATTTAGTTCTCCTTATTTTTAAGTTATATATTGGTGTTGGAAGAAGAAAGATGACTTGAGGAGTCACCTATTTTATACCCATTACTTTGAGAGTGGCTTTCTACAGGGCCTTTGCACATACTGTTTGCTCAGCCTATAGTATTTTATCCTTGAATGTTAGTGTGTTTTCCTCCCTCATTTAAATCATGTTCCAGCTAAAATACCACTTTTTAAGAAAGGATTTTCCTGATGACCCAAATCCCTGATACTGCTTTACTTTTCCTTATAGCAATTACTAACATTGCAATATTCTTTGCTTATTTCTGTGATATTCAGTCTCCCTCAAACTTTGCCAACACTAGCATGTAATATCCATGGGAGCAGGGTGTCTATTTTGTTTAAAATAGATATTCAGGGCCTAGAAGAGGGCCAGGCATTATAAAAGATGCTGTCAAATATCTGGCAATGCATACATGAATAAATGATTAGCTCTATATTTTTAATGTTTATTTATTTATTTGGAGGGGGGGAGATAATCCCAAATAGGCTCCCTGTGTGCTGATCTAAGGAGCCAAAAGTGGGGCTCAGTTGGGGGGCTCTAATGGGGGCTGGGTTCCATGGGGGTCTTGAAGAAGGGAGAGCTCAAAGTTGAGCTCCACAGGTAGCTTGATGCTGGGTTGGATCCCACAAATGATGAGATCATGACCTGAGCCAAAATCAAGAGTCAGAGGTTCAAATGGATGTAAAGGAGACAGAAGGTCATTTCAGATTCAGAATAAAGTGAAGAGTTAAGAGTTCCAAAGCTACCTGTAACAATTTTTTTTTCTATCTTGAGGTATTTCCTATAGTCTAAAGTGGTTCCCCAAACTACTGTAATATGCCAAGTGAGCTGTAGCCTTAATGGATAAACACCCATGTCAGATCAATTCCCTACAGATGAATAAAGGATAGGTTTCCTTATCTTTCAATTAGAAGGTACTACAATTGAGAAACAGCTCTACCCTTATGAGCCTACAAATTAGCTATATTGGAAGAGAATTTCAATTAGATATTGAGGTCAAACATTCAGAGGTGTGTCTCCTTAGAACTCCTGCTTCTCCCCGGTCTGGAATTCTGACCTCAAGATATACCTCTGCTCCTTCCCCAGGCTATGGTTTTATTCTGTTTTCTTACCCCCCTGTACATGGGTTTTCTTCAGTGCCATACCAGCAACATTGTGTTTGCTCTTATCCCTCAAATTAAGTATTTTACTCCATAGAGAAACCAGTCTTTGTTAGGCTTGGGTATCAGAGTAAACCTCGTCTCTTCTATATTTTGGAAGATTTTGCATAGAATTAGTACAATTTCTTCTTCAAACGTTTAAGAGAATTCACCAAGGAAGTCATGTAGGCCTGAAGTTGTCTTTGCGGGGAAAGTTTTCAAGTACAGATAGTTTCCTTAATAGTTGCATGGGCTATTCAAGTTATCTATTTCTTCTTGATTGAATTTTGATAATTTGTGGTTTTCAGGGAATCTGTCCATTTCATTTAAGTTGTTGAATTTATTGCCATAAATTTTTTGTCATATCTTACTATTTTCTAAATATCTGTAGAATATTTATTGATGTCACCTCTCACATTCCCTTTGATGTCTTTTGACCCACAAATGATTTTAAAACTTTTAGGTTCCAAATATTTGGGAATATTCTTAAATATGTTTTAAATATTTAAATCTCTTAAATATGTTTTTCTCTATAACAATAAAAGAGATCCCACACACAGGTAAGTACATTTTTTCCCAAGCCATTTATTTATTTAAGGAACTGAGTTAATCATTGTGTAGCATGTTCACACAATCTATATTTGACTTATTGCTCTTTTGATACTATTCAACATGTCTTTTCTTTCCTTTATATTTCCTGGGATTAAATCTAAAAGTTTGTAGATTCAGATTCAATTTTTGGCAAGAATAATTTGTAGGTGGTTTATTATCTATCTTTATTATTACTTCATGGGCACATATAGACTGGTTTTTTCCAAGATTTGTGTTTTCAATTGTTAGCCAATCCATCCATTATTAAGTTTGCTAGCAACATTTCATGTGATTTTTATAGTATCCAGTAAGAACTGTTACCTAGATCTATTATTTAATTTGGGCTTAAAATGATGATTTTATAGTTATTTTTTTCCCAAATTAGGTGGACTTCTATAAAGGAAATTAACCTTAGCAAATATTTGGCTACCCTATAACAGTTTATATTATAAATTAGTAATAATTTCTTATTTGCCAATTTGCAAAATAATGAGTTATTATACCAGCACTCTTCAAAAGTAAAAGTATAATTTAGCCTCCAAACTGAAACACTTGTGAGTGAAATAGGGTAGTATTAATAATCAACCTAACATTGAAGCCCTGAGTGGGTCAGTCAGTTGGTTGATTGTCTAATTCTTGATTTCAGCTCAGGTCATGATCCAGGGTTGTGGGATCCAGCCCTGCCTAGGGCTCCCCACTGAGCATGGAGCCTGCTTAAGATTCTCTCTCTCCCTCCTTCTGTCTTTCTCCCCTGCTCCCACACTCTCTCTCTCTCTCTCTAAAATAAAATTAAAAAAATTTTTAAGTAATTAACTTAACATAGTAGTCATTGAGAATGTTCCAGGCAAATCTATCCAAAGGTGATCCATGAGCACTTTTTAAAATTCACTGATTCTTATGTATTTTGTCTCACTTCATTGCAACCATTATTCTTTTTGATGCCCCAATTGCTTTATCTTTGACCATGGAGATACATTTCACCTTGGCTCCTGTGTCCTTTTAAGATGATCTCGTAGTCTTGGATAGATTCCTTGCTTTCTTAGACAAGATACTTCGTGTTCATCTTATATATATATTCTTCCTCCCAGATCTGGAAACAGTAATTTTTCAAAGTTGCCTTTTTTCTTTTAGTGAGTAATGGTGTGATTGCTCACTAAAATAGCTATGGAAGATGATTGCTTCCATCTTGTCATTGCTTTTATGCTTTCTCAATAAACAGAGCTTGGAAAGATGCATTTTTTAAAGGACGATTAACAATAATAAGTATGCTGACATTTTCAAATCAAAAGAAATATTATTGGGATTTTTCTCAATTTATTTATTTTTTACTTGCTTTTTCTTTTATTCTAAAAATATTGATTACATCTTTGCTTTGTATATTGCCTATATTGTTCTTTGTAATATATGTTCACTTAATACCAGTATTTTTACTGACAATGACTATTTAATTCGCTCTTAATTTCTTTGGTGTTATTTTAATCCTTAAAGGTATCCCAATAACAGTGTTAGTTAAAATGCTGTGTTTTTAAATCATGTTAAACAATTCTTGTGTAAGTGGTTATGTAGTAACCAAACTGATGTGGGACTTGGGGGTATTTTTTAAAATTGTATTTTATAATTTATGAAAAACATTTAAAGTTCCAAATTCAAAATGATAAAACAAGATACTTTAAAAGATTGTAGCTTCTTTATCACTTTTAGCATGCTTCTATTTTTGCTAGCCTCCCCAAAAGTAACATTACTAAGACCAAAGTAATGCTGCAATATTGAAACTAGTATTACAATGCTTAGTGACATATCAGCACATGAAGGTATACCTCTAATATGGAATGACTATCTTAAGTGTCTCTGATCTCATTCTAGTCACAAGCAAGCTTTTTCCTTGTCTAATTTACATATTTATATATGCTATGCTAGTTCACCTAAACTGGGCATTGTCAGGTGTCTGCTTTGGTATGCTAATTTTACGCAAATCTCTGTAGTATTTTAGATACCAGTCCTTAAATTTAGGTTATTTCATCACAGTTCTTTGTACAATGGCTGAGTTCATCAGCACATTTTTATTTTTGTTATGTCCTATTCTGACCCTACTGCTGTTGTACAGATTTGTAGAAACCAGAAGCTACTGATGTATTATTCTCCTTTGAGAATAGGCGAATGCTAGAGATGCTGGAAATTCCATTTTTAGAGCTGTTTCATGCAAAGGGTCATATGCTATAAAAATAATGTCTCCCAAGAAACCCTCATCCTGAAAGATTCAGCTACAAATGTCTACAATGAAACTCTAGAAGTGCGGGAAATGATCTGTCCCTATGGCATAGCTTACTCTAGTAGTTGAACCTTCACTTTGTTTCATGATTTTTTTTCCAGTTCATTTTAGATGATGGACAGAGAAAATAATATGTCTCTAAAAGAGTTAATATTGTGTTCATTCCTATAGTGAAATAAAATATTCTGCAAAAGATGGCAAATTTCAGTTTAAGAAATGCTATAGTAAAGAAAACTGTCAATTTGTTAACTGATTAATATTCAAAATTATTTGACCACAGAATTTTTTTCCTCTTCTATATCACATATTAATATGACAAGGATTAGTGTTCTATAGAGTACATACATTTTTTTAAAGGCTGCATTAAATGAAGTTCAATAAGTACATTGATGGTAAACCTTATCAGGGTTTTTTAACTGCTCCTGTGAACCAAGAATTCTCAAGTTGGAGTATATTATAGACCATCTTCCAAAGTTTTTTGTGTAAGTATCACTTTTCTACATGATACAAAGTGTGAAATATTATTTGGGAGGTGTAATCATTCTTAATTTTCACAATTTATTTCCCTCTTTCTTAGAGAAGTTCATATAATTTCTACATCATGAAATGCAGAGAAATATTATTATATTACTTATCCTAATCATTATTAATACATTTAACTGTATAAATTGAGGTGCATACATCCAGAATTCTGCATAAGTCATAAATGTAAAGTTCAATGAATTTTAACAATCTGAGCCCACCTGTGTAACCAGCATTCAGCTCAAGAAATAAAATATTACACTTATCTATTAAAGGAAAGAAAGGGGCGCCTGGGTGGCTCGGTTGGTTAAGCGTCCAACTTCGGCTCAGGTCATGATCTCACGGTCTGTGAGTTCGAGCCCCACGTCGGGCTCTGTGCTGACCGCTCAGAGCCTGGAGCCTGTTTCAGATTCTGTGTCTCCCTCTCTCTCTGCCCCTCCCCTGTTCATGCTCTGTCTCTCTCTGTCTCAAAAATAAATAAACGTTAAAAAAATTTAAAAAAAAAAAAGGAAAGAAAAATACACATTTCCTCAGACCTTCCAAGGCCACTTATTTTCTTCAAAAGAATAGTAAACAGTGGGGTCAGGAGAAAATTCTATAGAAATACCACCAAGTTGAACTAGATGAACTTAATCCTACACTGCAGAAATTAGAACAGAGGTTTTGCATATCAACTCACCAATAGTCACACTAATGATCCATACTCCTTCTAAAGCTTTAGATCTAAGAAATTGTCTAACAAAAATGTAGAGTGAATACTATAAGTGAAATCCATTCAACCTGTCTTTCAGCAAATGTTCCATGCGCTATGGCTACATCCCTCTGTTCCCTGATCTTTTGTACACTGACAGTGGGGTTGGAGATGTAGTGAATAATAATATAAATAGACTTGTCCATAGAAGTGCTAATTCATGGGAGAAAGAGGAAAAATGACTGGTAATTACAGACAATATTCATGGACAGTGGTGGAAGTGGCAGGCAGGGACAATTCTCTGTGGAGCAACATATGCATCACTTGAAAAAATGGCTCTTCATTTTGTGTGTGTGTGTGTGTGTATGTGTTTGTGTGCTATCTGTAATTGTCTTTTCTGTCTGTTTTCGTGGTCATTTAAAGTTATTTGGAAAAAGCTGATGAGGTTCTCTCGATTGTCACTATTTTAACTCACCACTTATAATAGCTATAAAAAAATTGATGTCTACTATGTTCCCACCATTATGTTTCTGTGTCAAATTACACCATCACTAAATCTCACCTTTACACTGTAAAGTAGATATTATTAGTCCCATTTTATTAATGAAGAAAACCAATAGAGAGGCAAAGCACCTTGCCTTAAACCATACCAATACTACATTGAGGAAACAAGTTTTAACTCTAGCTACATCTGGCACAAAAATCAAGGTCTTTGCACTTCAACATGCAGACTATAAAATCCTTTAGGTTCTCTATTCGTGAGAGCAACACTGTGAGATGGGGATTGTTTTCATTCCACAGAAGGGCAATAATAGAGCTCAGGTTTGAACCCAGGTCAGAAGATTATGGGAGCATTACTCTTTCAACTAACCCAATAGCATATACATGTGCATATTTCTCTTTTTAAATTCAACTTTATAAAACCTTTTTCTACTAAGTTAAAAGACTTACTATATCAAAGAAAAGGAAATATGCTGCTAACTTCCAATCTAAATGAAAACTCACAGTTTGAAATGGGAAGAGGGCACTAACATGTCTTTTATTTTTAAGGTGCAGCCCAAGAAATGGTTTCTTGGTCAAGGAAACAGAAGAATAGAGCTGGATTTGCATCATTCATTTTTGTTTCTATGATTGACAACATTAATATTTCTATGCTGCAGTTAAGGGATGATGTTCCCTTTCTCAGATTTTAATATGTATTGAGATTAAAATAAAATGTAAGTACATGAAAATAAGCACCTGATAAACATTAAACATAAAATTACATCAGTTAGCATTATGTACCCAAAGATAGATATATTTACAGAAATGTAAAGCACATTTTAGTGCAATGAGAGAGAAACACTACCAATTATACCATTTTTGGTTTAACATTTTTACCCTTAATTTTCTGACTCGTCTGGGGGAATTGGTCTTATATTTTCTTTTGTTTGTTTATTTGTTAGTTTGGAGAGAGAGAGAAGGAGAGGCACAGAGGGACAAGGAGAAAGAAAATCTTAAGCAGGCTCCACACCCAGCATGGAGACCCACGTGAGGCTCGATCTCATGACCATGAGATCATGACCTGAGCCAAAGTCAAGAGTTGGATGCTCAACCGCCCGAGCCACCAGGTGCCCCTGGTCTTTTCTTTTCTGTCTTTTCTTTTCTTTCTTTTTTTTTTTTTTTAATTTTTTTTTTAACGTTTATTTATTTTTGAGACAGAGAGAGACAGAGCACGAACGGGGGAGGGGCAGAGAGAGAGGGAGACACAGAATCGGAAGCAGGCTCCAGGCTCTGAGCCATCAGCCCAGAGCCCGACGCGGGGCTCGAACTCATGGACTCACAGACCGTGAGATCGTGACCTGAGCTGAAGTCGGCCGCTTAACCGACTGAGCCACCCAGGCGCCCCTCTTTTCTTTTCTTAATTGCTTTTATACTTCATAAAGTTAACATGCCATGAAAGCAGCAAAAAGTCAAAAATGTTACTGATTTTGGACCTTAGAAAGTAATGTATAATTGAAATATACACACAAGAAAAAATGATTTTTCTGTAAGATGAATGTTACAATAGTTATCAGTAGACTCTTCCTAAAAAGGGAAGTTAAAATATGGCATAAATTACACTTCTGTTGACAGAACTGTTTTGTGTATCAACAAAATTGACTTAGAAGTTTCACAATTTTATTAGCCTTACTCGGGTATATTTCCATATAAGAAATTGTACCCGTCTAAAGTGTATAACTAATTGTGATAGAGATATACACTGTAAAACCACTGTCTAAATCAAGATACACATTTGCACCACCTCAGAAGGATTCCTTAAGTCCCATTAGAGTCCAACCCTTCCTCTGCACCCTGCCTCAAGCAGTCACAGATGTTTTTGGTTACTATAGATCAGTTTGCATTTTCTAAATATTTATAAATGAAATCAGATGGTATGAACTCTTTTGAAACAGGCTCCTCTCAGCATAATGACTTACAGATTCATACATATTATTGTGTATATCAGCAGTTCATTCACTTTTATTGTTGAGCAATATTCAATTGTAAAGATTAAATCACATTTTATTTATCCATGCATCCATTGATAGACATTGGAGTTGTTTGAAGTTTTTGGTTATTTTGCATAAACTGCTATGAATATTTGCATGTCAATCCTTTGTGTGGATATGTATTATCAATTATTTCAAATAAGTAACTAGAGTAAGTAGCTGGGTTATTTGGTAGGTATATATTGTTGTTTTTTAAGAAACTGTCAGTTTTCCAAAGTAATTGTACCATTTTACATTCCCACCAGGAGCGCATGAGAGTTTGTATAGCTGCACATCCTCACAAATAAGTGAAATTTTTAACCTTTACTGTTAGCATGCAGGGGTTACTTTTTTGTTTTAATTGTAATTTCTCTAATATTTAATGATGTTGACATTTTCATGTGTTTATCTGCCATGTACATGCCTTTTTTGCGAGGTGTGTGTTCAATCATTTTGAATGGTTTTATATTAGATTTAATACTTAAATTGTACAGTTGTTATTTGTCTTCTATTACTGGTTTTTGGAATTCGTCTATGTTCTGCATATAAATCCTTTGTCAGACACATGTAGTGTGAGCATTTTCTCCCACTCTACACACTCCACAGCTTGCCTTTTTATTTTTTAATAGCATCTTTCGAGAAACAACAACAAAAGGAATTTTGATGAAATCTAATTGATTATTTTTATTGTTTCTGTTTCTTATATTCTATCTAAATTCTTGCCTATTCCAGGTTCACACAACACTGTTTTGTTTAGTATCATTATGGGGCCTTAATTTTTGCATATAGGACTATGTTCCATATCAAGTTAATTTTGGTGCATAGCATGAGGTAAGGATTGATATTCCTTTTTCTTCCATAGATACATATAATTGTTTCAGCACTATTGGACCTCTTTTCTCCCCAGTAAATGGCCTTGAAAACTTTATCAGAAATCAGGTGATCATATATACAGTTGGTCAATTTCTGTACTCCCTACTTTTGTTTAATTGATCGGTGTCTATTCTTTCAACTCTACAACATTGTCCTGATTACTAGAGCTTTGTAGTGGGTCTTTAAATCATGTAGTATGGATCCTCCAACTTTGTTCTTTTAAAAAAATTGCTTTAGCTACTCTTGGTCATTTATATTCCCATAGAAGTTTTAAAATTAGCTTGTCAATAGTTTTTTAAAATGCTTGTAGGATTTATTGGCATTGCTGTGAGAAAAATATAGATGTATATATTAAAAACTTTAACAATATTGCATCTTCCAATCCATGAACATGATATATACATCTTCATTTACTTAAGTCTTATTTAGTTATCTCATTCCAGTTTTATTGTTGTCAGTGTAGAGTTCTTACATGTATTTTATTAATTTGTTACACAAAAAACAGTTAAATAACAACTCAATGTGTTTTGATATTATTGTAAATTGAATTTAAAAAATCATGTTTCACTTATTGATGGCTAGTATATAAAATCCAGTTGATTTGTATATATTAATCTAGTATACTCCCACCTTCTAAATTTGCTTAATTCTATTTGTTCTTCTGTATATTTCTTAGGATTTTCTATAGAAACAATTGTGCCATCAGCAAGTAGAACTTTATTTCTAATTTCCCAATCCCTCTGCCTCCTATTTCTTTTTTAATGTTTTATTTTCATTGTTACATCCTCTATTACAATCTTAAATCAGAGTGTCATCAACTACCATATGATCTTAGAGGGAAAGCATTAAATATTTTATTACAAAGTACAGTATTAGCTGTAGGTTTTTATAGATGCTTTGTATCAAAGAATATGTTTTTTTATTACTACTTTACTGAACATTTTTATTTTGAATAGATGTTGAATTTTGTCAAATGGTTTCTTTGCACGTATTGATATAATCTTGTGATTTTTGTTTTCTCTTTTAGTAATAAAAATATTTTATAATCATGAAATAACCCTCTTTATCTCTGGTAGTTCCTTTTGTCCTGATGAATCTTTTTATCTGATTTTATATTTATCTGTTATATTATATATTTATCTGATTTATATCTACTATTATATTTACTCTTAGGATTGTATATATTTTTTCATCTCTTTACTTTCAACTTACCTATGTTTGTGTATTGAAAGTGAGTCTCTTTTGAATGGCATATATTTCATTGTTTATTTATAAATTTTTAAATTTTTTTAACGTTTATTTATTATTGAGAGACAGAGACAGATCATGAGCATAGGAGGGACCCAGAGATGGGAGACACAGAATCTGAAGCAGGCTCCAGGCTCTGAGCTGTCAGCACAGACCCCGATGTGGGGCTCAAACTCACAAACTGAGAGATCGTGACCTGAGCCGAAGTCAGACGCTTAACCAACTGAGCTACCCAGGTGCCCCTCGTTGTTTATTTTTTTAATTTTTTCAGATGATCTGTGCCACATATATGGAGTGTTTAGTCCATTAATATGTAATGTAATGCTAACATAGTTGGATTTTGTTGTACACATTTACTATTTGTTTTCTTTTTGTACCTCTTATTTTTTGTGTTGCTCTGTTCCTTTTATTTCTTTGAATAATTATTCTCATTATTTGAGTAGTTTCCACATAGTGGCATTATACATAAGCTATTCAAATAATACATACACATGTGTATTGGTTTTATATATATAATTTTGTATTTTTTAATGATTTCTCTAAAGGTATGTTATGTACACTTAACTTTTTACATTTTAATTAGAGTTGATATTATACACATTCATGTAAAGTATAGAAACCTTGAAATTATGTTGGTTTATTTACCTTCCTTTACATATTTTATGTTAGTATTCATATATATATATATATATATATATATATATATATATATATATATATATCAGTATACATTATAAAGTCTGCAAGAAAGTTTTATAATTTTTGTTTGAAACACTCATATATTTATGCCATGAAAAATAAAGAAGAAGGATACGCATTACCTCCTGACTGCCTAAGTTTCGTCTAGTCTTTGTTCCTAATTTCTATAGTTTCCATTTTCAATTATATTTTTATTTGGCATTTTCTATTTCTATCTAGTATTCCCTATGTGTCTGCTGAGACTTCTATTTTTTTTTTCATTTGTTTCCACATGCATTTTCCTCTACCTCATTGATTATCTTTATAAAAACTGTTTCAAAGTCCTTGTTTGAGAACCTAACTTTAGTAATATCTTGAAATTGATCTCTGTTTATTTTATTTTCCTGTCAGAAGAATAGATCACACTGTATTGATTCCTCATATTTAAGTAATTTTGGATTATATTCTGGAAATTGTCAGAGTTGTGTTGTTGAGGCTTCACATTCTGTTATATTCCTATAAATTAAAAATTATCTTCCTTATGATAAAATTGCAAATTCTTCTTGCCTGGGGAAAGCACCTCAACTCTGAGTTTCCTCTTTTTATGCTTCACCACAAGCTGCTTTAAGTCTTCCTTATGCTTGCATGGCTCAGTGGTTAGCCAGGGATTTGGAAAGAGTTTATATATAAAACTTAGGACTAATTCCCTTCCAGGATTCCCTTGTCACCTTCTAGGAGTATGATTGCTCTGATTCTACCTTTTGGTTCTTTAAGGTAGAGATAATGTAGGTTTCTACCTGTGTTTTAACTTTCCTAGGTCACACTGGGACAGTGGCCTGCCTTGAAATTAATTTATAAAAGTGAGAAACACCCCCTGATGTAACCATCTTTTAAGTTTTACATGTTCTCCAAAAAAATATACAGGTTTTTCTCACTTTCAGGTTTCCAAAAAGTTTTTCCTGATTTTATGGTTATTATCTTTGAAGTGATTCATTTTTTGGAAGCATTTTTGATATACTTGAAGAGGAATTCCTTGGGATAGAACAATTTAATTCTTTTCTCAGAAGGCAATAATATGTCTCTTGGATAGATTTCAAAACATATGGCACTCTGTAAAAAGATTATCTGAGAGATTAGACGATTATCAAAAACAAGATTTTCAAAAAGTAGGCATCCAAAAATACAAAGAATTACAGCAATGAATTAAAGAAAAAAAGCAGAGTTAGAAAAATCTTAACCCTAAAATAGCATTAATTTTTTTCCAAGTAGATATATAGCTTGTAGTTTTATGAACTGGATTTTGCTTTGGTCGTTGCCTGTACCCCTTCCAGATGGCACAATATAAACTGTATGTCATATAGACAGGAAAAGAGAGAGGCAGGCTGTCTAAACACATGGCTCTCAAGAATCTAATTTCTCATAACTGATAACATGTATAAACACAATTTCCTCTTCAGTTAAAGTTGTGTCCATGGACTCCTTTTAAAGAATAATTTCATTTTTTATCAGATGCGTATCTAGTCCCAAGAACCGTATCAACAAGACTGCTTCCTTTCAGTTATCTATTATATTCTATGACTATGAATATTTTATTCATGGAAACTAAAATTCCTCATAGGAAATACATTCAGAATTTTGATCCAGAAGCTGAAATGAATATTTTCATTTATTTTGAAAATCAAGTATGGATAAGTTACAGATGAAACAAATTCCTTAATGCTCTCTATTGACTTATTTTTTCTTCTATCACTTTAAAACTAAACAATGTCTTTAATAGCTTGTATTTTTAACAGTGAAGGCCTATTTCTTTGGTAATATGGACAATTGAGTATTTTAGGCAATTGATCTTGAATTAGATTTGGTGAGAATGCCAAAAAAGATGTTATCTGAAGTCATATAGAATAGTAGCTGGTCAAGAATCCCATAGTTGAATAGCATGTAGTACAATGAAATTGGGTCCATTTGAAATATAATAACTGTGTTATAACTGTGAAATATTACCTTTCTATCCTTTCATTTACCTCATTACTAAAATGGGTATAACTATTAATTTATCTCAAGATTTTTTTTTTTTGAGATTTAGTGCTTGGATGAAATTCTAACTTCAATTGGTTATGAGTCATTTGATATTGAATCCAAATTTCTACTCAATCTTCATTTAATGAGAGAAAAGCCATGTTAGAGACTAATGGTAATAAAATATACCTCAATGACTAAAATTTATAAAAGTAATCTGTAACATTTCATGCATTCTTTGGAAAAGCTGGGTAGTATTGAACTGTTACCTTTATGTATAGAAAATGGAGTGGTCATTAAACTGTCTAATCTTTGTTGATGAAACATGGCATTAGGACTGTAACATATCAAAGCAGAGAGTTATGTTTCCAACTCATATTTATATTGTGTAATAATGGAAGAAATATTGTTGTATATTAGACTTACAGTCCATTTCATTTCTGACAGTAGTTTGAAAGAATTTTTAATGAGAGAACATAATGAAGCCTTCTGTTTTGAAATCTTCTGACCTAGTTATTATTTCAAACATTACCAATTATTCTCCTATTTTATCACTCTGTGTTAAGGTTCTAGACTCAATTTATTTATAGAACATTAGAATAAAAATATAAAGATTTTTCTATTACGTTATATCCAAGAATAATTTGTTAAGAAATATTTCCAATACCTTTTCTAGTATCTACAAACTAGATACTAGTTTTCAAGTATCGAGATACTAAAAAAGGTATTGGAAATTTTAAATTTGTAAATTTTAAATTGGAAATTTTAAATTTACAAGGATTTTGATCATCACAGCTTATCAGAGGACCAACAGCCAGATAATAAAAGTGAATTAGATATTGTGAGATAAACACAGAATTTATTTTCATTAAATGTCTTATATTTAAAGCTTACTAAGCTCATAAAATGCAGGCAACATTTCTATAGTTTTCTATCTCTTTACAAAACAAAATGTGTCCTCGTAAGTTTTTACTCATTATTTATTTTCATAAACCTTCAGTTTGAAGGTTTATAAACATCCTTTGCATTGTAGTCTAGTTGTGTGTCTTGATAGTACAGAGCGTATATTTTCCTTCAAACCATTTCTTTAAAAAAGTAAAGTGGAAAGTGTATATTTCCTTAAGCTAGAATAGCATCCACCTGAATGATATCTTTGCAGCTGAATTTGCTGTTAGGTTTGCTGTGCTCAATGCTCACTGGTCTAATCAGAGACTCAGGGTCTACACCCAGGGAGAAGCAACTGGCCAGAGGCCAGGACACTGCCTTCACCAGCAAGCTCTGCAGAAGGCAAGGCGAGTACAACTCTCTGAGACTGGGGATGTGCTTAGAAACTGCTAAAATCAGCTGAATGGTAAAACATCTCAGATGTGTTGGAGGAAAACAATAAACCATCAAGATAAACAAGACATCATTAGAGTGCTTGATGGGCATTTCTTGAATAAGATTTTGAGCTGTGAATACTTTGTGTCTACCTCTGCCCATAGGACACAAATGAATTCTGTAATTTGGTAACAAAGTGGAAGAATATTGCTTTATTCTCCACCTGGTTTCCTGGGGGGAAAATAATACTAATTCAAAGGGCAAATACTTTGTTAAACATATTTCTTTACCAGCAACCCAGCATAGTTTTCAACATTTAAACTCACACATTGCTATTTTATTCTAATATCTTGAAGCTAGTGTTTGGGAAAAGGTGCTAATAAAAACAGGTTTTCCCGTACATTCTCCTGAATAATAAGCCGGCAGTTGGAACACTTTTCCCCATAAGCCCAGTATGCTATAACAAGCAAATATTTGGAGACCCATTAAAATTGAGCACACTAATTTAGTCCCCTTAATATATTCTGGTTTTGTTTCTCAGTTAACTAAGGATGTCCATGGTATATATTCAAAATAGTGCCTATTTTTAAAATACATATATTTTAAAAAAAAGTATCCATTACCATATACATACCCCCCCCCAAAAAAAAAACACATTAGAGAAAAGAAAAACAAACATTGCACAATTAAGTATTGTCACAGAATGGATCATACTATTATCCCAGAGACATGAAATAGCTGTGAGGAATTGTATTGAAAATCCACTTGAGGTGATGGTATGGAACCAGTTTTTCTTGTCTTGCAAGTTTTAAAATAATATTTGAAAATTAAATAGAAAAAAAAGATAGTCTTTAAAGAAATTCTTCTAAAGTTATGGAATTTCAGAGTTCAAAATGAGTGGATCATAGAGTTTTATGTGTGTTTGTGTACCAACTTCTCACATTTCATAGTATACACTTATAGAAAAAATAATGCAGAGAAGCAAAGGAGTGAGGGCACAAAAATATAGGTGTCAGAACAATGATCCTAATCTCAACTATTTGGTTTTTTCTATACCACATGTTTTAATGAGGAAAATTTAGATTTTCTTTTTTTCCTTTTTGAGATTAATACATGAGTTTTGTACAGTATTAAACTGGCAAAATATGTGAAAATTGGACAGAGCATTCCTTCACTCATTCCCTTCTTAAGGCAAGTATGTAGATAAGATTGAAATAACATATAATAACATCTATTGAGATACAGTTGGACCATGCATTGATTAATTGATAACATTTGATGAGCTGGCATTTCTCTTGATGAATAATGTAAACATAAAAAATAAAACATATTTCCCACTGTTCTCAGTTCTAGATACCTTTGAATTTTTCAATATATTGCATAACAGAGAAATCTTATTTCAAAAATAATTTTGATGTATGATTTTTTTATATTAATAGTAAGTACTTTAATCAAAATAATGGCATGTTATGCATTCATAGAGTACAGCAGACATCATAAAGAAAAATAGTAGCAATCCTTGCACCCTTGCCATTATTTCCTCCTTCTTCCACTGCACATAGATAAAATATTTTAGTCATTTCTCACCCTGAATTATTTGTATACATTTCGCCAATTTCTTGCTTTATGGAAGGTAAATGTTAGCTATGAACTCTCCTTCACAGAAGCCAAGAAATTTATCATTTAACTTATGTTCCATCTCTCATTATCCCCTTCTCCCAATATGTTGATAATTTGATAATTATTTAAATTATTTTATTTCTTAGTTGTGTAACTTTATATAATTTGCTTACATGTTTTCTTCATATGCCATCAATTACCATCAAGCTCCCATCTAGATCAGATAAGGATACCTTGTTCTTAATCTTTTTACTTTTACTTCTCATGATACCTGCCACCTCTCTTATCAGCACCTTAGCTTGATAGGGTCACAAATAATATATACTATATTCTGTCTTATGCTCTCAAGGTGGAATAAAACTAAAAATACTTTATTTGTATTGTTATTATTTTGTAACATTATTAACTGCAATACTAGTTGTATTTTAATGTTTTTATTTATTTATTTATTTATTTATTTAATTTTAATTTATTATTTTTTTTTAGAGAAAGAGAGACACAGCGTGAGCAGGGGAGGAGCAGAGAGAGAGGGAGACACAGAATCTGAAGCAGGCTCGAGGCTCTGAGCTGTCAGTACAGAGCCCTAGGCCAGGCTCCAACCACAAACCCGTGAGACCATGACCTGAACCAAAGTGAGAAGCTTAACCAACTGAGCTATCCAGATGCCCCAATCTTAGTTGTATTTTAAAATAACGTTTGCTTTCCTAGTGCTTTCTCTTTTTTCCCTCTTGTGCCTTTCTTTTCTGTGGAGCCTTTCCTTTTCCTCTCTACCTCTTTCTTACTTCTCATCTTATTTTGTCCATACTTGGTCCCTTATCTTCCCCCAAACCATCCCCTATCTAAAAGCCAAGAAAGAGAGGGGCACCTGGGTGATTCAGTTGGTTAAGCGTCCGACTTCACCTCAGGTCATGATCTCGTGGTCTGTGAGTTCGAGCCCTGTGTCAGGCTCTGTGCTGACAGCTCAGAGCCTGGAACTGCTTCAGTTTCTGTGTCTCCCTCTCTTTCTGCCCCTCCCCTGCTAGCTCTCTCTCTCTCTCTCTCTCTCAAAAATAAACATTAAAACAAATTAAACCAAGAAAGAGAAATGAAATTTAAGTTATGAAACTTTTAAGTATGATTGAGTATTCAGATAGCAAAGTAAAAACAGCTGACTGTTTTCTATGTCTAGTATAAAAGGTTATACACTTTAAAAAATTTCTACCATTGACAAAACCTCTCACCCATCCCACAGTCATGCCATGTTTTGATAAAGAAGTTTTATGTGGACAAAAACCTTCCATCATTAATATGTTTTGATTGGGTGTGTCTATCCATTCATTTAAAACCCTATACACAAGTACCCCAGTACAGGGAGGAATACTGAAAGGCTCCTTCCTTCTTGCAAGAAGGTAAGTTACATAATTCAATAGGAAGATTATTTTGAAAGTTCTGTGTCAAACATTTTAAGAGGGAGATTCTGGATCACAATCAGATATGGCGACGGTGTGAACGGCAACCTGACGTGAGCTGGTAGCTATGGGCATGGAACTGGACAGTGGAGTCAATTCAAGCTCCCTTAGTATGACTTCTTTGCTCACTCTCAGATCTGCAATGGTTCTCTGTCTCTCTGAAATTTTTCCCAGTGTCCAGCCCTAGCATAATTATCCCTCTTCCTTGTCACTTTTTCTGTTTCCCTCTCTTGGAAATCTTACCAGAAAATTGGATGATTCTCCTCCCTAGAATCCTCGCAGAAAGGAACTGACAAAGAATAAGTTCAAATCTTATGAAATGAGGTGGTGGGTGACAGGAGCAGTGGTCCCTATCAAAATGCATTTTGTAGTGAATCTTAAATTAAAAGCATACATTTTATTTTCTCTTCAATGTTTCTTCTTTTTGGTTTCTTATTTTACTGGGCATAATTTAACATGAATTCTTGATGTTACATTCTAGTTCATGCCAGCTACATTATTCTAAGTTTCTGATTCAGCACTGTTTATTTTCACATCTTGAAGATATTTCTAAATGCTTTAAAGATAGTATTTGATGCACTGGCTGATTGAGTCAGTGCATGATTTTTTTTTTCTCACATTAACTTAAATGCACTTTGTATCTCATTAAAATAAATTATTCATATGAGTTATATTTGTACTTTATAAGACTATTCAGCTTACTCATGAAAAAATACTATCAAAGAAATCTATAGTAGTTTGATTATAGGAAAACAGATCATTTCAAATGTATTGTTAAAAATCACCTATTAGCGGGGCGCCTGGGTGGCTCAGTCGGTTAAGCGTCCGACTTCGGCTCAGGTCACGATCTTGCGGTCCGTGAGTTCGAGCCCCGCGTCAGGCTCTGGGCAGATGGCTCAGAGCCTGGAGCCTGTTTCCGATTCTGTGTCTCCCTCTCTCTCTGCCCCTCCCCCGTTCATGCTCTGTCTCTCTCTGTCTCAAAAATAAATAAACGTTAAAAAAAAAAAATCACCTATTAGCAATTTTGATCTCTTATTTTAAGAAATATATGAGGCAAAATATTCTCAGAATAAGAACATAAATGAAAGAGCACATAGGTGGGTCAGTTGGTTGAGCGTCAGACTCTTGATTTCAGCTCAGGTCATGATCTCACTGTTTGTGGGATCAAGCCGCACATCAGGCTCTGTGTAGACAGCATGGAGCCTGCTTGGGATTTTCTGTCTCCCTCCCTCTCTCCTCCTCTCCCACTCATGTGTACTTACTCACTCTCTCTCTCTCTCTCTCTCTCTCTCTCTCTCAAAATAAATGAAATAAATATTTTTAAAAGGAACATAAAAGAGAATTTACAAGTTAGCATCCTTTATCTATATCTGCATTTATTGAAGATTGCAATGATGCCTTGTGGATTGAATAGTGGTTCTCCAAAAGATATGTTCCCTCAGAACCTCAGAATGTGACCTTATTCGAATAAGGTTTTTTGCAGATTTAATTAAGGTAAATATTTTTTTTAACGTTTATTTATTTTTGAGACAGAGAGAGACAGAGCATGAACGGGGGAGGGGCAGAGAGAGAGGGAGACATAGAATCGGAAGCAGGCTCCAGGCTCTGAGCCATCAACCCAGAGCCCGATGCGGGGCTCGAACTCATGGACCACGAGATCTTGACCTGACCTGAAGTCGGACGCTTAACCGACTGAGCCACCCAGGCACCTCTAATTAAGGTAAAGATCTTGAGATGAGATAGTCCTGGATTAGGATGGGTCCTAAATCCAATGGCAGGTGTCCTTAGAAAAGGAGAAGACACAAAGGAATGCAAAGGGGAAGGCCACATGAGAAGAAGGAGGTAGAGACTGTAGTGATAACACCTACCAGCCAACAAATGCCAGAGGTTGCTGCCAGTTGCCACAAACTAAGAGAGACTCATGGAAGACATTCTCCCTCAGACCCTCCAGAAGGAAGCAACACTTTGACTATGGACTTCTGTCCTCCAGAATTGTCAGAGAGTAAATTTCTGTTGATTTAAGCCACAAAATTTGTGATGATTTTTTATGGAAGCCCTAGGAAACTAACATATGCTTTTTGATTATTTATTACCTTATATTAATAGCAGCAATTTAAATTTTTAAATTTATTTTAGAATTCTTAAACAGAATTATTGCTTAACAGAAATTTTCACTCTAACTCTGGTTAGAGTGAATATTGACAAAAGCATATCGTTGTGCAATCACCTCCATGGACAAGACACAAAGTAGTTCCACCATTGCTCACTATAAACACAAAGCACAACAAAACACTCTCATGCCACTCTTTTGAAGGCAAATCTTTTTATCCATAATACTTGCCAATTATAGATCTATTCCCCTTCACAACAATTTTGCCTTTTCCAGAATGTCATGTAAATGGACTTATGCAGTCTGTAGCATTTTGGGTTTAGCTTTTTTCACTAAGAATACTACATTTGAGATTCATCTATACTGGTGAGCATTTCAGCAATTTATCCTTTTTTTAAAAAAATTTATTCCTAAGACAAATGTGCCACAGTTGTTATTCATTACTTAGTTGAGAGACAGTTATTTGCAGTTTTTGGTGATTATGAATAAAACCTGTATAAATATCCATTTTTTATAAATATAATTTTTTATTTCACTTATAAATATCTAGGTCATATGATACATATATGTGCAAGTTTATTAGAAATTAAAAAATGGTTTTCCATAGTGGCCATATCATTTTACATTTATATCAGCAGGATGTGAAAGTTTGGGTTGCTTTATCTCCCCATCAGCACTTGATTGTCATAAGAGATATAAATATAGGCTTGTACACACACATGTACAATAACAACTACAACATCAGATTAGGGGCCCATTGTACATTCTATTCCAATATGACCTCATCTTAAATAATTAAATCTGCAATGATCGTATTTCCAAATAAAGTCACATGCTCAGGTAGTGGGGTTAGGACTTCAATGTGTCTCTTTTGGAAGGACATAAATCAACACATAACAAGTATGAACACTGATAATTTGCTTCTAAAACCAGAGCATGACACTCTTAATTACTACATTCCATTGTCTGTATCTCCTTAAATTATACCAACAAATACTCTTCTTTACTAATGACCTAAAGTATGGTTACTGGGTCAAATTTGACTTTTTGTTTATTAACATTATGTAAAAGACAAAGGTGAAAACAATGTCATCCAAATACAAACTCCCTGATGATTTTGTTTGATGAGAGAATAAAATTAGTAGAAGTTATTCTTTCAAAGCTCATATAACTGAAGACAATACCTTTTTGGTTCTCAATTGTTCATCCAGGGCAGCTCTCCTCCTCTTTTGCAAAAACTTCTACTTCTATATATCTATAACACTCTACCCTTCCTAATTACTATCATTTACTTTTGTCCAACTTACCCAATTATTCACCTTCAGTTACTGAATACATTGACATCAAATCCCTACTTTTCTTGTTTGTTCCAACTCCTACTCACAGCCTGGTTGATTTCAAAATTCATGTAGAAAATTTAAAAAAAAAAGTAGCTTTGACTTTATCATCATTAATAATCTTCAACTATAGTCCATGTTTACTACAAACTTCATAGTTATACCCTAAGATGTAACCCTAAAGTCTTTTATCACCCAAATCCCACTTTCTGACACAATATTTTATGGTCTTGCTTTCTTATTCAACTATTTATTAATTGAGTGGTTGTGAATTTCCACAGGGCCTTCACTTTATTGGCCTTTTTTCTCCTTTTCATTTTGCTGGGTCCTTAGTTTACTTCCTGTTGACTTAGAGGTTAAGGTCATGATTCCATTACCTATCATTTTAATCATTCTTTTGGAAATCTCCTAACCCCTGTTTCATTATTTGTTTTTAATACACATACACATCTTCTGGTAAAATCCCAGTTTTAAATAAAATATGTCTTATTTTTATATGATTTCACACATATCACTCTATGTGAGAGAATAGAAGTCATACATGGGGAAAATGAATTTTATAGTGATTATTCACCTAAACTAGGCTCCCAATATGTTTTGCCTTGATATTTTAAAATATTTACTCTACTTTTCCTGTTTCTAAAGGACTATCCACATTAACTCATTTTCTAAAAATTATGGGTAAATATTTTGAAAGCATATTAACTAAACTATAGAATTTTAAAATACAGTGGTGAGTACTCAGGTCAATTTTTGTTTGGAGGTTTTTAACTGATGAAAGAGCAATATCAGAGCACCAAAGTCTTTTAGGGCACCAGACAATATATAAAACATAAGTTTTGGTTCATCTGCTATACTGGAGGAAGTACAAACTAAGGTACTGACCAATGTGGAGAGTCTTAAAGAGAACTTCCTTATATTATCCTGGGGCATAAAGGTTACAATCCCAGGAAAAGACCAAACCAGGCCTAGACATGACTACTAAGTACCCTAACCCCAGAAGACAGTAGGAAAGTCTGTTTGAAACTAAACAATGCAGGGGAAGTAAAAGGAAAGGAAAAATATTTTGCAGACATTATGGCCATAGAACAATGGTGCAATGGGTTTTCACCCTAGCTACGTACTTTGAGATATTTAAGGAATTCAATCCATGAACGTGTTTTACCATCATCTCCAATAGTGAGTTCCCCTTAGGCATCAGGCAGAAGCAAATTTAATTCCTCTCTGGGAAAAGGCATAGTTAATTTTGGTCTCAGGTTACCTCTAACTTTCTTGGGCATCAACTACAATCAGTTAAAGATTAATAGGTAATTAAAGAAAGAAGATGCATGAGAAAGAACCAGAAAAATCAAGAGGAAGCAACATGAAACTCGCTGAGATAATCAAATTATAAAATGCATATTTTAAAATAACCTTGGTCACCTTATCTAAATAAACAAATAACATTGTAAGTTGCTCTAGAAGCCTTAAATAAAAAGGATAGGCTCAAGAAAGTCAACCACATATCATACTGTGAAAACCAAAAGGCTTTTATTTCTAGCAGTTGGAGAACAGACTGAGTAGAAAATCTTAATTCTGAGAAAGCTTCAAAACTTCAAGTCTCAACTGTGACTCCTCTTATGTTAAAGCCATGACCCTAGTTGGGAAACTATGGGACCCTGATAACCAGAATGAGAATATTGGAGTGCATATGTCTGGGAAACTTGAAACCCCACATCCCCCTGAATACTTCAGGCCAGATGGAGTAGCCCACTTCTCTGCCTTCCCAGAGGCAGGCAGCACCCCACCTTCTGCCCTGAGATGTACTTAATTTTGCTGAGAATATATAGAAGAAATAAAAGCTAAATAGGGTTGTATATTAAAGAGGGCATTACATATGTTGGCAGGAGAAATTAAGTACTGTAGCAAATCAGATGCTGCATCCAGAGAGAGGTCTATGTCATGTGAGCCAGAAAGAGCTTGACAGTGCTCTTCTGAGGTTGACAGAAACCAAGATGCTATTCTTATCTTTTTTTAAATTTTTTCCCTTTTTCCCTTTTTATCTCCACCAAATTGGAAAAAATAAAAAGTTCTAAATCCTTAGGAAGTGAGTCATTTACATCCAAATTTATCTTACCTGAAAAGCTAACAGATTTGAGGCCTTCCCTTCCTTTCAGGACTATGTCTGGTTATATCCAGGAAAGTGCAAAGATTTCATTTTGTTTTCAGTGATTTTTGGAACAACAACAAAAAAGACATAAAACAGCTAAATATTATATTGCATGATAACAGTATATGAGAGGACCACTAAAGAAAGGATGAAATGATGATGTTTATACTTTTTAAAATTCATGGCAATTTTGTCTAAAACTAACTTTAAATGAAATATAATTATATAGAGGGGGAAAAGTCATAATAGTTCAAATCAATCTCTTGAAACAAACTGATCACCCAAATCAAAAATTCTACTTTCATCTCAATAGAGGTTGATTGCATTCTGGTGTTAGAATTATTGACACAACCAAAATAACTACAAAAACTGTGTGTGATTTCTAGTTAAAACAAATAGAAATAGCTCTTTGACTTTGTAGGAGTTATTCAAAGTCTTTGGAAATCAATTTGCCCAACTATAAATGACTATTTTGGCAAAATAATTTATAAAATCCTTTCCAGCTTGAATATTTCATGTATTTTTGATGTTTGGAGTCCAATGTATTTTATTATCAAATTCAAAAGAAAAAAAAAGTAAATCATTAACATTATTGTTAAAAAATAATTCAGAAACCCTTTTTGGCCTTTTCATGATCTATGATATAAAGTTCAAACTCACTTGAACCTCCCATATTGTGTAGTTCCAAGACATTATTGCCTCCTCTAAGCCTCATGTGGTCTATAAATAGTCAACGATGTAGTTGATATGTATTACATCCTATAGTGTTTCTTCTTTTGACTTTCCTCTATTTTATTCTCTTATTTTCCCCCCACTTTTTTTTTGGATGGCTTTAATCCCATAGTCATCTGAATGTTGAATTTTTCTTTATAAAAGTTTAGATCCAGTGTCAACTCCTTTGTTAAACCTTGCTTAGTCACCCAGCAAAAATGGTATTTCCTTACTTAATGCTTACTAATCTGAATTTTAATCTACAATATAACTCATTACATTGTCCTATGATTTTGTTGTATGTGTTTGTGTTTTGCCTTCTCTAGGAGAAAATTCCTTTATCATGTCTTAGGCATGCAATATCCACCTGATGTCAGCCCCATCATTCCCCAAAGGGTAAGAATTAAAGAATATTCTCAGATTTCACAGTGATCTTTAGGAAGGAAAGAAAAGCTAAGAAAGATAATTACAGTTTCATCTAATGCATACTCATGACCTAAATTGTGGACCAGGTACAGGATTGATAGGTCTAATTTAGTCTTAGGTTGTATTGCATGATTAACTCTTCAAATGCTTCTAGATGGTTCACCATTGGAAGGCTCACCACTAGCCATAGTTCTGATCTAGAACTCTGGCCATATTCCTCTGGATGTCTTGACAAAGTCATTTCTTAAGAACAACAGGTTAATTATTGTGAAATGAACTTCACCAACTTAAGATAGCGTGATAATAAAAAACAATAAGATGCTTGAAATAGAGGGTACCTGGGTGGCTCAGTCAGTTGGGCATCCAACTTTGGCTGAGGTCATGATCTCACAGTTCATGGGTTCGAGTCCTGCATCAGGCTCTGTGCTGACAACTCAGAGACTGGAGCCTGCTTCAGATTCTGTGTGTGTCTCTCTCTCTGCCCCTCCTCTGATCATTCTCTCTCTCTCTCTCAAATATAAATAAACATTAAAAAATGCTTAAAATAGAATTTGTAAAAAGAAAATTCTGGGTTCCATTAAAGACAAAAGAGAATTCTAGGACGTGAGCAATCCAAAGCAAAGGCTTTATAAACTATAAGACATACACAATTGTTTATTACTTTGTATAGTTGTTCTTTTTATCCCTTAATATTTAGAATTAATATTTAAAATAGGAGAACATCAAACCTAAAAAGCACCAGAAAGATACTTTGCATATATAATTACTATGAAAATAACTGGAAAAACTATAGATTGTTTGCTTTATATTTGACTACATAACTATTTGAAACAAAAAAAAAATGTTAAGAACTAATACAATGATGAATCCTGTGAGAAAGAAGTATATTAATTTTTGCTATTTCCTTTTGATATTAAAAATGAGGGTGAATTTTGTTTCTTATTTATAAAAGTTCTTTGCTTCAAATAGTAATTACATAATTTACTTGTGACTAATACAAATTGTTAAACCATTATGGTTAATAATATATGTTAATTAAGAAGAAGCATTAGTTTTAAGCTTAATTTCTACTAAACATTTTAGTTGTTTATGTAAATACATTTCTCTATAGATTTATTAACGTTATTACTTCCCTATTAAATCTTACAATACACCCAAACACCATTTTATCATACAGCATTATTTTAAATACAGGTAGTGAAAGTTAATGCTATATATAATCATATAATTCAGTTCTTACCCATTTAAATGTGTTGACATTTAGGGAGCCTGGGTGGCTCAATCAGTTAAATGTCTGACTTTGGCTCAAGTCATGATCTCACACTTGGTGAGTTCGAGCCCTGCATCAGGTTCTGTGCTGACAGCTTGGAGCCTGTAGCTTGCTTTGGATTCTGTGTCTCCCTCTCTCTCTGCCCCTCCCACATTCTCTCTCTCTCTCTCATTCTCTCTCTCAAAAACTAAACATTAAAAAATTATAAATAAATAAATGTGCTGACATTTACACTAAGTTACATTTTTTTCTTATATGGAGATGGAAAACAGCAGGGAAATCTGTTTAAGCAAATTTTTTACTATCATCTTGTAGAATTTTGTACAATTTTGTTGTACAAATAGTGTTATAAATTAAAAGTAAATCTAATTTATTTTTTATGCATATCTAGAAAGACCTATTCTTAGAAATCATCTGGTCTCAGTGGTGTGCAAGGATCTCTTCTAGATGTTAGGATACAAGCTAATAAAAGGCTCATCATGTAATTGGAAATATGGGCTATAAATTTAAAGAAAACATAAATATTACAAAATACATTTTTATAGATACTGTTAATAAAATTATTTACATAATTATTATTTCTATAATAGGGACTATAAAAACTGTATTTTTAAAGTTGGATCTTGAACTCCTTCAGAATGGGTTAGATTTGTGTAAACAAATGAGTAGGGGGGCCTTTTAGGCAAGTAAACCACACATTGGAATGTAAACAGTGGTTCAATGGATAGCAAAACAACTCAAGTACAGGGTGTGTATAGGTGTTTAGTGAGAATTACCTTTGCAAGGGAGAATGTAATACTTTTACATTTCATTAATGCTATCATTCAATGATTTTTTTCTATGCCTTGTGAGTAGAGAAAGAACATGGTCATGCTCCACAAAGCTTCTCAAACTTTAATGAGCATTCCAATCACCTGGGAATCCTGCTAAAACACAAAGTTCACAAGTTCTCAAGTACAGCCTGAGATTTCACCTTTCTAACGAGTTTCCAAATGATGCCAATACTGCCAATTCCCAGAGCACTCGTTGAATAACAATGTTGAATGGACAGCTGCAGAGCCTGGAAATATGTTAATTTGAAGTCTAATGCTGGAATCCTGATACATGGCAAGGAAGGTTAGTGGCAGTAAGAAAGATTACAGAATGTCAGAAATGTTGCAATGTTACAATGGAGGACAACATAATTATATGTCAGTTATACTTCAATTATTTTTTTTAAAGATCCAAAAAATAAAAAATCAATAAATACTCCAAAAAATTAGTACATTAAGAGATTTGTCTACACATGGGAGGATCATTGAAAAAGATGAATTCATTTGTTTTTCTGTTTATAGGATTGAAAGCATAATGCTAATTTCAAAACAAATGTAAATTCTGAAGTGTAATATGGTCTGATATGGTCTGGAGAGAACAAGTATCCTTTTAGACTTTACACTCACATTAATGGTGAAACATTGGTGGACATGTGCACACACCATGCCAAGTGAAGCTACGAAGCTGTGAAGTAACCTGCACACTTCTGTTTTGAGATGATAGTTTCAGTCATGGAAGCAGTTGAAATCATCCAGGAAGAATAAGCCACAGAAATGGAAGAATGAACACATAGGGCTAGATAAACTCAAAGGAAGAGAAGCAGTATGAGATGTAGGTAAGAAGTCATGGAAGTTAGGAGGCCTTGGTACTTTGTACTTCGGGGTCAGAATGTTATCAGTGAACTGAGATCTGTAGGGCAAATACCTTCTTTTAGTAATGATGAGACTATAGAAAACTGAGAAATGTCCAAGTTTAATTGAAATCTTCTGAGCTACATGTCTTAAAAGGTATTTTCATTTACCTAGAATATTTTCAGTATCTATAAAATTTTGTTGCTAACTCTAAAAATATTCCTCTACTTAGCCTTTCTTGTGTAACCTACTTGAAGTTATTCTTTCCATCTTCTTATCTGTACTATAATTTGAAACTTTCACACTTCTATATCATGACAAATAGATGAGGCTGGTCAAAGGATTAAGTGCTCAGCACTGTGTGTTTGCTTCCTTAAGGATGAAACTTGGGGAATTCTCTCAGAGTTTTACATCCTTCGCTCATATATGAATCTGAACTAATACTAGGGTGAGCTTACATATATTTTCTTATTCAATGATGATGTAGAACTCAGTTGAGATATTCAATTATTTCTTTAATAATATTACCTCATACACATAAGATACATTATAAATCCTTTTTTTAATATATATTTTTTTAAATTTTTTAAAGACTCAGAAAGCATATGTGAGCAGGGGAGTGGGGCAGAGGGAGAGAGAGAATCCCAAGCAGGCTCCATGATCAGTGCAGAGCCCAGCATGGGATCATGACCTGAGTAGGAATCAAGAGTCGGATGCTCAACAGACTGAGTCACAGGCACTCCAAAGTCCTTTTTTAAAGTCAATTTAAAAAAAAAAAAAAAAAAAAAAAAAAAAAAACATTTTTAGGGGCACATGTGTGGTCCAGTTGGTCAACTGTCTGACTCTTGATTTCATCTCAGGTCATGATCTCATGGTTCCTGGTTTTGAGATCCACATCAGGCTCTCTGCTGTCAGTGTAGAGCCCTTTTAGGATCCTCTGTCTCCCTCTCTGCCCCTCTCTCAGTTGCTCATGAGCTCTCTCTCTCAAAAATAAACATTTTTTTTTAAAAAGTATCTTTAGATCCTTTGTATTGCTTCCCTAACATTTTATTTTCCGATCACCGTTCATCATCATATTAATTTGAATAAATCATGTGTTTGAATATTACTAACACTTATATTTTAACTTTAAAGACTAGTGTAGTATTAAACCGAGAAGAGTACAGAGTCCAGTAAATAAATTGTGCCCTAATCCAAAAGCAGCAAGGAAATTAAATCATAATTTGTATATGTTGTTCCTATTTCTCCCTTTTTTTTTCCCCTGGCTAGTCTTGTATTACTTATCATTTATACTTCAATTTTTTTTTTAATTTTCTGATGATAAAATCTACCCAGTAATGCTTACATACTTAAGCACTATAAACACTTAAGACAAAAGACATGCATATCACTTTAAAAATTATTCACAGGTTTGTATAACAGTTCTCAGTATGATAGTGTCTTAAAATGTATGAATTCTATATTACTTAATTAGGTAATGATGAGGTGAATTAAAGGCTTTAGTGTTGCTTTAATAGCCTTTCCTTCTGAGTCATGTTGTTGATGCCTAGTGGGTTTGAATCAGTTAGTATTTTTGGAGAAGAGACCTGAAAATAAAGCACAGCTGGCCCATGTTCATGATGCAGTTAATTAAATAATATAATAAAAGCAGCACTGAGAAGTATAGAGTCAAAGAAGAAAAGAGTTAGTCTAAATAAGTTGTCAGTGAAAAGAAACTGAAGAGAGATAAAAATCAGGTAGTAGGTAATGGAACTAAAGGCAGAGTACAAACACAGAGCAAATAGAATTGCAAGAATAAGTTGAAAACAGAGATAAGCAGAGTTCTAAGACCTTCGTGCTTATAATATAGGGGCTATTTATACAGGACAACTGCAGTGTTGATTATTAGCAGAGTATTGGAGATATTAAGGGTGCTGGGTTGGTTCAAACTTGATATTATTTTTGTTATCAAATAAAAGAACATGTTTAATATAAATTTTTGTTGGTTGTCATTTGGCAAAATTATTACAAATTCAGTTGAAAGAAATAAATGGAAGGGTGCCTGTGTGGCTCAGTCAGTTGAGTGTCTGACTCTTGATTATGGCTCAGGTCATTACCCCAGGGTTGTGGGATCCAGCCCCATATCGGCTCTGTGCTGAATGTGGAATCTGATTAAAATTCAATCTCTCCCTCTCCCTCTCTCTCTCTCTCTCTCCCTTTCCCTTCTCCCTCACTTGCACTCTCTCTTCTCAAAAAAAAAAAATATATATATATATATAAATAAATAAATGGAGATTATTGTTATGAAAATTTAAATAAGATTAAATAGTGAAACTGTGTATTGGGAGGGTTAATAATCATCACAATGGAGACCAACAGACTGATAGACCTGGAGCAGATTTCTGGCTCTGCTATTTGTTAACTTCTAGCAATGGCATCAAATTCTGAGGGACAATGCATGAATTAAATAATATAATGAATGAACTACATTGGTTTATAGCTACATTGTTCTTTCTTTGCTCATTTGTTTATTTGTTTGCTTGGTTTTTGTCAATTTGGCTGGGCCCAGTGCCCACATGTGTGGTCAAACATTACTCTGGATGTTTCTATGAGGGTGTTTTGGATGAGATTAACATTTAAATCAGCAGGCTTTAAATTAACATTTAAATCGACATTTAAAGCAGATTGCCTTTAAAATGTGGGTGGGCCTTGTTCAATCAGATGATGGCTTGAGTAGAACAAAGACTGACCTCCCAGGAGCAAGAAGAAATTCTGTAGCTGACAGCCTTGGGACTTGCACTGCAACATCAGCTCTTTTCTGGGTTTTCAGGCTGATGACTGTTGAACTTGAAATACAATATGAGCCCTTTCCTGTATCTTCAACCTACTGGCTTATTCTGTAGCCTGGATTTGCCAGCCTCCATAATTGATTGAGCCAATTTCTTTAAATAAGAATTAGATTCATAGTTGGATATAATGGTACTTATTTAATTCTGTGAAAAGTTATTTTTGAGCACACATAGGATTTTCATAAAAAGACTTTAAAATTTTTTGTACCTTAAAGTGATAATGACTCTTTTACACTCATGTAAAAGAGATGGTGGGTCATGAATTGGAGTCTTTCACAGGGCCTTTTGGAGGAGAAAGCAGATGGATAAGTACAGCAGTACCACAAGGAATGGAAAAATATAATAAGAAATATGACAAAGAAAAGGAAGTCTGTTTTTGATGTATTTAAAGTGTCAGATCAGAAAGGCATCTTATCTTCATTTACTTCAGCTCCCCATTTTACAATAAGGAAACCGAAATTGATAGTACTAGATTTATCCAAAGTCACATTGCTAGTTAGTGACAGAAATCAGAGCTCATAACTCATGTTCCAGGGTCTATACAACTACTGCTAAAAAGTGAATTTGATAGGGCATATGTCAATATTGCACAATATCAATATTTTCTTAGCATAAATAAAACTTCTTTTATTAAAAATTTTTTAAACTTTTTTTGAGAGTGTTGTGCATGCGCACACACACACGCACACACACACACACACATAGGAGCAAGTGGGGTAAAGGCAAAGGGGGAAGGAGAAAGAAAGGGAGAGAGAGAGAGGGGGGGAGAGAATTTTAAGCAGGCTCCACACATAGCATGGAACCCACCCAACAGAGGGCTCAATCCAATGACCCTGGGATCATGGTCTGAGCTGAAATCAAGAGTCAGACACTTAACCAACTAAGCCACCCAGGAGCCCTATGAAAAAAAACTTTTAAACTCATTAATACCTTAATAAGGTATGCAAATTTTTACTTCACCAAGACATGAATAGAATAAACATCCCCTTCCTTTTCTATGATAAAAGATAAACTATATAATTTTAAGGATATTAAAAATATAATTCCATGAGATCATCCACTTCACTTTTCTAGCATTCTAGCATGATATTTTATAGCTCATGTTATTGCCCAAAACAAGAACACCATCTAAAAATCTTTTCCATTCTATTACAATGCAAATCCTTTAACAGCAGTAACCTTGTTTGTCTTTTAACTACTGTGTTACTAATCCTGGGGATAGCCTGGAACTGAGTAAGTTGTCAGTAAGTATTGTTTAAATGGACAAATGAATTAATAGCCATAAGTTCAATGCCATAAAGAAACATAGAAATGATTAAAACACATTCTTAGAGATGTGAAACTATCACTTAACAGAAAACAGCAATTTTATATTTCAAAACCAGTTAAAAGCCATTTCCATCAATTTATAAACATAGTTGTTTTAGACAAACCCTTAATAAAGATCTAGAAAGAGGGACTTCTTTAGGCAAAGTAACATAGCAGATAATTTTAATTCATGTATTTTATTTTGGAAAAGCATTAGGGTGTGTAGGAGAAGTGATTGCAAGAGAGAATATTTATTACATTTCCTGGAATTCTAAGAACTGAGAAAATAATAGGAATGAGCCTCTTTGTCTTTGGAGCTTGAGAATAGTCTTATATCCAAGGAAAGTCACAGACTTTAGCAACAGGGATTTGTGAAACCTTTTTTTTAACTGCTTCACTACAAATGTTTTCCTTGTTTTTTCCCCCACTATACAATGGCTGACTGTAATCTCCCATTATTTTTGATCTCATAACTTTGGCACGCACATAACTTTGGTTTATTGTGACTCTCCTCCATGTTATTCCTTATTAGAACCTTATAGTTACTAAACTAAAAGCTAACTGAGTCAACCATTTGCTATTCCTTGGTTCAAATTTTAGTGAGAATCTTTGTTCCAGCTCTAAACTGAAGGTTACTGGTTGGGTTAGAATTGGCTATTTTTATTTATTTATTTATGTATTTATGTATAAATGTTTTAAGATTTTTTTTTTAAGTAGTCTCTACACCCAATGTGGGACTTGAAGTAACAACCCTATCAAGAGTTGCATGCTTTCTCTACTAACTGAGCCAGCCAGGCACCTCTAGAACTGGTTATTTTTAGATAGTTTCCTCAAACATGGTTTAAACATCTGTGGTGAGAATGAAGGTATTAGAATATTGTGACACACACAACAATTTCTCCTACTTTAACAGATGAGGATTTGGCCAAGGCGGATTCCATTTGGTAGGGCTGTAAGGAGGGAAGGCACAGTGATCCTTCTAGGAAAACAGTTTCCCAATTTTATATATCAGAGAACTGAGGCTGAGAAAAGTAACATATCTTGCCATGGTTGCAAAGTTTTGAGGACTTAGAAAATTGCCGTTTCCATATCATGCTATCTTTCAATCCTTACACCAAACCTACTCTTGGACAGGTTCTCTTCTCTCTCTTTACTCTTATTTTTTTTTTGAGTATTTTTTTTAATTATTTTTTTTGAGAGAGGGAGCACACGCGTGAGAAGGGGAGGGGAAGGGACGGCGGGGGGGGGGAGGGGGCAGAGTAGAAGATCTGAAGCAGGTTTTGTGTTGACAGCAGAGAACCCAATGTGGGGCTCGAACCCATGAACCGTGAGATCATGACCTGAGCAGAAGGCAGACACTTAACCAACTGAGTCACCCAGGGGCCCGATCTCTTTACTCTTCTATAACTAAAATCTATTTTGGGGTGATTAAAAAATGTGTATTTGTGAAGTGAGTTGGAAAACAAAGAGAGAAAGGTAGTTAAAGGAAGAATAAGAAAGGAGAAAAAAAGTGCATCTGTGGCTGTGATAACAAGTTACTCTTCATAGGTGAGTCAGCAATTCTAGTTAGAGTTCACCCACAAGTGTACTTCTCTTAAGTGCATATAGTTTATAATTCTCCCTATAATCTAGTCAGATTGTGTACTGCTATTTAATATTTGGTTGACTTCCACAGAATAATTTGGATTCCTAAATTTACCAAGCAAAGTTAACCACTTCTATATACCATTACACTTACAATTTTAAAACTCCATGAACTCAAAAAGTATATGCAATAAAAGGAACATGGTGATGTGTAATTACATATGAGCCTTATCCAAAGATACCATCCAAATAGAAATTAATTTATAAATCCATAGAACAAGGTTGCTAACAATTTGCTTAACAAAGGACAGATACACACAGGAGAATAAAGGACAGGAAGTCTATTAAAACTGGTAAGTAGGGGCACCTGGGTGGCTCAGTTGGTTAAGCCTTGGACTTTGGCTCAGGTCACAATCTCATGCTTTGTGAGTTCGAGCCCTGTATCAGGCTCTGGGCTGACAGCCCTGAGCCTGGAGCCTGCTTCAGATTCTGTGTCTCCCTTTCTCTCTGCTCCTCCCCTGCTCATGCTCTGTCTCTGTCTCTCAATAATAAATAAACATTAAAAAAATTAAAAACAAATAAATAAATAAATAAAAACTGGTAAGTAAACAATTTAGCTGAAATTATCAGCTGGGAGAGTTCACTCCTTGTCAAATCCAGAGATTTTAATCTTTTATTTATTTCTGAATTTAATAAATCTGAATTTATTTCTTTTAAAATTTAGGGGAGTAGAATGGTTGGCAAAAATATTGCTTACAAATTACACTAGGTAATTTTTTTTTTCTGATTCAGTTTTCAACATTTGCTCTTCAAGCACTTAGTAACAAAATGTGCTTCAGAAGCAAAACCCCAGTGTCTTACAATTTTATTAAGTGTTTTCAGTACCTTTACTTATTTTCTGGCTGAGAAATCAAGAAAGAAAAACAGGAAAATTTCCCATCCAACTTGTAAAAGATCAACATAGGGCACAAAAAGAAATGAAGAAAATAAAAAATTAACTTTAAAGTCATTTGAGTATATCCTATTATCAGCATGAAATTGGGAGAAGAGGAGATAAAGTATAGATATGTATGAGTTCAGCACTCAAGTTAGTTAATTTCTAAAGTTTACTTGACAGTATCTTTATTTTTGTGAATTAATTTAGCTAACTTACAATTAAATCTTAGTGTGCTGGTTTACTGTGAGGGTGGTAAACTTACAAACTGAGCAGTCTGGCTGTTTCTTTTATAGAAACTTAAAATTTCCGATAAAGTTAATGTAAAAAGTAAATCTATTCTACAAGATCTGCACTTTATATAGCATAGCCTTTTGGAAGAAAACAGTGCAATGTATAAAATGTTATCCAGTTTAATTTTGTTTTAGTACAGAAAATATGTTTTGGATAGAGGAAGTTATGTTTATGCTTTTTCAGTGATTAAATGTCAAATTAAAGACACAAACCTCCTTCCATCCAAAACAATAAGTAAAATCTGCTAAACATTCCTCTATGACCTCTAAATAGCAATGTCATTGGCTCTATTTTCAATTCTTGAAACTCAAGACCGGAAAGAAATAAGAGAGAAAATTCATTTTCACAAAACAACCCAATCGTTAGAAATATAGTATAGTACAATTGCTTAACCTATGAAAATACTCTATGAATCAAAGAAATTGTGACTATTTAAATGAAGAAGTGTTATTGACAATAAAGATATTATCTCTTATGAGTTTTAATCCCTGATAGGGAGTTTAAATTTGACTGATGCTCCTTTATATAAAATCTCATGTGACTAATGTCCCCTCTAGGTCCTCTACTATGATTTTGAATATTTTTAGAACTTGATCATTGTAATAAGCCCTGGGATTTTAAAGACTCAGGGTAAGTCAATGACATTTTAAGCATCATCTGCTCTTTTTTTCTTCATGTTGCCAGTGTCTTTTCAAGCATGTTTTATCTTTTCAGAGTTCTGTAATAAACTACCAAATAAAATCCATAGAATTCAATAACCAATGTACCAAATATTTTTAACAAGTTAATGAAGGCAAAAGTAGCAGTAACTCAAAATAATTTTTCTTCAGTGAGGGATAAATTATTTAAATTGCATTTTAATCATTTCCAGAAAAGTTGGCATACTAGCTGTGAATGAACAGAGCCATGGAAAATGAATGTAATACTATCAACAATTCATGGCAAATGACACCTCATTTATGCTCCCAGGTTAATCAATATGTTATTCATAATGCACTGATGTGTAAGACAGAATACATATGATTTTAACCATAGAAACACTTCAAGATGTGGTTAGGTGTTAAAAGTTCACTACAAGATTGTTTACTTCTGAATCTTTATGCATAACTTTCAAAGTGAGTGTACCTATGTACTTAATGTATTTTTTGAATGCTGCAATATAAAAATAAGCAGTCTTGCTCAGTATAAGTCAAGATTTCTGTGGGAAATACAAGAGGAATAGTAGATTCAACATTTACATAAATTAAGGTAGTGGAGTTCAAAGAATATGAGAATCAAATACAGATGAGTGCAAGTCCCAGAAGACACAGGAAAAAAAAGGGAATATAAAGAATGATGAAAAATGGAAGAAAAATAAAAAGAAGTATCACAAGAGGTTTATCAAAGAAGGAAGTCTAAGGATACTTTTAAAGGCTATTTTTTATTTCATTCATTCATTCATTCATTCATTCATTCATTCATATATATTGACGTCTATCATGGGCCAGTCATTTTTCCAGACACTAGAGGTAAAACAGTAAACAAACACAAAACCCTTGTTCTTATCAAGCTATCAAGCTTACATTCTAATGGGGGGGGGGGGAGGGAGACACAGTAAACAAATACGTAATATGTTGTTTCTCCCTGTTTTTCTCTTATCTCACCAAATATTCTTTCTCCTCTTTTTGTTACTTGTTGCATTGTCTTGTTTTACTCATCACTTCTAAGTAGTTGTATCTCATCATACCTCTTCTCTGCTCTTCTCACTCTCTTCTCTTCCATCATCATGATTTTAATTAATACCAATTTACCTGTGATTCCCACATCTACACCCATATTAGATATTAATTCTGACACCTAGCCCCTTGTATATTGTCGCAGACTATGGGTCTAGACTTCTCTCTTGTCCAGTAAGAGAGTGGACACAGAATCAAACAGAAGAGAGGCTAATGTCTGGGAGGCGACAAGAGTCCCGAACAGGAGTTTCATCTCTGTGTTTACTGAGCACACAAGATATTACCCACTTGGTAAATGTGAAGAAAACAAGATCGTACATAAGTGAATGTGGAGAAAACAATCAGAGAGTAATCATTAACTTGTGTGTGTAAGAAGAACAGGGTCTGTGGGGCAAGTGGAATTTGTGATCAAGGCACATTGGCGCCAGATGGAAAGTAATTTCCTGCAGATGATATAACAAGTTACTTGTGACCCCATTACAATATCTCGCTAGCTAATCTCCAGCGTTTTTGCCCATGGTGGTAGCTTTCTACCCTAAGATTTTCCTAACTCTTTATGTAAGTAGAACCTATTTCCCCACAGTACAAAACTTCCTCTGGGACATTTCTATCCCTAGGCCACAGCTGTCTTCCTCCTTGTTCACATAATATTCTGTGAATATTGTTATAAATTCACTTGTGATATTTGTTAGTAATATGAATATGTTGATGTATATACCCCATGCAAAAATTGTGAGCCACTTGACTTAACAGAATGTGTTTTGTCATCTTTATATTTGCAATATCTAATAGAGCACTTGTAATATAGTATGTACATGAATTCATCATAAAATAATGACAATTTTCTACATGACTTTTCAAATCAGATATAGCATAGATTTTAAACAATTTTTCTTTTAACTTAAAAGTACAATATTTTAAATAGATTCAAATCCAACAATTCTAGCTCAACCTAATAGTGAGATGACTTCAAGGGAGGGAGTTTTATCTCCAGAGGAGTCTCTTTGCCCTAGAACTCCGATAAACGGCATGGAAATCTTTGTTATATAGATATTTTTTCCCTTATTCCTATTAGTTTTGGTGCTTTTCAAAGAATCTGTTTAATGCAAAAACATTTGTATGTAATCATTGGAGACTTAAAAAAACACATTTGGATGATCAAAGTAAGAACTTTAGGGTAATTTTAATTATGATTAATTCCCTTACAGGAGGTTGTACTATTCAAAGCATTTTCACATTTGTTATGCTATTTAATATCTACAAAATTTATTGCAAAATTCTTTTTAATATGCCTGAATAATTTAAACTATTTCCTGTCAAAATATTGAGACTTTAGTAAAAAAAGAAAATATTAAAACTATTACATGTTGGTTTTGGGAAGCCTGGCTGGCTTAGTTGGTGGAATAAGCAACATTTGATCTCGGGGTCGTAAATTCGAGCCCCATGTTGGGTATAGAGATTACTTAAAAAAATAAAATCTTAAAAAAAAATTATTACATGCTGGTTTCTAACCAACACAATACACTAAAAACTTACATTTTTAAATATATTTTTCCTCTTTTCCATAATACACAGCATACTTAACAGGTTTAACTTATTCTTATTATCCTCTAGTGTCTAGTACAATATATTATTTCTTAATCTGTGTTTGCTCTACAATCCCCATAATGATGTATGAATAACAATATCTCTTTTGCTCCAAAGAAAATTTGTCTTTAATTTTTAGGCTTCATATTTTTTCTGATGACAAAAAAATGTATATTGTAGAAAATTAAAAAGAAAAATACAAATGAGGAAATAATGACAAAAATCTCACTATTATTATGTTATTATTATTACTATTCTTAAGTATATATTTCCACTCATTTTTATGCACAAAGAATATAAACTTTTTTTAATCTTTGTAAGTAAATATACTTTATTTTAAAAAGGGGAATGATGATGTGTTTCTTATTTTATATTCTGCTTTTTAATTTATCCATATGTTGAGAACATAATGTTAGTAAATATTTTTATAGAACATAATGACAACAAATGGCTCCAAAAATATTGCTTTATCATATTTAACAACGTTTATAAATGTCCTAATGCATATGTCTTTGTGTGCATCTCATTTTTTATCTTCAGATCCATTACTAGATGATGTATTATTGAGCCAATTGCAATAAGCATTTTTAAGCTATTAACATTCTGCCAGTCAGGGTCTCACTAGGAAAATATAAAAAGAAGACTAAAGGAGTTGAGGTCATACCTTTCCAGTGAATGTTCATATGCCATTTTGTTCATTTGCTATTGAAAGTATAGTAGTGCCCCCTTATCCATTGGAGATCCAATAGATGCTTGAAGCCATGGACAATACAGAACCCTCTATATATTATGTTTTCTCCCATACATTCATACCTCTGATAAAGTTTAATTTATAAATTTGGCACAATAGGAGATTAACAATTACTAGTAATACAATCAGACAATTTTAACAATGTACTGTAATAAAAATTTTATAAATGTGATCTCCCTCTCTTTCTCAAAATATCTTGTCCTGTAATCACTGTTCTGATAATGATGATGAGAATATGAGATGATAAAATGGCTACATGATGAAATAAAGTGAGGTAAATGACATAGGAGTTGTGACTTAGAATTAGGCAACCATCAACATTTTCTGATGGTTGGTGTGTCAGCAGGAGAGCCATTTGCTTTTGGACTACAGGTGACCTCAGGTACCAAACTCACAGAAAGAAAAACTGGGGATAAGGGGGGAACTACTGTACATGTTTCCAGATTTGTGAAATTCTAATTTCTTGAATCCCACTTTTAGAATAGTCCTTATCATGCTGTGTTACATTTGCTTTTGCTAGGGTAAGCCCCTTGAAGGAAGAGATTCTCTTATTATTCTGAACATCATTTCTTAACACATAGCTTGGCACATCATAAGCATTATAAAATGTATACTGAAAAAAGTTCCCGGACCAGTAAATGTAATATAAGCCAAATACTAAAATGACTGTAGAAACAGCAACAATAGTAATAGTGTTTCCTTCCGTATATTTTTATTACATGAACACTTCTAAAACTCCATGAAAAAGTATAACTAGTGTATATAAAGTGGTTCCAATTCCCAATAGTGATAGGAAAGCTTAAATATATCTAAACTTAATGATACATTTTTCTGGCTTTAGTGTCTTGCATCTCATCTGGAATTTACATAGAAACATTTCTTTTTTAAGAGTTGATATTTTTCTATGTATAGCCTATGTTCAACACTTTATTTAAAAAGTAGAATAAAATCATTTTAATTTTAATTAGTCATCCTTACTCATTGCAAATGTTTCAGATCAGATTATAGTTTCCAAAACAATAAGTGTCTTCCTCCACCTTGGAAAAATGCCTACTCTCTGAGTCATTCTGATTTATGTTTCATCTCATTTGTGATCAATATAGAACATCAAGTCCTTTCTCTCAATGGAAAGATATTTATTGGTTAATTCTCATTATAAAGTTAACATGATTTTACTTAAAAACTTATTTTTGGTATTGGATACAAATAAAAAGGAATAAAGCTTTTGTATTTCCTACCTTTTTCTATTTTTCAAAGTGCAACTCAAATTCAAGATCCTCCACAAAAAATACGCCCAAATCATATTTATATCTCTCTTAATTGTATGCCTTTGGCAGTAGTAATTTGTGCACTTATTGGAAGTTTAACATATGTTGTTATGCATTATTATTTGTCTCATAGATAGACCCCTCAGAGAGTATTATTTAATTTAACCTCCTGTGCAGAAATGAATCAACATAACGGACTGGAGACAGCTATCATTAGAAGAGCTTGCTTGCAAGATTTGCCCTTGGCTGATATCTGGGAATTTGGCACTTGTCTCATACCCTTACTTATAAGAATGGCTTACTGTGCCTAGATGGTTTATACAAACATTATGATTTATAGTGCGTATCTACTTTCTATCCCAAGGTCTGGAATTTAAGTACATGGTAGACAGAGGGTTGACTACATGACTAGCCTCCAACAGAAAAATTAGGTGCTAAGTCATTACTGGACTTCTTTGGATGGAACAATTGCATATCCTCCTGCATTTTATTACTGGATTAAAAAAAAGTATGCTCAAATGAGAAGAGGAAGCATAGGAAAGCATGTGCATGAATTTCTCTGGAGTCTATGTCTCTTTACTTTGGTGATCCTATTGTGTGTCTTTTCACTGTAATAAATCTCAAACATATGTACAACTATATGCTGAATCTTGTGAGTCACGCTAGCAAATCTCCAATTATTAAAATGGTTTTGGGGACCCCCAACACACTTCATTACTACTAAGTCAATCTATTACTTATGGATGCTATCAGAAGACATGAGACTCCTGGGTCAGAGACAAAGAGTGTTTTACTAGCAGCACAGAGGACAGCATGAGTATCATGCTTGTATCATTTCCTCTTGACCTGCAAGTTCTACAGGGGTAATGCAGAGGGTCTTGGTGGGTGCTGCATACAGTGGGTTGGCATTGCAGCTGATAAACACTAATCTTGGAAAATCTGCCTCTTTTATGGTCTCCTTGACTTTTGTTCTGGAGGTAAATATTATCTCATCTTTCAAGGTTGCTCAATGCAAACATACCAAGATATGGCCTGGGTAAAGAGTGGTTAGGACTTGAATTCTTGGAATATCCAGCAAGAACATACGAGATGCTTACAGCTCATGGAAAATTACTTTGACCAATAATACCCCTGCACACTCCACAAAATTGTAAACATCTCAAACACAGTAAACATGCTTTCAAATTTCTTTCAAGCCATCAACACCAATTATACACTTTTGAATACTAAATAAAAACTCAATGACTCTCCTATTAGTTTCCTGTGGCTATTATAACAAATTACCATGCATTTGGTAACTTAAAATATGCTTTCATACTTCTGGAGACCAGAAGATGAATATCCGTATCAGTGAGCCAAAATGGGGGCATCAGTAGCTCCAAGCTCCCTTTGAAAGCTCTAGAAAATAATTTATTCCTCACCTCTTCCAGCTTCTGGTGGCTACCAGCATCCTTTGCAGTTGCTATCACATCATCCAATCCCTGCCTCTGGGGTGACATTGCCTTTTTCTCTTGTATCTGTGTAGTGAAATCCTCTGCTCCCCTCTTAAAAGAATACATTTAGGAATTGCTTTTATAGCCCATCCTGATAATCCAGGTTAATCTCCTCATCTCAAATTCTTTAAAATAATCACATCTGTAAAGTCCTTTTCTTGTCATGTAAGGGTAACAATCACAGGTTCTAAAGATTTGGACATGAATATCTTTAAATGTCCTACTGAAACAAGAATATTTTAAAAGTTATATTATAGGGGCACCTAGGTGGCTCAATTGGTTGGGCATCTAACTTCAGCTCAGGTCATGATCTCACGGTTCATAGGTTCAAACCTGGCATCGGGCTCTGTGCTGACAGCTCAGAGCCTGGAGCGCGCTTCAGATTCTATCTTCCTGTCTTCAGTCTTCCTGTCTCTCTGCCCCTCTCCTGCTCATGATCTGCCTGTCTCTCAAAAATAAATAAATGTTAAAAAAATTTTAAGTTATATTACAAAGATAATTTCAATGGGTAATTTCAATGAGATCACTAAAAAGTAGAGAAAAACATTATGCAGTTATATAGTTGTAAATAAGTAAATTCTTTTACTACTTCCTTTATATGTTGCCAGAGCACATATAAACCAAAATACATATTTTAGATAAAAGAGATAAATCTAAAATCTTCAATAGAAAGCACAAGTATTTTGTAAACTTTTAATACAATTAGCAGTGCAGTCTTATAGAGATTGAAAATAAAATTTCCTGAAACATAAAATATTTGTTTCTGTGGACTCACATAGAATATGGAATGCTCATTAAGATAGTCAACATTATTCATTCTTCCTTATCATAAGTCAAAAAACAATAAGCAACACAGTTTTCTAATATGTACCTTGGGAGAACACTGCTGTGATGGATAGGAATACACTAGAAGGGAAAATACGGGGTGATTTATCGACTTCCAGAAATTTACAACCTGTTGATTAGGGAATTCAGCAAACACTAGTCTTCTCAATACCTGTGTTTCAGACCAGGTAAGATCCTCTACAGTGTAGAAACAAAGGAGGAAATGGGGATCAAAAAGGTCTCTAACTTAAGGAAATGTCTGCCTCCTTCCCTTCTTAGGAATACATCTCATACATATATAAGTATTTTTAAATTAAATAGTTCTAGACACAAATTAGAATTAGCAATTTAGTTTACCCTCATATCTGAGTTTTAAATTCTCTATGTGGTTTTTCACACATTGGTTTAAAACAACACTGTTAAGCTATTTCTGGCTCATTCACATTTCTTAATTGGTAAGAAATAAACTTATCTATTGATCACTTCCTTTGCTTATGAAGTCAGAATTTAATCTTTTACTACAAATAAAAATGTAAGTAAATCAGGTGTGGCTAGATTTATGCAATTTAAGTGATAGATGTCAACATTATGACCTCTTCCTTTGACAAAACTTTCTGTAGAGTCCATGTGATGCAATAAGGCTCAAGAGCAGTGTCAAGATTCAAGGTATTAGTGAAGTGTTAACTCTGGGACGAAATCTAGCTCCCCTTCTGTTTTTGTAAATAAGATATGAGTATAATACAGACATGTTCATCTATTCACATATAGTTTTGGCATGCTTTTACTCTACAATAGCAGACATGAAAAGCTGCAATAGATGCTATATGATTCACAGAACCCAAAACTATGTATTACCTCTCCCTTTTAGGACAAGTTACCCAATCTCTGGCCTGGAAGAATGAAAAGATATGCCTAGTATGTTTATTAAATATAAAACAGACAAAAAATGGAGAATTGACTGAAATACAGAATCAGACTGAAAAAGATACTAAAAGGTTAGAATACTAGATTTAAAATAACAAGGTTAAATGTAAAATAGATAAATGCAAAGCCATGAATTCAAAATCACAAATTTAATGGCACAAATAAAACAAAAGTTTGTTTGGTCCTTAACTTCTTATAGGTAAAATGAGTCAATATGATGTAGCAAATAAAACTTATAGGACAATTGTATGAATTAATAGACATTTCTAGATTAAAAGAAGTAAATGTTTCTAGATGAATACAACTATTAATAAAAATATCTAATAATTATTGGTGTGTAGTATGTCATACTTTTATTTATCTTTTAAGATTTTTTTAATGTTTGTTTTTGAGAGAGAGAGAGAGAGAGAGAGAGAGAGATACAGCACATGAGTGGGGGAGGGGCTGAGAGAGAGAGGCACAGAATCCGAAGCAGGCTTCAGGCTCTGAGATGTCAGCACAGAGCCAGATGCAGGGCTTGAGCTTACCAACTGTGAGATCATGAGCGGAGGTCCAACACTTAACCAACAGAGCCACACAGGCACCCCTGTCATATACTTTTAAAAGCTGCATAGAGATATATGTATATGTGCATGTGTATGTATGTGAAATAAATTCTTTGATGATTAATTTAGGTAGATACTAAATCCCTATCTTATATATGAGAAAATTGGAGTGTATAGAGTTTCTTGCCTTATATTACACAACTAATAAGCTCCAGAAACAGAACTCTTACTTAAGATGTCTACCACCAGAACCCACACTCTTAACTCCTAGTCAGTTTGGGCTTCTATGACAAAAATAGCAGACTGAGTAGTTTATACAATAATTATATCTCACAGTTCTGGAGACTGGAAGTCCAAGGTCAAGGTGCTTGCAGATCCAGTGTCTGATAAAGGACTTCTTCTTGGGTTGTAAATAACTACCTTCTTGCTATATCTCCCATGGCCAGAGATCAAGCTCTAGTCTTTTCCTCTTCTTACTAAGATAGTAATTTCATCATGGGGGCTCCATTCTCATGATCTCATCTAACCCTAATTACCTCCCAAAGGCCCCACCCCCAATACCACACTATTGAGTTTAGGGTTTCAACAAATGAATTTTGGGGGAGGAGGGGGACAAACATGCAGTCCATAGCACCAGAGAACAAAATAGTTAGAGGGTCGTAAAAACTATATCCAAATTTCTGAAAAGCTTTAATGTGTAAGAGATATACATTTATTGTGAGTGTTTCAGAAATTAAATAAGAATAAGATAAAGACAGTAAGATAAAAGACAACACTAAAGACAATAGAGTTGACTTTTGTCAAAATATAAAGAAAACTTTTGCTAACATTTGGAAGAACTGTCATAAATGGAATACATTACATTTAATTTCTAAACTCATAGTGAGTGATTTTCTCTAGGAATTGCGAGATGATCACTTGGTGGGGGGATATTCTGGTGGAGACTTTTGTTTGAGGTGAAAGAATCCCAAATGTGTTCTAACTAAACCTATGCATTTGTTATTAGAGAAGAAATCAGTGGGTATGCTCTGGCATCTTATTTTGATATCATGTTGCCACATAAGAAAATGACTTGCCTGGAGCAGAACAGAGTTCAAGATTAGTTTAAGAGCACACTGAAGACACACTTCACATTTCACAGGGAGTTTTAGCTAGCACCCTAGAGCACAGTTAATGAATTATATTTTTGATCTCTCTGTAATTTTTTCAATTAGGCTTAAACATGAGAACTATAGAAAGGTGAAACATTTTATTCTATACAGTTCAAAGTGGCAAGGACGCATTAGCAAAGTAAGCTTTTCCATGATGTTACATCAATGTTACCCAATTTTCTTTGAGGGATTAAAAGAGAATTCTTATTCTGTGACCAATCTTGAGTCTCACAAGATTTTCTGTGCTCCAGCACAGAGATAGATATTTCAAGTAGGCTTTCCAACCTTTGGCTATTCAACACACTGAGTACTAGACCAAAACATGAAAAAGGAAAATATAAAGAGAGATGCTCATTATAAACCTAACTAAACTAAAGTGCAAAATTGTAGATAAAATGATTAACTTTGGCCACCAGACAGTATGTAGTCACAGAGATACACATTTAAAATATAGTAACAAGAATATGTATGGGATAAATGCTTATGTATGGGCACAAAAGATATAGTGTAATATTAGTAATCTTGGTGATTTATCTTAGTGACTATTTCATTTTTTATTTATTTAAAAAAAAATTTTAATGTTTATTTATTTTTGAGACAGAGAGAGACAGAGCATGAATGGGGGAGGGTCAGAGAGAGAGGGAGACACAGAATCGGAAGCAGGCTCCAGGCTCTGAGCTGTCAGCACAGAGCCCGACGCAGGGCTCGAACCCACAGACCGCGAGATCATGACCTGAGCCGAAGTCGGGCGCTTAACCGACTGAGCCACCCAGGTGTCCCTCATTTTTTAAAGAATAAATTTTCAGTCTTAACTACCTATTTAAATAAAAACCATATGCACTTAATAACTATACCTCCCTAATTATTTTTAATTATATATAAAATCCATTTCAAGGGTCTTTGGGCTCTTGGGAAATTAGTCTACATTTCTAGCATCTCAATGATAAGATATATTTGCTGAAGAAAGCACATTCATACAAAAGGCAAGTTCCTTCAATAGAGATATTTAAATTCCATGAATGAGGAATATGCCTTTGAATATGCCATTGAATACATGAAGAAAAGTAAGACTAAAATACAAAAGTCCAGCCCAACTAGAAACAAAACAAGTAAACACTGCAAAATAAACTTTATGAGAAAGAATTCATTCACCTTATTCCCCATCGTATTCTTGGTGCCTATGACAGCAGAGGACACATAATAAGCTCAGTAATAGCTAAGGTAAATTAAAAAAAAAATGAATGAAGAAAAGTTATAGAAAATATCCCTTTATTTCCTTCACAGATTTGTTTATCCAGAGAAATGAAGCGGAACTCAGAAATAATACTTCATACATGTCATTTTATAGGAGACAAAATTATAATCAAATAGGATATTCTAGGACATTTTCTCAAAAGAAACAATAAAAAATTCCAGCCAAATTGAAATGCCCTAATTTATTGGCCCAAATCCAGGTCAGGTAAAATGATTTGATGTTAGGAACACATCTGCTGAACATTTGTGTCAGATTTTAGAAAAGAATTTTAGAGTCTTTCCTATGCTAGAATTCCCAAATTCACCTGCAGTAAAATAAAACAAAAACAAATAAAAGAAAAATAACTTTCTCCCTTTCCTTAAAACACTGACCTTTTGCCTTGGTACCTATTCCTTATAAAGCCAGCGGTACAAAATTATAATTTATTATTGAAATGGTGGGTTTAACATTTTCCTAAATGATACTGTTAAATTTCGAAGCTTCTGAACTTTGAGAAAGGAGGTCTTACAGAAATGTAAAATTCTGAAGTACTACAGAATGGAATGATAAAAACCAGAGTCAACTCCAAGCTGAGCATGATGCTTTGTGTTTAAAACAGAGAAAAGCATATTAATGAAATTTTCATTAATTCTAGCTGAGTCTTGTTTAGTGGCTATAAGGGAAACAGAGTTAAACTGAAGTCTGGGAGTACTTCCAATCCAGGTATGAAAGTATATTGCTTTCCTAGGAGTCAGAATGGAGCTGAAGTAAAAAGTCACAAGCTGGGTCTTAAAAAGTGACTTCCTACTAACAAAAAAAGAGGAAAGAATCCAAATGGTTTGGTATAGTGATGGGACTAGTTTTCTAACAGGCAAAGAAAATGGAAAATATTAGTAATAAAATCATTGCACTTCAAATAAGCTGAAGAAATATAAGTAAGAGTTTGTAATTCTGTACTGTCCACCAGAGTCTGAGTACGCCCTAGTCAAGACAACGTGAGGGTTGTTGCTGTACCTTCATTAACTCATTCAATACATATTTTTCTTTTTCTTTGAAATAGAATAAACTTCACAAGACGCTGTAAAAATAGTACAGAGAGTTTCCACAATGATAGAATCCTTTTTTAAAAATGATGTTTGCATAACCACATATAGTGTCATAAAAAGGAAATTGACATTAGTAAAATACTATTAACTAAAGCACAGACATGCTGATTTCACCAGGTTTTACATGAACTCCTGATTTTGGGGGGTGGGAAGGGTTTGGTGTATGGCTCTATAAAAGTTTATCATGTTTACAGGTTAAATATCATCACAATCAGGACATGGGACTGTTTCTACACACAAAGAAACTACCTCCTACCTGGTAACCCTTAATAATCATACCTTTTTCCAACCCTAAGCTCTGATAACCACTTATTTGTCCTCAATCCCTGAATTTTGTCACTTTGAGAATGCTATACAAATGGAATTTTATAGTATGTGATTTTTTGGTTTTGTTTGAAATTGTTTTGTCCTGTCTGTACTGTTATTTTTTTTTCTTTTTCAAATCAGCACAATGCCCTTGAGATCCATTCAAGTTGTTGCATGTATCAAAAGTTCATGTCTTTTTGTTGCTGAGTAATATTATACCCTATGGATATATCATAGTTCATCTATCCATGCTGTTGAAGGACATTTGGGTTATTTCCAGATTTTAGCTGTTACAAATAAAGCAGTCATGAACATTCATTTATTGTACTTATTCATTCTTAGCTCTATAAGAAACTGCCCACGAGCAATGTATGAAGAGTCATAGTTGTTCTGTATCCACACCAGTCAGTATGTATTTACTGAGAACTAACTACATGCAAGACAAAATACTAGCGTCCAAATTTTAAGTAAATAAGACTTGTCCTTGATTTTATAACTTAGTGAAGGAGTCAGACTTTATCAAATTGAACAGCTTGTTAAATGGGAAATGTAGAAATGTCCCTCATTCCCAAGGTTATACTGTTATACTTCCAACATGTAATATATTCTACAGCAAATTACTTGAGTGCAAACTTAAAATTAAAACTAAATAAATAATGATTAGAAAGCACTGAGTAAGAGCAAATCCCACATTTTACGGATGACAGAACTGTGGATTGAGAAACTGGTGCCTTCTTCATGGTCATGAAACTAGACATGACAGAACTTCAGATTAAAACCCCAGGTCTCTTGCTGTTATTTTCATATTTTCTCACTATATTACACTCTTTATTTATATGAATATGTTATTTATATGAATAATATACTCTTGTTATTCTATGAAGTAACTGCTGTTATTTCATAAGTATTATGCTTAAAAATATTTCCATGCTTTAAGAAAATCTGGTATTCTACAAACCTGTCATTTTCCATTGCCAAGAAAGGGTTAGAGTAGGTTAAAATAAAAATAACATCTGCCACAATGAAATCAATTAAGAAAATAATATGGTAATTTGTTGTTAAATAGGTGATGGGGATTAAGGAGGGCACTTGCTGTGATGAGCACTGGATGATGTACATAAGTGTTGAATCACTTTACTATACACCTGAAACTAATATTACACTGTATGTTAACTAGCTGGAGTTTAAATAAAAACTTATAAAAAAGAACATGAGAGACCATAAGTTGATATGGAGTGATTTCCAGACTATATTGTAAAATTACAAAAAAAAAAAAAAAGCAAACAGCAGAAAGGTTCTGAGTACACACAAGCATGTTAGTGTGCCAAAATGGCATAGGAATCAGCTTGAAGTGTGTTCCCTCTAGCCAAATCTGGAAAATTGCAACTTACAATTAAATAAAGACAGTAATGAGTTATAACTCATTGAATAAAATAAAAACCCATGAATGTATACCATAAAAATATGTAAACAGATAAGTTAAGGAAAACAGAAACACTCTTCCTTACAGTAAAACTACCACTTATAAGTACAGGAAGATAATACAGTTAGAAAATTACCATTTTGTACCATCACAGTAAAAGTGGATGTGGGGAAGAAACAAATAGTTGCTAAATTTAGACTTGAACAATTTGATAAGGAACAGATACTTATATAGCCTCAAATCATCTCCTTCAAAACCACATATTAATTGCAAAAAGGAAAATAGTAACTTTATAAGAAATAAACCAGTCAACACCTTGGAAACAAACAAGTGACCAAAACTATCATTATCACTAAGAGTAAACAAAAAATCATGTGTATCTAGGTATGACACCTGAGAACAAAACATTGTTTATGTAGTTTTCCAGCTCAAAACATAAGCTGAATCTAAATATGAGGAAACACCAGCAAAAACAATCTGAGGAAAACTCAAATAAACTACCAGGCCTCTTTTATTAAAAACAACAACAAAAAAGTCGATGTCCTGGGAGATGAAGAAAAGATGAAAAATGATTCTGTATTATATCTCTCAGGATTAAAGGAAACATAAAAGATACATCAAATAAATGTTTTATGCAATCTGGATGTGATCCCATGGGGTAAAAATAGCTGTAAAGAATATTATAAGGACAAGTTAGAAAATGGAATGTAAAATGTACATAATAATATTTCACCAAGGTTAAATTCCATGAATTTGATCATTTTATATGATTATATAAGAGAAGCTCCCTGTTCTTACAAAATTCATATTAAGATATTAAATGCTAAATGGGGCATGATGTATGTAACCTTATTTCAAATTGTTAAAAAAAAAAACTCTATGTAGAAAAATGATGAAGCAAATAAAACAAAATGCTAAAAACTGGTAAATCTGAGTAAAGAGTATTTGACATGCCTGCTTATTTTTTATTTGATGCTGAAGATTTTGGGTAAAAATTACAATGACTCTTGAAATTATTATTTTTCCTTAAAGAGGCTTGATTTTCTTTGACAAGAGATAATGTTATCAACAGTGTATCAACCTTCTCATTGTTGATTCTTTTGAGTGCTGATTTAAAGCTCTGTAAACTATTGTAAATCAGTTTTGTTGTTACTTTTAGTTTAAAGTCCTTACTCCTAAAGTATGTTCTTTATACATAAACCATGGCTTCTGGGTTGAACAAAAGACTTGAGATGTTTGAGGAGATGCTTCCAACTTTGCAGGGCTTGACCTTCAGATTCTGTCTCCCCCAGACTATGTGGCTGATGAAATTTCTGCTTAGTTCTTTTGCTTCAAGTTACTATTTATGGCTGTGCTTTACTTTTAATTTAATTTTTTTTCCTTTTCTTTTCTTTGGAGTCTTGTCTTTCACATGCCAGGATTATGAGTCGACCAACAGCTTGAGGGAAAGTGGTCTGCAGATTTTTTTTTTTACTCACTATTATATAGTCCCCTCATTTCAAGAATTTTGCTTCTCAAGTCCCATTCAATTTGGCAGCTTTAAACTCCTGCCATTGTCTTTCAGCTCAGTGAGACTGCTACGCTTTGTTGGGGTTCCATTTCACCATGCAGTGAATTGGCAAATATCTTCAAGGAAAAGCCTGGGTAAATGTGGAACCCATGGTATGTATTTCCATTCTCTCAAAAGTTATAGATGTTCAAATCCTGCCTGAGTTGGTTCCTATCCAATGTTTTCAAGTTGTTGTTTTATATGTTTTGTCTAGTATGTATGTATTTATTTATTTATTTATGACAAGATTTGTCTGAAAGAAGTTACTTCCTGGTAGTCAGAACTAAAATTTTGAAAACTGTTATTTGAGTTTACACTTACTATTCTTTTTTAGAGACTCACTCATAATACAGAGGGAGTAACTAGCAGACGTATAATTTAAATTCATATCTTTTGCTAACAAGTCCATTTTTCTTTCAATTATACCTCAAGGATTATAAGTATATATCATAAAAGTACTTTCAGTATACAGAATCTACTGTGTATAAAATGTAATAATCTATGTTATTTATGTCAGACTTGTTAACCTTCACATATGCTGCATACATGTGTGTGTGTTCATATATATATATATATATATATATATATATATATATATGTATTTTTTTCTTTCAAGCATAATACAGCTCAGCATATGTAAAATTGATTTCCAAACATTCTATCCTAAGGTGCTATTATTTGTGTAAGTATGCATTTACTAGACTTGACTGATACTCTCATTCAGGAGAGGATGCAGTGTAGAAAAGAACTTAAATACTTAACTCAATACCAAAATTGCTAGGATGAGTCATTAACTCTAATGAAGAGCATTTTTCTTTGCTTTTTATAATTTATCCACTCATGTAATAAATAATCGTCATAATAAAACTATAAAAATGATAATGATGATTTGGGCACTTGTATAATTTCACACTTCCATAAGGACTAAAGCATATCCTATCCCTGATCAGTTGTTTAAATTATATGTCTTAAAATGGCACTGGTGTTTTAAAAAAGAAAATGTATTTTTGGAGAACTTAATCCTAAAAATAAATCTGCCTCATTTAGAAAGCTTGAATCTTCATTCTCCTGCTCATTTAGCTTAATGAATGCCATTAGCATGGGCTGTTGATCATAATGGATAAGATATGAGTTGCTTTCTCTCTCACTTATGTTTTCTACCCCCAGGAAAAAAATTCTCCATGCAAGTTGGGTTTTTATAAACTTAGTCCTTCTTTATCACAGGGTAAGGATGATGAGACAAAAAATTCATTTGGAGTTAACTTTGACAAGATCATAGCCAGATTTAAATCCTTCTTTCCAAAATATTCACTGTAGAAATCCAGGCATATTGAAAAATGTGTATGAATTATGCTTTAGAAGAGTTTGGAAGATTAAAAATATTTATATAATATATTTAACTGTCAATATATTAAATATTATTTATAATATAATTACACAATCTTCCAAATTGATATAGATATGTACACATATATGTAAGTATATGCATATATATGTGTATGTGTGTATGAGAGTGTGTGTGTATTTATGTATGTATGCAAGTATACTACCAAGACATTATAACTTCAAAGCTTAACTCCTCTTATTCTCAAGAAGGATAAGTTCTCTCTAGGGAATAAAATACTCTCTTCAGTGAATGTTAAGGAGAATTGATAGTTAATTTATGGCAATACGCCAATGGAAGAGGGGTGGAGGACTAGATGGCCAAAGTTAAAACATATGCACTTTTAAGTGACTTTCTTTTAATATCAGTTTCTTTAAAAAGCTTTTTTTTTTTTGAAGAACAAACTTATTGGTAGAAATTCCAAGCCTGGAAGCTGGTACAATAGTAGCATGGAAATGGTACACATTTGTCCTGAAAAGGACCATCAAATCAAAGTGTATCTTTCTGATAAAATGTGGCTCACAATTTTTGATGTTTTTTTCACTGCAGAGAAATTCTTTAAAAGATGATCAGAAGTACTTTAAGGGAGAGAAGTGGGGAAGTTGTCAACCTGTTAGCAATGCCAAAAAAAAAAAAAGAAGAAGAAACCATGAGGGGTTTATAAATAATTACTATCATGCATAACCAGGAAAACAGAAAAGCAAATCAACGAGAAAATCATAAAAACAACTACAAGAAGACTTAAATATGAATCTTAACGGTAAAGGTGAAGTCTGAATGCGGAAGATTGAATGAACAGAACAGAGGATAGGAAGATGAAACAAAAACAGTAGAATATAGTTCAAAACAGAGTTTACAAAGAACAATAGGAATAGATCTATTAAAAAAATAAAAGGGGGGAAAAGTAAATGTAGCATAAATGCAAATTTAGAGAAACAAGGAATCTGAACTGTATCTAAGCCCATCAAAGCTTTTATGAGATTAGCAGTAACTGGATGCTGAAATATTTGCTGTCCCCTGAATAGCAGGTACAACCAGAACAGCTATTTTTCTCAAGTTATGAAACAAATATTCCAGCTGTAGAGATCATTAAAGGCTTGCTGACTGTCATTTTGAATTTACTTGATCGTTTTGTAAGTCTAGTTGGGATACTGTGTCTAAATAAAAAAGACACCCATTCCTTGGGAATTGCTATTACAACCTACCCCTGTGGCCTCCTAGAGCCAATTTGGTAGGGGATTACAGATAATAGCATAAAACTCTAGACCCATCATGTCTGGGTTCAAATACTAGCCTTGTCACTCACTCCCCCTGTCATCTTTGGTAAATACAATAAACTTAGTTTGATTAGGAAGTGGGGCCTTTGGGAGTAGATTAGGTCCTAAATGAGACTGATTTACTTATAAAAGAGACCTCAGAGAGCTCCTTTGTTCCTTCTGCCGCATGATAATACAGCAAGAAGTAGGCCATCTATGAATCAGGAAATGGGCCCTCACTAGACACCAATTCTGCTGGTGACTTGATGTTGGATTTCCCAACCTCTAGAAATATGAGAGAGAAATTTTTACTGCTTATAAGCTACCTAGTCTGTTATAGAATACCCAAATGACTAAGACAATAGGTAACAATAATTCTTTGTGCCTCAGTGTCCTCATCTACAAAAAAGGAGCAATAATACTGTATTGTAAGGTTGTTAAGGGGATTAAATGAGTAACATAAAGTGCTTAGAACAGTGCATGTCATATGCTAGGTATTTGTACTTGTTAAAGGAGAAATGAAAATTAATGTACCAAATAGAAGTATTCTCTCATTCATGTAATAGATATTTATTGAGCATCTGCTATTTGCCAGGCATTGTTCTGGCACTTTAGAATCTTTCTCAACAAAACAGACAAAAATCCTTATGTTCTTGAAAATGACATTTTATGAGATGCTCGCTAGTACAAATGTTCTAGGTAGAGTGATGACAACGATATCTTGTTAGGCTCTATTCCTGCCTGTTGGACTATATTATCAACCCTGACAAGTAGGTCCTATTTCTATCCCCAGTTCACAGATAAAGAAGCTGAGTTACAGAAATGTTACCTAAAATATCCAATACCTTCATTTTTCTAAACACCTCTCTGCCCTCTAATTTATCTACTTTTATCAATTACTTATTTATTCACCTACTCATTCATTCATTCGTGTATGTATTCAACATATAGCTGTTACTATTTTCTGGCAGATGCTGAGTTCAAAGCCAGAGATTCTGGCTTCAGAATTCCTGCTCTTAACTGATTGGTTTTGCTGCCTCAACTAATAATTTGTTAAAGCTGGAAAAAATTCACCCATGTTGAGCTTATTGTAAAGTTTTAAATTCCCATTCAATTTCCAATTCAAGGACATTACCTATCTAATGATAGGTTTTGAAAGAGTTCAGTAAATTGGTATTATCTAAGTAGTTTTCCTTATTCTCTAGCATAACACATCCAAACAGTCACAATACCATGTCAACTTTGCTTTATAAATATTTCTTGAACACATTGTTTCTTCCCTATTTCCAATCCAATTACCTTAGCTCATGTTCTCATTACTCTGAGGTCAAGAGAAATATGTTTAGCTTACATCAGTTTCTTACCAGTTTCACTCTCTCTATACTTCCTTCATATTATTCCTCAAAATCACATATCTGATCATGTTTATCTCATGCTTACAACTCTTAATGAGCTCTTCAGCATGTATTAAATCCCAGACTCATTACATGGGTACACAAACCCTTTCATTATTTGGGTCTCACCCAGTTCTCTAACAGGGCTATTGGCTTGGAATGATATTGGTCCTTTAATATATTACCAGATGTTTCCTGTGTTACCCAGGGTTCTCCAGAGTAAAAATACATATATTCATACTTTTTAGTTATATTTATTATTATAGACTTATAATTATGTAATTAGTATATAATTTATAATATATAATTTACATATATACTTACATATATCTCCTATTAGTTCTGTTTCTAATACTTATGTTTCTAAGTACCTATCTTTCTTCCAATTTATCTAATATTTATTATTTATTTCTTCACCTATTCATTTGTTCTATATATAATGAGCCTCATGAGATTATGGAGGCTAAGAAGTCCCACAGTTGGCCATCTACAAACTGCAGATCCAGAAAAGCTGGTGGTGTCCTTTGAAGGTCTGAGGACAAGAGAACTGGGGATGTAGATTCCAGTCCCAGTCTGAAAAACTGAGAACCAGGAGCACTAAGAGCAGGAGATGATCAATGTTCCAGCTCCATAGTCAGTTAGAGAGATAGCAAGTCTTCCTTTCCTCCAGTCTTTTTTCTATTAAGGCCCTCAATGAATTGGATTATGCCCATCCCAACTGGGGAGGACAATCTGCTTTACTCAGTTTGCCAATTTAAATGCTTAACCTTGTCCAGAAACCCTTTATACTCAGAAATAATGTTTAACTAGATACCTTGGCATTGTATGATCTACTCACATAGACATATAAAATTAACTATCACATTATCTCCAGAAAACCTTTCTTGGTCAACCCCTTTAAACATCCCCCACCAAGAGTTAGTACTACTTTCTCTGTGTTATATTGCCAACTTGAATTTTTCCTAATTACTAAGTATTTAAAATTTATTTGTTTATACATATGTCTCCTTTACTAGGCTGAAGTCCTATTGGGCAAGTTTTGTGCCTTACTCATTATTCTGTCCTTAGGCTAAGCACAACACTTGTCACAGACTAGTTATTCAATAAATACTTGTTTAAATTAAATTAAATAATGCCAAGTCAAGCATTAAGGGAAATTGACATTCTATTATCCAACTGTTCCATTAGCCATTTGCTCCTTTTTACTTATCTGATGATTACTCATAATAAAAAATAAGTTAGTGTCAAAAAAACAACCAAAAAAAAAAAGCACTACTTTTCCTGTGAAAGGATTTAATTGCTTTGTTTTCTCAGAATGACATTATAACAAATGGGTATTTTGTAGATCTTCCCATCTGGCAGTTTTCAGACAAATAAATTAGAGTAGCAACTGTACAAACTGAAATCTCACCATCTTTGCCCATCTCACATTTATTTGAAAAATTTAATAACCAGATCCAATTTATGTCATAAATAGTTTTTAGGAAAGTATGTATGATACTAAATATTGTCATCTCTATGACTTCACATCCTGTGAAGAACGCAATCAGAAAATCACCTGATATTATATAATCAGAGGGTATTTAATGCAAGGAACTGGTTACATAGGTAATGAAAGAACTGAGACACAAAACAGGAAATTTTTAAAGTGACTCAAAGATTAAGAAGCAGACAATTAACATCCCTCGGCCTGAGTGACAAAGGGAAGACATAGTACCACCAGAGTTTGGGGGTCAAAATCAGCTGGGAAAAGTTGGAACCATGGAGAGATTTTCTGGGGGGCACAGGGAGGCTTGGAAAAAGAACAGTTGTAGTCAAAGACACCACTTTGATAGAGATGGAGGCACATATCCTGGATTCTCCCTTTGATTCACTGTCTACTTTCCTGCCAATGCCTGACACTGACCAAACCCAGATGGAAACCAGCCAACATGGAGCCTGAGAAATGCAGCCTGCAGTAATATCCTTCCTGTGATATACAATAGGACATAGCAATTCTGAGAAACAATCTCAGGGCAAAGCTGTTCAGGAATATGGTTTTCTAAGGGATATTATTCCATTTATATGTTAAATTTTAAACCTCAAACCACATATGGCAGAAGTGATTTCATTAGGAGAAGTTTCAACAGGAGAAGTGGTGGGGAAGAAGTCTAAGTGGTGGGAAAAAGGGTGGAGGAAGGAAACAACAGTGAGAATAAGGAACGGAGTAGGACAGTAGTACCTTGGACAGAAACCTGGGGAAGCAACAGGGAGAAGAGGATGAAAAGAGTAATGAGGACAACTGAAAGCCACCTAATCTACTTTAAGGTGTGAAGAACAGTTTCTAGGTTCTTCTCAGACATGATTTCTGTTTGGGCTTGGTGGCAACATCAGGTATTCTTTTTAGTAAGGAAAATATAACAACAAAGGGTTGAAGGAAAACTGGAATGCTTATATTAAAGCTGTATTTGCACAGCAAAATGCAGATTCCATTTATTTTAGTTTGAGGCAGAGGGTATTGATGGAGATTGAACAAGGTCAAGAATCTTCTTCAATAAACTCTGGACCCTGCTTCAATCTCTGATTTTTATGTCTTTGCATATATAACGCCATCTACATTGATGTATTTTTCCTCATTTGAATCAAACAGCCTCATTTTTTAATTCATCTCTTAACTATCTTGCATATATTACTCCTTTTTTATAAAGTAAAAAAAATTCAACATTATTTATCAAATAGAATTAATTATTAATGCCTCTAGGCAATGCAGTATAGAGAACAAGGCTTTCTTTTTTAAAAATAGTAAAAATGACATTAAAAAAACTTTCTTAACTGAAGTTTTATGGTCTTTCTTTGATTTATACCCCCATGTAGGTAAATTTAATTTAAAGGTTAGGCATGGTAAAAATGGAAAATATTTGCTAATATGTAGCATCTTGACCATGAAGATGAAGTTTCATCGAATACATGTTCATGTTTGTATTAATGGAAGCACATGGAAATGTAAATATAGAAAACAATATAAATATTATCTTGTTTAGGTTGACAATAGTATTGTAAAGAGATTTCTTGTCAAGTTTGTTGTTATTATTGAGGATATGAGAGGCTGGGATCTAGATAGGTAATTCTCATGTGAAATTTTCTAAGGTTTCAAAATATCTTCTAAATACTCCTCCAATTACAAACATATTGAAATTAATAAGATTCCCTTTTTAAATGTAAATAACATATGGGAATATGGAGTCATTTTGCTATTCACACATTATGTAATAATTCTCTTCATGAAAGGTCTTTGGGTTGTAAGTTTATTTAGCAGCCTCAAGTAATATAAGATTTATTATAGGGTTATCCACAAAGAGAAATTCAGAAAATGAACAACTGGGACACACAAAAGAAGATCCTAGTATAGGCAAATGGATATATATTTTTTCTACTCTCCATTATTACTTATCATTTGTCTTACATAGTACTTCTGTTTTTCTCGGTACCTCTTATGTTTATCTATCAGAATTGCTGCTTCCTAATCTTATTCATATTCAGAGTTTCCTGAATTTTGGGCCTAATCACCATGATCCTTCTCACATCCTTTTAGCTTCAACAATTTCTAATTGTGCCATTCTCTTGTTATCTTCTCAGACAAAAATCAATCCATATAGTTTATCGTTTCTCTCCAGACCACTCAGGCCACTGTCAGGGCTGTAGATTGATGGCTCTTGGGTTAGATATCTATCCATGACCCAATCAGTTGTGGTCAGAAACAAGTGTCCCAGAATGAGAGAAAATTGCCTATGTAAACTAGGTTTTACAGCAGTTTTGGTTGGAGGAGTGGTGGTTGGAGGAGTGTGCTAGTTGAGGTGGTTAAATAACAGTGTGATTCCTTAACAAAGACAAAATTTTCCCTTAGCCCCATCCCATTACAAATTTAGCCATGGAAGAGAGGTGGATTTCTGCTTTTAAAACTTCAGTATCATATATTTTAGTCAAGAGGAATATCTCTAATTTTGCAAATGAGGAAAGTGAGGACCAGAGTGGTTAAAGTGACATGTGCCCTGTTACATAATAAGTTGCTGGCAATCTGTAACTAATACCTGGGAGTTCTGTTTCTCATAGCACACTAAGCTATTTTTAACTCTTTATTCACTTGAGACTGAAGATGAACAGAAAAACAACAACAATAACACCATTTTTTGCCTGTGAATGAGCAGTCCTTGCACTGAGCCTATTTAGCACAATTCTGCAGACTGGGGCTGACCACAGTGTTGGAGAAGGCATTCATGGGGAGGCTTGAAGCTTCTGAACAGCTTGTAACCATTTTGGTTTTCAAGGTACTGACACCCACGAAACAGATTTCTTGCTGAAGGCTTTGTTTTCTTTCTAGATACAGAATATGAAAACAAAGAGAAAATTTGGCTACAGCCAAATACTAGCCACTTTGTTTACCTAAGACATTCTGCATAACCTAGATTCTATTTTTGAGTTATAGTCATACCAAAGACACCACTACTTAGAAAGTTGCTCACATATTTCAAAGAGTGAAAACCTACATAGAGATGGTAAGAACTTTTTTTCTGAAATCAAAATCTTTAATTTTTTTTAAAAGTAATTAAATACAGTGCTGAGAACAGCTTGGTCAAAGCTATTGATGGTGCATTGATAAAAGTGAGAACCCATGAAAAAGCCAGAGTATCTCCTGTGTTTCATACCACCCAAAAGACTATACACTAAAATATATGTATTTGATATATGTGTCTTTCAGGTAACTCCTGAGACATAAGAAGGGTAGGATTTTTTAATGATCTACCTAACAGGAAAAAGGAATATGTTAGAAAAATATTTAATGGAAGAAATGAAAGAGGGAAGGGAAAGGGAAGGGCAAAGAGAAGAAGAAAGGAAAAAAGGTAGGCAAAATTTTGTTTCAGAAAGTTTCAAGAAATAGGCAATAGCAATGTTGGCCAAGTATAACTTGGACACTATGTGGTTTAATAGAATTTCATTCCATCTTTTACATATATGAAGTTTCTCCAAAGCAATTTTAAATGAAACAAATGTATACAAGATCAATACATCATTTAGTACTTTACAGCATACTTCCTGTTCAGATGCATGATATTATATAGTTATGTTTTTGATTCTCTGAGAATGAGGAAAAGAAATGCAAGAGGAGAAAGTGTAATAACATTTCAGAAGAAAATAGTAGCTACTTAGCTCAGTTATGTTTATATTGACCACCATTTATTATATCATGTTAAAATATCATGGGGTAGACATTTTCCATGGAAAAAAAATGGAAGAAAAATCATGTCATGAGTTATGTACCAGCTCCCTATGGCAAGGCCCATTTTGTCATGAGTATGATGCTAGTTAAACATTACAAAGGTTCTATAATTATGCCTCTTGTTTTAGAAGTGGGACAGATGCTCTGTAGCCAGAGAATCCAAATTATAACTTTAATCAACTTAGGAATTCTGAATGTGAGATCCTAAGAAATCTCCCCCCCACACACAAAAAACTAGCTAGCCTCCTACTAGACAGTATTGCATCTATAAGGTAAGTTAAGACCATGACCCAATTATTCAAGAAATTAATAAAAAAGAAAAGGATCTCTTTGGGGTGCCTGGGTGGCTCAGTCGGTTGAGCGCCCGACTTCAGCTCAGATCACCATCTCGCGGTCCGTGAGTTCGAGCCCCGCATCGGGCTCTGGGCTGATAGCCTGGAGCCTGCTTCCGATTCTGTGTCTCCCTCTCTCTCTGCCCCTCCCCCGTTCATGCTCTGTCTCTGTCTCAAAAATAAATAAAAAAAATTTAAAAAAAAAGTTAAAAAAATAGAAAAGGATCTCTCATCTCTGGACTACTGGCTGATTTTATTCATAGCATCATTTCCCCTAGCATTTGTGTGGGGTGTGTGTGTGTGTGTGTGTGTGTGTGTGTGCGTGTGTGTGTGTGTGTGTGTGTACGTGCGTGTGCATCTTTAGAAAAGGAGCCAAGCTCTAAACCAGATGAGTTAATGGTTCACTATTGAAAATGGATGATCTTTTCCATGCAACAAAAGAACATTCATCTAAATGTTAATAAAAAATAACCTACTTGCATTGAGAATAACACTTTCAAACATACTTAAGTTTGCCCTATATATAAGATACTAAGAAAATAAAATTCTTTACTATTTTTCTTATTAACAAATGTGAAACAAATTTAAAAGACTGGTAGTTGGGTTCACTCTATAAATAATGGCAAAATAATTTATTGTACAATGTAGTTACATTCTTGCCAATATTTAAACATACTTCATAATTATTTTTGTAAATGAATGAATCAATAGCATAGGCATTCACTCACATTCAACTCAATTGTATTCCCTTTCCAAATCTAACTACATTATATCTGTCCTTACTTAGTTGTTAACATTTGTTCTTCTCCTCATTTTTCTCTTATACTTTCCCCTTCTTCTCCTCCTCCTTCAAGTTTGTTTTAAATTCTGGCTTTGCACATATAATTATCCTATTGCAAACACTTATCAATGACTCATTATTATTCTGTTAGTAAATCCACACAATTTTAGCAGGATTAAGATAAAAAGACAAAAGTAATGTCATGATGAAATGATATTGTTAATAAATCAATTTTCTTAATTGTCTTGGTTGATATAGGCTACAATCAAATTCCAACTTTTGGAAGCATTTTTGAATCAGAAAGTGAATTTTACTGATGTGTGAACAACCTATTTATAGATAATTTTAGAATGCATCAAGTGTTCATGATGCAAATGTAGAACATCTCAGTCATTTATAATTACTTATCAGTGTTTTTAAAAATTTCAAAGCTTAATTGGAAACAACACAAAATTCTGTATTTTCATTGTCTCAGATTGGGGAAATGAACAAGATGGTGTTGTGATTAAGAGTAAAGAATTCTACATAAGCCTTAAATAGACTTTTTGGGTTTTTTTTCTGTAAATTATCAAACTCTCTTTTTCAAATGGACCGTGGCGTTTGCCCTTTTACATTTATGATAGATGCTATACAATTAAAATTATCATGACAACCAAAATGTGAATGCAAGAGGCCTACCAAAGTAATTGCAATAAAATAAGCCTGGCATTTGTCAAGTGCAAGAATGGAAAGTATTTGATCTCAGTATCTGATCTTTTTTTTAAACCTTTACTTAACATGTAAACTTGTTTTACTATTAAACAGATTTCTTTTTTTTTTTATTCAAGGTCCATGCAATTATATTATTCTGGATACAGTTTTGTTTTCATTTCTCTGTGAGAATAAGTTAGGATGACTTTATAAAAATGAATTGCAGCAAATATTACTTGTTATACTTAATCTACTTCATGTTATTCACCTTAATTCATAATTGTTGATACCTTTAAAAGTCAATGTTTTCTTGGACTACCAAATGAGATAATTAGGTGCATGAATATTATTTGCTTTCATTCTATATGTTTTTGGGGACTCTTATAAATAGGCATTCTTAAATATCCTTCTGTATTTATGAGTGCCTATTTATTATGATTATTATTATTTTGTTTAGTTCTTTTATCTTATGTAGTATAGGGGGATTTTGCATTTCAGCTTTATTTACTCTAAGTAAGTGTTAGCATTTTATGCCTTTCTCTTTAATGTCTAAAAGTTATTCATATTGCCAATTAGAATTTAAAGTAAAATAATTGAATGACCCCAGATTTTTCCCTTTCTCTCACTTTTTAATAACAACAATAATTATGTTTCACAAGCTTATGTATATTTATATTTATAGACAAAGAATCTTAGAGCCTAATGTCATAAAAGTTTGATCATTTAGTTTCTCTGGTCAGATCTGCTGATTAATAGACTTTCTAGTCTGTATTTAATAAAGTTATGGAACATACCATAAGTGAGTACAAAAGGAATATGAAGGATGCTTTGGAAGTCAGCAATAGAGAAAGTGTGGAAAATTCTCTAAGCTTAGAGTAATGCCTTAGGGTTGTAATACCAGCTCTGTTACTATTTACTAACTAGTGGTCAGTCTGATCCAGTTCTAAAGCTAGTTTGAATAATCAGTCTAATCCTACATATTTTCATAATTGCTGTGATACTAATTTTAAATAAATTCTTAAAATCTATTTTGTTCAATCAAAAAGCTATGCAACTATGAAGTTATATTATTACTATAATCAATACTATTAAACAGCATAAAAAAGCTAGGAAAACTAGAAATAAGAATAGCAAAATATGTCCAATAAAGTAAACTGCCAGAGAGAACACCCAGGAAAAAAAAGAGAGTCACCTGTTTATGAAGACTAAGAGGTATCTTTGTCATTATTTGAATACAAACCAAAATAATGAAGAATATGGGTCATTATTAACATAAGTATATCTGTTAAGATAAGAATACCTTTTTTCTTGGGATGCCTGGGTGGCTCAGTTGGTTAGGTGTCTGACTTTGGCTAGGGTCATGATCCCACAGTTCGTGGGTTCGAGCCCCGCATCACATCGGGCTCAGTGCTGACAGCTCTCAGCCTGATGTCTGCTTCAAGTTCTGTGTCTCCCTCTCTCTCTGCCCCTCCCCCCACTCACCCTCTGTCTCTCTCCCTCTCTCCTTCAAAATAAAATAAACATTAAAAAAAAGAATGCCTTTTTTTCTCTTGTCAAACAAATAATAGTTCTGGTAAGCTAATCTTAAAAAAATAAAATGTTATGGGAATTTTGATCCATAGACAGGAAAAATTTTCTATGACCAAAGTAAAAGCAAATTTCTGAAAATTCCAGTGATTTCAGGAAGTTAACATGGACTTCACCTTTCCACATCTGACAATGACAATTATGATGTGTAAGCCCTCATGGCAAAGCTTAGCCATCCTTTCAAACTTTTGTGGAAAAGTACAAGATATTAGTTGCAATCTCTACAATTAATTTCAAAAAGGTCTGAAAGTACAATTCACAAAGTTTTCTTTCTTATGTAGACAAATGCAGAGATTTTATGCAATGTTAAAAAAAAATCTACTTAATACTCTGTTGTTCTTAGGTTCAACAACATTTTTTCAGACCATAAGGTTTTTGATGTTCTGTTTTAGGAGCTTCTAATCAAACAAGTATATTCTTCTACCTTAGCATCTGTTTTTGAATTTAACAAAGAGAGAAGCTACACTTCCCAGAAAAAAGACACACACACACATACACACACACACACACACACACACGTGGGATTAATAGACAAAACAGAACTTTTGGGAGTATCCAACTGGCAGCACCAGTGTGATATCACTAGAGGGCTGGATTAAGGCAATTTTTCCGCACTAATGGGTAGCTGCCATTTCATGGGTTGAATATCTGTTATAAGCTTTGGGACCTATGGGTGGGTAGTAACACTGATTAATTTACAAATTCCTATTCTCTGCATGCTGCTAGAAACTGAATTTTTGTTTCCCATTCCAGTAAACATTTAATATTAAGAATTACAGTGTTTCATTGTCAAAATAAGGGGAAACTGGCCTTGGGCCACATTTGTAAATCTACATTCAAGTACGCCATCAATCACATCTTACCCAAATGCCAGCGTGCAGCTGGGTATTACAGATGTTCAGTAGAATCACTTGTCTTCTTTCCACCAAAACAGACCTAGGGAAGAAATTTAAAACAAAACAAAAGAAAAAATTTAAAAAAAACAAACAGAAGAAACTAATTTCATATTAAGATTCCACTTCCTTTTTCTGCCAAATAAAAATTCTAGTTGTTGACTGATATATGAATCTGTGTTATTTACAAACTGACTACTATTTAAGCATATTTAGAGTTTTGTTTCTCTCCATATTTCCATTCCATTACTTTTTCATTTATTCTAGATATTCACATGACTAACCATGGGATAGCTGTTACTTTGAAACTACTCTACAGTACAACTACATTGCCTTTTACCTTGGTGAGTGTTTTTTGCTCAAATGGGTTAGAATATTTAGAGCACTGGTTTTAGTGTATTGGCTTGACATGAAATGACACTAAAATGATATCCCTGAGGCCTTATGTTCATTCAACCAAAGTAAATAAAGTTCTTGTTCTTAAAATGAAGAAAATGTGACTATATATGATATTCTATGAAGCTTACATGGAACCATTTTAACTACTTTGGCTAACACCTACATTCTTTTAACTTCATTCAATGTTTACCTATTAATTAACATATGTAAGTATTTTTTTAATGTCATCTTTAGGTTCAAGAAAGAATGGTAAATATTTTCATCTTTCTTTTAGGAATTTTAAATCAATTTAATACTTTAATCAAATATTATATTTCTGACATTAGATGAACCACATTATAGCTTACATTTGCCTAAAACTCTTACATAAATATTATTTAAAACATAGCAGAAGTGACTAAGAATAAATATATTTATAATCTTACATGCACAAATCTGAAAATGAACATGTATGATAAAATATCTATAAATAGTTGAACTTGATTATTAACAAATCACATATAGCCACACTTGGCTTTTTAAAATTTATTAACTTTTCAGATTAAAAGGAGTAAAAAATAATTAAAGTCCATGTTAATAAAAAAAAACAAGATTTCATGGTGAAATATTTCACAAATATATTTGTTATTTTAACTTCCTACCATTTTTGATCACCTGTTATTTCTCCACCAGCAAAATTCATAAGATGGCCAGGGATTACATCACTTCTCACAATAGCCTGACAAATATTGCAGATATTTTAGAAGCTGGTGATATGAATTGAGAAAAAAAGACATGGAACTATTCTTAGCAAAGTTTTCAAAGTTAATGTCTTTTACTATAAATATTTTTTAAACTTAGATACCAGAGAATTTATTATCAAGAATACAAATACAAAAAATGCATATTCATTTGTTTAATGAGGTCACTATTCAAAGTCTTCTACCTACTTGCGCCAACTGAAATTTAGCACATACTTTTTTTTTTTTTTTTTTTACTATTTGTTTTAAAATGAAGCAACACTGCTGACAAGTCCTGTGTTTAATTTTCTAATGTGTACAAAAGCCTGCTATTTAAATGGCAGATTCACCAGCCGGAAGCTGGCTCTAAACATGTCAGATATATCGGCATAAGCAGGGTTCAGGTGCCATCATATGTCCCTGCCAGCGGGTTGGAAGCCAGCTCAGAGCCCGAGTCAGAGCCAGGACTCACATCAGAGTCATCAGGCAGTGTGAGCAATCATCATAGCAGGAACAGGTTTCAGACACAGAGTCAGTCGATGGCCTATCACTGGCAAGCTTTAGCAGTATGTGCACGGTGGATGGTGAGAAACACAAAGCAAGTGGTCAGTGGTCAATCAACGTTGATTTCTTTGTGTTTTCTGTGCCTTTCTCATAAACTCTGACCAATCACAGAGGATGAAACATGGAATCATAAGAGTCTGTGAACTGCCTACAATTGAAAAAATGATACACCATAACAAAAATTGCTTCCAGATGAAGAAAAAAACAGAGATATTTTTATTTTTTTTATTAATTTTTTTTTTAATGTTTATTTATTTTTGAGACAGAGAGAGACAGAGCATGAACAGGGGAGGGGCAGAGAGAGAGGGAGACACAGAATCAGAAGTATCAGCCCGGAGCCATCAGAATCTGATGGCTCAGAATCTGAGCCATCAGCCCAGAGCCCGATGCGGGGCTGGAACTCACGGACTGCGAGATCGTGACCTGAGCCGAAGTCGGACTCTTAACCGTCTGAGCCACCCAGGCACCCCAACAGAGATATTTTTATAATACCACAGCTTGCTTCTGATTTTCTGTGCACTCTGATTTTGCACTTTAAACTGATGTTATCTAAATTTCGATTCTTTTCTTGGTACCTTAAAATCCATATTATAATTTCATTCACAGTTCCTGTGTTATGTAGTGTATTCTGTAGATTAAGGATTTATCATTTCAGTACTATAGTTTGGCTCTTTTCATTATATAATTTGATTTTAGACATTCTAAATATGTTTTAACCTTAAATGATGCTTCATTTAAATTTTTTATTATGTTTATTATTTTTGGAGAGAGAGAGAGAGAGCACGTGCAAGTTGGGGAGGGGCGGAGAGAGAGGGAGGCACAGAATCCAAAGCAGGCTCCAGGCTCTGAGCTATCAGCCCAGAGCCCGACATGAGGCTCAAACCCACAAGCCATGAGATTATGGCCTGAGCCAAAGTCAGATGCTTAACCAACTGAGCCACCCAGGCACCCCAAATGATACTTTATTTTAAATTGAGAGTATTTAAACTACATTAAAGAGTTAAAATGGAATTCCAAATCCCCAAGCCAGTTTATAATTGTACTTGTATATTGATACCTGAAGTGTCTTATGTTTATTCATATGAGATGATTATCTTTTAAAGTCTCCTTTGTAATAAGGATATACTGGAAACTCATTGTAGCAATAATGTGAGGCACTCAATTTTACAGGACAATCTCAGAAACTGAGACTGTCTTTGGATGAAAGTCTTTGTCCATGTGAGTAATTAAATTCACTTGAAAATGTTTTAAGATAAACTCACTAAACCTCACATTTTGTGTTTAGGTTATGGTTTGTATTAAAGTTCAACTTTCATATGTAAACTTGTAATGATTTAGTTTTTGATCTGAACTGCCTAGTGTGCAACGTTTCTGGGTAGTTTTAGTGCCCTTTTCTATAGTGGTTATTAAATAGCTGTGAGCAACACATAGCAGAATAAGAGCATGTAAGTAAAGCACATTTATATCTAAAAAGAAATGAAACCTAAGATACTTCAAACTGAGGAAACTCCAAGTGAAACATCTAAAAATAAAACTGATTAGTGAGGGGTGCCTGGGTGGCTGAGTCGGTTTGGTGACAGACTTTGGCTCAGGTCTCACAGTTCGTGGGTTCCAGCCAGGAGTCAGGCTCTGTGCTGACAGCTTGGAGCCTGGAGTCTGCTTCAGATGCTGTGCCTCCCTTTCTCTCTGCCTCTCCCCACTTGCACTTTCTCTCTCTCTCTCTCTCTCTCTCTCTCAAAAATAAATAAAACATTAAAAAAATTTTTAAATGATTAGTGGGAGAGTAGGGCCTAATCTTATAAAACCAAGTACATCTGGAAAACTACCTATTTCACAATAAATATAAATATGTGTTCCTCAGAAAAAAACAAAATTTTACTTAAGTGTATGTTATGATTTTCTAATAAAATCCACAAAAATTAATAATACTCAATAGATATAAAATATATCTGGGTTTATTTGAATGTTTGCTTCAAACATGATCTAAAGGAAAACTAAATACTATTTAATAAAATAAAACAAGTATCAAAATTTTCCTTTTTATAACAGGCTTCAATTCAATTTTCTTTTGTATTCTGATCACCCCTTATCACTTTGTGAATGTCACAAATAATTGGTGTTTTTTTTATTAAAAAAATTTTTTAACGTTTATTTACTATTGAGACACAGAGTGCAAACAGAGGAGGGGCAGAGAGAGAGCGAGACACAGAATCGGAAGTAGGCTCCGGGCTCTGAGCTTTCAGCACAGAGCCCAATGTGGGGCTCGAACTCACAAGCCGCAAGATCATGACCTGAGCCGAAGTCGGACGCTCAACCGACTGAGCCACCCAGGTGCTCAATAATTGGTGTTTTTAATGCGAGTGAAAAAGAGATATAGACACACAAGCTGATATCAAAAAAAGAGATTCAAAATGAAACCATAGCAAACATATGAAGCAAGAAAGGAAAAACGCATACATGTTTGCATGCATCTTTTTCCAGGTAGTCTAAGAATTTTTCAATGTTTTTACCTCTTTTAATCCTCAAAACAGTCTAACACAATAAACATTATTTTCCCCACTTCACAGGTGAATTGAGACTTTGATAATAAATAATCTGAGGTCAGAATGTCAGTGACAGATAAATACTGCAATTTAATTCTAAACTCAGTTGCCTTCAAAGACTGTTCTTTCCCCTTTATACCTCAAATGTTTTTGTAACAGCAAGTTTTTGCATATCAAGCTTAATCAATCAACGGTATTTATTGATGCCCCTAGTTTTCTATATACTGACTGCATCACTCCCTTTTAATAGTCCAAGCTGCTGTACTCGCGATTCCTGACCAGGCTGTGCACGGTAACAGACTGAAATGGGAAAGGAGAGCTGTGTCCGGCAAAGTGCTCACTCAACTAAGATTAATGGCCTACTGCACCAATTTTAACATGCCAATCAGAAGCTGATGATTGCAACTAAACTCTTTTGCCCCTTGACACACCTTTAAGATTCCCTGGCCAAATTATAAGGAAGACCAGCAATGGTCCCTCTCTTTTTCTCACAAATTATAGCTGCTCTATAGTAAATGCTCAGATTTCCATTATCTGTAGAGTTCCAGTTGATGAGCATAACAATTCTCTACTATGAAAATGTGAGAACCACTGACCATGAAACAACACATTATTTAACTTATTTCACTTGCTCAACTCCTTTTTATACTTCCTAAGTATCCATAATGACGCTAAAATTTTGCCTGTGGACCTAGATCCTAGATCACAATCGCGTGGGATACATATTAAATTGCAGAATCCTTGAATGCCTCCAGAACTAATGTATTATGATCTCTAGGTGTGGTGCCTAGGAATCTGCTTTCCTTAAATATACTTCTTTGAGGATTTTTTACATACATTAATATTACATGCACTGTAAGTTTATTTGCATATTAGTATTTCAGACAAATCAACAAAATTACAGACAAACCAACCACACCGCCAATAAACTACAGGATCTAAAATTAAGTTGGGAGACAATGACAGAGATCAAACATGAGGGGCAACAGTAGTTGACTTTAGGTAGCTAAGACACCTTTGATGAAGGGATTTCCAGGAAGACAGTAGCACAAAGCACTCAATGTAAACATTTTCAGGAAAACTAAGTAGTAAGAGTTTAGTGGATAGTTTTATGTATGTTCTGAGTTTTCAGATTTTTCTTATTTTTGTAAATATTATATACAAATATCATTTTAAATATATAAAAATTCATATAGCTATAATATATTTAGACATCATAAAACAGTAAAACAAGTATCTAAACTGGCCTATTTTGTAATGGTCTGTGCAATCAGATAAAAACTTCAAATAACTAACTGTTTATGAAAATGATATAATTTGGTCAAAATTCTTACTGGCTGTACTAGGAAGTCTTCTCAAATTAGAACAAATTTATCTCTCTTCTTCAACATCAGTTACTTGCAAATTGATGTGAGTTGAGCAATTTTAACTAAACTGTGAGATTCTAAGGTGACGCCACTGTAATTTAAACCTCAATTAGTACTTCAAAACAAAATTATGAAATCACTCATTTAATTATCAGCATTTGCTTGCAGTCTCTAATAGAGGGATTACGAAAGACTTATTAAAGAAGAATGGTATCAATTTTAACTAGCATTGTGAGCCAGGACAGTCTGCAATATAGAAAAATTCCATTTTGCTTTTCTTTATTTCTCTCTAATCTGCTACCTATAAAAATGCCTATTTCAGTAGTTTTTGTTTTTATATTTACTGTAGTTAATGAGCCCATTGCATTCTCTGTAAAACATTATCTGAAAATGTTGGTTGAGAAAATAAAACTGCAGTACTTAAAACCAACCAAAGAATACCTTTTTCCTCATGCATATGGTTATATTATCTTTATTATTACCAGAATATCAAAATTCTCTGTGTTACAAGAAGTAATTCTGCTTCACTTTTATTTCGTTTAGTAATCAAAAACTCTCAAGATTATGCTGTTTGCTTTTTTACTTTCACATTTTTTTAATTTCAGGTAAACAGAGGTGACTTTCTTAAATGGTTTATTTAATAGACATTATTAATCTCATAGGATGTGCAATTTTTTTAAACAAAATCTAATTAAATGCATTTCCTGGAGAAGCTACTACCCCATTGGTCTTTTGTCAGTATCTGCACAGACATCTTACTGGGCCTCATTTATTGATGCCTAAATCTTTAACTTGAGTTAAATCTCTGACTTAACAAAGATAAATACTAATTCAGAATCCATCAGAATATAAAAATAATTTAAACTCTTCATTTATTGTGCATTACTTAATTAAGAACCATTGCATTATCCATAGAGTTTTTATCAGAAGAAAACATTGTATGATTTTGAAATTTTTGCTACAAACATAAATGAACTCACAAAGTGTGTGTTTTAAGTATATTATACAGATTTTCACTAATTAGACAAGTTCCATTCTTATGTGAATTTTCTTCACCTTTGAAGAAAATATTGGATTTTTCTCTAAATGATATTATATTTGTTCATAAATGCCACTTAGATTAGCCGATCAAGGAATTAAAATTCATACATGCATAATAAAATCTGTTCAATCTAAGTGATTTTATACATACTGATATTGTTTATGTGATCCCAGTTTTGAGAAAATTTGAGAGCTACCAAGAAGCTATAGAAGACTAGTAAAAATTGGCGAAGGGTTAGGAAAGGAAACCAGAAATTCAAATCTCCGACATTTTAGCAAATCACTCCCCACTCTGGATCAAACAAGTGAAGCCTGGTGATTAGGCATTTGGGAATTGAATGTCTCATCCACCAGATGTCAGTATGACAAATCAAAATGATGGAGCCAGAAAGGCTAAGGAGAATTAGGAATGGAAACAGAGCCCTCAGCAAACTGGACTGAATTCCTCAGCTAGTCCTAACTTAACAAGGAACTTGGATTTGCACTGAAAGCCAGCAGTCTTTCATGGCTATGAAGAGTCCATGGTAAATAATGTCTGAAGCCTAATTTCCCATTGTGTATTCCAAAGGCTAAAGTTACATAGAAAGTTTTTAACAGACCTAACAAGTGCAGAACAAACTTTCATTGGAACCTCTAGTGGCTTAGGATCAGCTCTGAGACACAACAGCTATAGGGATTGACAGGTGCTGTCACTTCACCATGACATAACAGAATTTAAAGGGTGATGTTTTTCTGGAACAGAGGTTCACTTTCTTAAAATGCATAGCAAACACAGTATTCATTCACTTTGCTGTCTCATTCAAATCTTAGGGAATAACCCAATCCCAGTTACATTATAATGTTTGCCAGAAAATTACTTTTCTTTATTAATTTTGTTCAATGTTGAGAACTTCACCAGAATTTATTAAGTACTTGCTAGGTTCTTGCCCCTACACTGGTATATCTCTTTCTCTCTCTCTGTATCTGCATTTCCCTCTGTAATTGATTGATTCATCAACTGATGAATAGGTAAATAAAATGTAGTTTATAGATAGCTGTATGGATAGAAAAGCTTGTTTTTTTTAAACAAGTCCAATATTTAGAATTCTTTAGGATATAAATTTATATCTTATTATGTCGGCTGATTCTCCCCGATGAAGGCTTAATTCTTTATATTTTTGTAATCTTTGGTTGAACCTTATTGTTGATTTTAGTTTGGGGGAATCTTATGAGTGGAAGAACCTGGGATTCACTGCTTGAACCTGGAAACTTCAAAGTGACAAAGTTTTTCCAGGTTAGTGGTGTCCCTACAATTCCTCTCTAAGGAAAAGCATCTCCAATAAATTCTCTGACTCTGTCTCCATCTCCATCCATCTCTAGAACATAGAATAGCTACATATAAAATAATGCAGATAGGGGTTGGCAAACTTTAGCCTATATACCAGCCAGATATTTGTTTAAATAAAATTTTAGTGGAACACAGCTACTCTAATTTGTTTATGTATTTCATTACAACATAAGCTGAATAGTTGCAACAGAGACTGTACAGCTCACATCCTTCAAATATCTACTATCTGGTCCTTTAAGAAGAATTTGTTAAACACTGAAATAAAGAATAGAAACAACACACTAAGCCAGCAGCAAAAGGCTATCAGGAATGTTCATGAAGAATATTAAAAATAAATAAAACCACTAAAATGAAGAAAATAATAATTTTAAACTTAAAATTATCTTGGGTGGATAAGCACACACACACACACACACACACACACTAAACACACTGGAGAGACAATGACAATAGAAAATTGGAAGACAGACACAACACAGGTAAACAAAAAGAAAAAATATGAATGAAATTTGAAAGATATGGAAGATAAATAACATGTGTGAAGTTTAATAGAGAGAATAATGGAAATGGAAGGAAGAAGATATTTAAAAGCCAATGGCTTGGTAAAAAGAATTGGTGCCAGGGATGCTTGGGTGGTTCAAATGGCTAAGTGTCCCACTCTCGATTTTGGCTCAGGTTATAATCTCACACTTTGTGATTTCGAGCTCCGCATTGGGCTCTGTGATGACAGTGAGGAGCCTGCTTGGAATTCTCTCTCTCCCTCTCTCTCTCTGTCCCTCCCTTGCTCACGCTCTCTCTCTCTCTCTCTCTCTGTCTCTTTCTCAAAATAAATAAAAAAACTAAAAAAAAAAAAAAAAAAAAAAAAAAAAGAATTGGTGCCAGACCTGAACCTAGAGAAATAAGATGCTAATAAACACAGTAAAAATTGCATGTTTATTTTATTTACTTTTAAATGTTTGTTTGTTTATTTATTTATGAAGTGCCGAGGGGCAGAGTCTCCCTCTCTGGGAGGAAGAGAAATACAAGTAGACTCCATGTCATCAGCTCAGAGCCCAACATGGGGCTCGAACTCAGAAACTGTGAGATCATGACCTGAGCCAAAATCTGGAGTCATATGCTTAACTCACTGAGCCAGCCAGGCGGCCCCCAAAAGTTGCACATTTAGTCATGTGATATGGTAGCTGCAGTGCACTAAAACTAAAGAAAAATGAATAAATGAATAAATAAATAAATGAATGAATAACAAGTGATAAAAGACTAATTATTGCAAAGTAAAAAAAAAGAAAAAAGAAGAAAAAATTAGACCAAGGAAAGACTTCTCAAAGCAACAAATGGAACCAAAAGATCAGAATAATATCTCTAGAATATTAAAAAGAAATATTCATCAATCAAAACTTTTTACCCAACAAAATCAGTCTTTCAAGAGTGAATAACTTTAAAATAAAAAGTATTCCAAGGAATAGATAGGTTCACTGTAAGTGCTCATTAGGAAAAATATTAGGTATACATTAATAAACTAATCTCAAATATATTAATAAGTAAGATTAATGAAACAATAGCAGAATTTTGAAAAATCATCATAGTGAGATGTTTCAACATACCTCTTTTAATTATTGATAAGTTAGTTAGTAAAAAATTAGTAAAGACAGAAAAGATGAACCACACAGTTAACAAGCATGCTTCATGGTATAAGATTCTGCCCCCAAATACAAGTTGTTCTCAAGCATGTATACAACATCAAAGCCTTTGTATTATACAGATAATCTAAAAGCACAAAAATAAAAAAAGTGCAAAATGTTATTTTTTTCACATGATATTATTGTCTACATAGAACGCTCAATCAAATAAATGGACAAATTATTAGAAATAAAATCAGAATTTTCCAAAGTGAAAGGCAGTAAGACCATATTAAAATACCAATTGCATAAAAATGAATCAACTTCATAGTTTGTGAACTTCATCAGTTTAACCTCTCTGGGCTTCTAGTTCCTTATTGATGGAAATACAAAAATTAATCGTAACTATTTAGTAGGGGTGTTAGAACATCAAATGAGCTAATATGTATAAAACTCCTAGAATAGCTTTGGGCATATTATAATTTCTAAATAGGTATTAGATAAATAATGTAGTATTTATAATATTTTAGATTTAAATAAATATTTAAGCTATTGTGCACATTTCATTATCCTCCAGTTTAATTAAGAACCAGAGTTTCTAACACATTTATAAGGGTTTTTTTTTTTTTACAGGTTGATTTCAGTGAAGGCCACCCTTATAATAAGCATCCTCATTTGAGTATTTTTTCACAAATACTGATAGTATCAATAAGATAAAAGTCAGTTTATGTAGTTTGCGAAATTTCTGAGACAAAATAGTACATAATATGATGCTGGGAATAAGATATCTTTTCAGCAAAATTTTAAGGTCTTCTGAATGTTCCTAAAATATTTTCTGTTTGGGAAAACCCAAAAAACCTTGCTGAAGATTTTGTAACAATTATAGAAAACTGGACAAAATTTACTTTCTCCCCAAACCTGTAATTGTGCTCTGGCCACTAAGATAATCTTATAGCAAATCTCCTTTTAATGTTAAATATATTTTCCCATAAATATAAAAAAATTGTAAAATCTTTTGTATTCATTCTCAATATTCATAAAGAGGATGGTGAACTAGACAAAATCAAGATACCAGGAAATAAAAAAGAGTGCAACCTATGGTAAAAAAAAAAAAAAATACATACTTTCAGAAGAAAAACATGATCAGAAAATTAATGACTTCAATATTATGAAGTAAAAAGAGCACTGGAGACTTGGTAAAAAGTAATGTATAGAGTAGAAGATAATACATTTCCTAAGAAATCAGAAGAAAAGGATAAATAGAAAACTAAGATGAATGATAAGATTCGGTGAACCAATTAACTTACAATAATTACAATTCAAAAGGAAGCAAACAGAGCAAATGGAGAAGAGCCAATAGTGGAAGAAACAAAGGGATATTTAGGAAACTCAAGGATGGACATATTGATATAAGAAAAATAAAATAGGGCAATATTAAGACATAGCTTAGTGTCTAAGACTAACGCGATTTTTTTTAATTTTAAGAAAAAGTAACTGGAAAAAAGATTTCAGATTATCAATTTCATCTGCAAAACATTTAAAATAAGGCTAATCTAAAATTTTCATTCACCACTACATTCCAGAGGATAATGATCAATCTACACAGAGGTTTCTTGACAAGTGATTTGAATCAACCTGGGTATCATTACTGTGCCAAAGGAAAAGAGACATACCTTTAGCTACATAAGAGCTTCAAAATGAATACTAGATGACAATGAAGCCAATGAATATCAATTATATCAACAGTGTATCAATATCGATTATACCAACATTTTAATTTTTTTTATTATCTACTTCATTAATTTCTGCTTTATGTTTTTTAGGGAAAGACATCTGATTTCTTTGAGTATAATATCTTACTTTTCTATATACTTTGAATTGTTAAGTTGCTCATTTATATTTAATATTTTAAAGTATATATATAATATGTTTTCTTTTCTACATGTACTATTCACATATTGATGTATAATTGATGAATGTTTGCCTAAAAAATAGATGAAACCTTAGCAAGAATGTCTCATAGAACAGAAAGACAAAAATAATTAACTCAGTATTTAGTACAAGGAAGTAGAAAACAAACAAAATAATCATAGAGAAATAGAAACATGAAGGTAAGTACAGAAATTTAAAAACCATAAACTATAAAACTAATAAAAACTGAAAGACATTTCTGTAGTAAACAGAATTCAGTAAGAAAACAAATTAGGTGGGATAAATCAAGCTAACAAAATAATAAAGAAATACAAATACAGAAAAGTAGATATTATATATACTAATCAATAGATAAATTATCTTAAAAACTACAGAACACTGTGTGAAGTCATACTTACTTGAAAAAATCAATTATATGAAATAACTTTTAGGAAAATAAATGATTCTTATAATATATATATATATATATATATATATATATATATATATATATATATGACAAAGATAATAATCAAGGAAGAAAATAAAATGTTTTAAAACACATTTTAAAATATACTCTTAGAGTATTCACCTTACAATGTTTTAAAGATGTCAAAGAAAAAAAAGCACATCCCAAATAAAACAAAAATTTTCTGTTATGTAAAAGAGGGAAAGTGAACTAATTCATTCCACAATGTGATGAAATCTATAATAACACTGTAATCAAGATGTATTTACTAGTATCAAATATGTGACCTGACATAAACAAGTAGAAATCTGGCAAAATACAGAAAACAACAGTTCTTAGATATTGAAAAAAAAAAAAGTGATGCAGGACTCTGACTATGAGAGAAGAAACTAGTAAGATAATGTTGACAATTGCCTTAAATTTCTGAGAAAAGTTTTAGACAGTACAATGACATGTGGGTTGAGAGCAACTCAAATAGAGCACAGCCTCCTAGCTGAGTTGTTGAATCAAAGATCAGAGTTCAAGAAGACTATCACAGAATTTTTGGTGCAAAGTACCAGGTCAGAGCTCAGGGAGTCTACAGCAGACAGAATTTTGAATGCAAACTGCTACATCAGAATTCAGGGAAACTAAAGCAAAGAGAATGTTTGGTGCAGAATATCAGGAAAGGAGCCATAAGAAGAAAGAGCTCCTGAAATCTGCATAGGATTCCCCTTGAGTGAACAATAAGGAGTACATGTGTAGTGATTCTTCTTTATGCTGAGTAAAGAATTACTAGGAGGCTATAAACCAAATGATTCCCAGATCAAACATAGGGCTAAGGGACCTTCAGTTTTGACTCACAGAATAAAGAGACCATATTGGACATCATGGACGTTCAGTAGAGTCCACAGAAGGTCTAATAGAGCTAACCTAATTTAGAGCTAAATTAAAAGCTACTCTAAATCCACCCTGAACAGTAATGGAAAAGAATTGAGACTTCTGCCTACAGTTAGCCATGTGTGTGAGACACCTTGGAAATGGGTCTTCTATCTCTAAACAAACTTTAAATGACTGCAATCCTGGCCAATATCTGTTGGGAATTCCATGAGAGACAATGAGTCGGATTCCTGATCCACAAAAATAGAGATATAAGAAATATTTATTGTTGTTTTAGCTACAGAAATTTGGGCTAAACTTCAAAAATACAATAGATAATTAAAACACCAAGATAAATCCAGCTATCTTCACTGCTGAGTGCCCAATCTGCAACACCAAAAGCCAATGCTAAGTCCCAATTTGTATCATCCCGTGAGTGGACTAACCATCTACCTTGGGGATGGTTGGACCCCTCTCATGTATAGAAGGCAATTCTTTGTCCTCTTAAGAAATACAAAATCTAGGGGCCCCTTGGTGGCTCAGTGGGTTAAGCATACAACTTCAGTTCAGGTTATGATCTCACAGTTCATGAGTTCAAGTCCCACATTGGGCTTTGCACTGACAGTGAGAAGCCTGCCTGGGATTGTCTCTCCTTCTCTCTCTGCCCCTCCCTCCTCCCAAAATAAATAAAGAAACTTTAAAAAAAAAAGAAATACAAAATCTAGGTATAGGTTTATTTTTCCTGCCTGAAGGACATGTGTAAATACTACCATTAGCCAACCCATAAAATACTTATTCCATCACCGAGGCATCCCCACAATATGCTCTTTCACCTGCCTATACAGTTCATGACAAAAAGAGTGGTATTGACCTCACATATAAAGAGACTGGTCTTTTATCATTACTCATAGAGAAGTAGCCATTCTGATAAAATGGTAAAAATCATCTGCTGAAGTCTCCTGTATGTTCCCAGCTGGGAAATGACACACTGTGAGGTTGGGGTGCAAATTTACAGGATGTGATATATACTTTAAATCCACAACCAATGTATATTGACACTCCCCTATAAGTAGGGTACAGAAGTCAGGATCGAGATGGGTGTGAACTTACAATTATACAGGTTTCCCTCACTATCTGAAAGTAAAGTGGAACTACGAAACATTTTATAAGCCAACAAAGCGTAAAGCCAAGAAGCAATTACCATTAATTTATTAATGAAAGGGTGCCACTCTCCCTGCTTGGATTGTGTGCTACCTCTATAACAGCTCACTGCAAAACAAACGTTGAAGGCCATTTTCACTTTTTGCCTTTTTTCATGAAAGTGAAATCTTTGGATTTCTTTCACTAGCGAAAGCAAGTACTTGCTAATGTAAGTCTTTCATAAAAACAGAGTGGCACTAACACAAATTTTTAAAAAGTGAAGATACCTGTACAGAATACCTGTATTTAATAACTCACTGAAGAAAAAAAAAACTTGTTTCACTCACCCACAACCTTGGAATGATGGATTTAGAAGTTATAGTGGACAAGAGAGGAATGTTTCCAAAGTAGACACAATCAAGTTTCTAATGAATTGGAAACTGAGCCTGCCCCATGTCCAGTTTGCTCTCATCATGTCTACAAAACAAGTTCGAGAAGGGGTGTTGTTGAACTAGGAGTTGATGACTGATCATGACTACCAGGGACATCTCTCATTCATTTTTGCAATAGACCTGGGCCATGGAAAACCAACACAGACTGTCCTCCCAAGATTCACATCTGTGGGAATGAAGATTTGGGTCATCCCACAACTAACAAACAAAACAAAACAAAAAAATCTTGTTTAACACACTAGGGGGGAAACTTGCTGGCAGAGAAAAAGGAAACATGGAAGGTATACTGTTGAACTGAAATTCAAAACATTTCTTATTCCACCCTTATTTTGTGAACCTTTTAAAATCTTATCATGGGAATTTGTGAGCAGAGAAAGATATGGGGAATGCAGTAGCTATGTTTTATGTTACTCAGTGCTTCTTTTCTTATACTTCCCAACCTATGTGAAGAATACCTTCATGGAGAATATGAAAACTAGTATTTTAAATTTCATGTGAGATTATGTCCAGACTTATTCTGACACTTCATAATTATATGGAGGATGATGAGATTTTGTGCATTTGCTATGTTAGGGAAGTGCAATTCTTATACAGGCAAAGGACAAGAGTGCATATTGAGGGGCAAAATGGCTGTTCTATAGTCTGCATTTTGTTCTACTTTCTGTACCAAGAGGCCCACATATATGGAAATTGCTTTCAGTTGTTTTTGGCCAATGGGAAACTGCATGGAATATCTAAGGGAGAGAATAAAGTGAGATGACAATATTTCTTCCCCTGGTGCCTGCCTTTCAAGGTCACCTTGAACTGGCCATCATTGTGACCAAATGTCACTACTGTCCTTAAAATGGCCAACTCTACACAATTTTCTCCAAGTTCTACTATCAGCTTCCTTTCTTACCCTATCTGGACTAGGAGCTTTAGCTGTTGCTTCCATGTTACTGCTGATTCTTCCAAAATTTCATATTTGTAATTATTTCCTTTAAATAAGCCTATTTTAATCCTATTTGCCATCTTATTGGGATTCTAACGCATATGTACACTAGGTTAGCTCTTAATAGCTAGAAATATTCAAGTTAAAGATAAGTCTACCTGGAGTGTGAAATTAATAAAAGGCATGGGTCATGTATAAGTTTGTAACTTATACAACACCAAATATCTACTAGATCTTCAAATATTTTTCCTGATAGAGTTGTTTCGTTTTGTTTTGTTTTGTTTTGTTTTTTAATATGAAATTTATTGTCAAACTGGTTTCCATACAACACCCAGTGCTCATCCCAACAGGTGCCCTCCTCAATACCCATCACCCACCCACCCCTCCCTCCCATCCCCCATAAACCCTCAGTTTGTTCTCTGCTTTTAGGAGTCTCTTATGTTTTGGCTCCCTCCCTCTCTAACCATTTTTTTTCCTTTCCCCTCCCATGGTCTTCTGTTAAGTTTCTCAGGATCCCCATAAGAGTGAAAACATATGGAATCTATCCTTCTCTGTATGACTTATTTCACTTAGCATAACACTCTCCAGTTCCATCCATGTTGCTACCAAGGGCCATATTTCATTTTTTCTCATTGCCACGTAGTATTCCATTGTGTATATAAACCACAATTTCTTTATCCATTCATCAGTTGATGGACATTTAGGCTCTTTCCATAATTTGGCTATTGTTGAGAGTGCTGCTATAAACATTGGGGTACAAGTGCCCCTATGCATCAGCTCTCCTGTATCCCTTGGGTAAATTCCTAGCAGTGCTACTGCTGGGTCATAGGGTAGGTCTATTTATACTTTTTTGAGGAAACTCCACACTGTTTTCCAGAGTGGCTGCACCAATTTGCATTCCCACCAACAGTGCGAGAGGGTTCCCGTTTCTCCACATCCTCTCCAGCATCTATAGTCTCCTGATTTGTTCATTTTGGCCATTCTGACTGGCATGAGGTGATATCTGAGTGTGGTTTTGTTTTGTATTTCCCTGATGAAGAGCAACGTTGAGCATCTTTTCATGTGCCTGTTGGCCATCCGGATGTCTTCTTTAGAGAAGTGTCTATTCATGTTTTCTGCCCATTTCTTAACTGGATTATTTGTTTTTCGGGTGTGGAGTTTGGTGAGCTCTTTATAGATTTTGGATACTAGCCCTTTGTCTGATATGTCATTTGCAAATATCTTTTCCCATTCTGTTGGTTGCCTTTTAGTTTTGTTGGTTGTTTCCTTTGCTGTGCAGAAGCTTTTTATCTTCATGAGTTCCCAGTAGTTCATTTTTGCTTTTAATTCCCTTGCCTTTGGGGATGTGTCAAGTAAGAAATTGCTGTAGCTGAGGTCAGACAGGTTTTTCCCTGCTTTCTCCTTTAGGGTTTTGATGGTTTCCTGTCTCACATTCAGGTCCTTTATCCACTTTGAGTTTGTTTTTGTGAATGGTGTAACAAAGTGGTCTAGTTTCAATCTTCTCATGTTGCTGTCCAGTTCTCCCAGCACCATTTGTTAAAGAGATTGTCTTTTTTCTGTTGGCTACTCTTTCCTGATTTGTCAAAGATTAGTTGGCCATATTTTTGTGGGTCTAGTTCTGGGGTTTCTATTCTATTCCATTGGCCTATGTGTCTGTTTTTGTGCCAATACCATGCTGTCTTGATGATTACAGGTTTGTAGTAGAGGCTAAAGTCTGGGATTGTGATGCCTCCTGCTTTGGTCTTCTTCTTCAAAATTACTTTGGCTATTCGGGGTCTTTTGTGGTTCCATACAAATTTTAGGATTGCTAGTTCTAGCTTCGAGAAGAATGCTGGTGCAATTTTGATTGGGATTGCATTGAATGTGTAGATAGCTTTGGGTAGTATTGACATTTTGACAATATTTATTCTTCCAATCCATGAGCACGGATTGTTTTTCCATTTCTTTATATCTTCTTCAATTTCCTTCATAAGCTTTCGATAGTTTTCAGCATACAGATCTTTTACATCTTTGGTTAGGTTTATTCCTAGGTATTTTATGCTTCTTGGTGCAATTGTGAATGGGATCAGATGCTTTATTTGTCTTTCTGTTGCTTCATTATTACTGTATAAGAATGAAACCGATTTCTATACATTGATTTTGTATCCTGTGACTTTGCTGAATTCATGTATCAGTTCTAGCAGACTTTTGGTGGAGTCTATTTGGCTTTCCATGTATAATATCATGTCATCTGCAGAAAGTGAAAGCTTGACTTCATCTTTGCCAATTTTGATGCCTTTGGTTTCCTTTTGTTATCTGATTGCTGATGCTAGCACTTCCAACACTATGTTAAACAACAGCAGTGAGAGTGGACATCCCTGTTGTGTTCCTGATCTCAGGGAGAAAGCTCTCGGTTTTTCTGCATTGAGCGTGATATTAGCTGTGGGCTCTTCATAAATGGCTTTTATGATGTTTAAGTATCTTCCTTCTATCCCGACTTTCTCGAGGGTTTTTATTAAGAAAGGATGCTGAATTTTGTCAACTGCTTTTTCTGCATCGATTGACAGGATCATATGGTACTTATCTTTTCTTTTATTAATGTGATGTATCACATTGATTGATTTGCAAATGTTGAACCAGCCCTGCAGCCCAGGAATGAATCCCACTTGATCATGGTGAATAATTCTTCTTATATGTTGTTGAATTCGATTTGCTAGTATCTTATTGAGAATTGTTGCATCCATATTCATCAGGGATATTGGCCTGTAGTTCTCTTTTTTTACCGGGTCTCTGTCTCGTTTAGAAATCAAAGTAATGCTGGCTTCATAGAATGAGTCTGGAAGTTTTCCTTCCCTTTCTATTTTTGGGAACAGCTTGAGAAGGATAGGTATTATCTCTGCTATAAATGTCTGGTAGAATTCCTCTGGGAAGCCTTCTGGTCCTGGACTCTTCTTGGGAGATTTCTGATAACTAATTCAATTTCTTCGCTAGTTATGGATCTGTTCAAGTTTTCTATTTCTTCCTGTTTGAGTTTTGGAAGCGTGTGGGTATTTAGGAATTTGTCCATTTCTTCCGGGTTGTCCAGTTTGTTGGCATATAATTTTTCATAGTATTCCCTGATAATTGCTTGTATTTCTGAGGGATTGGTTGTAATAATTCCATTTTCATTCATGATTTTATCTATTTGGGTCATCTCCATTTTCTTTTTGAGAAGCCTGGCTAGAGGTTTATCAATTTTGTTTATTTTTTCAAAAAACCAACTCTTGGTTTTGTTGATCTGCTCTACAGTTTTTTTAGATTCTATATTGTTTATCTCTGCTCTGATCTTTATTATTTCTCTTATGCTGCTGGGTTTGGGGTGCCTTTGCTGTTCTGCTTCTATTTCCTTTAGGTGTGCTGTTAGATTTTGTATTTGGGATTTTTCTTGTTTCTTGAGATAGGCCTGGATTGCAATGTATTTTCCTCTCAGGACTGCCTTTGCTGCATCCCAAAGCATTTGGATTGTTGTATTTTCATTTTCATTTGTTTCCATATATTTCTAAATTTCTTCTCTAATTGCCTGGTTGACCCATTCATTCTTTAGTAGGGTGTTCTTTAACCCCCATGCTTTTGGAGGTTTTCCAGACTTTTTCCTGTGGTTGATTTCAAGCTTCATCACATTGTGGTCTGAAAGTATGCATGGTATGAAGTCAATTCTTTTACACTTATGAAGGGCTGTTTTGTGACCCATTATGTGATCTATCTTGGAAAAGGTTCCATGTGCACTCAAGAACAAAGTATATTCTGTTGCTTTGGGATGCAGAGTTCTAAACATATCTGTCAAGTCCATCTGATCCAATGTATCATTCAGGGCCCTTGTTTCTTTATTGATCCTGTGTCTAGATGATCTATCCAATGCTGTAAGTGGAGTATTAAAGTCCCCTGCAATTACCACATTTTTATCAATAAGTTTGCTTATGTTTGTGATTAATTATTTTATATATTTGGGGGCTCCCATATTCGGCGCATAGACATTTATAATTGTTAGCTCTTCCTGATGGATAGACCCTGTGATTGTTATATAATGCCCTTCTTCATCTCTTGTTACAGCCTTTAATTTAAAGTCTAGTTTGTCTGATATAAGTATGGCTACTCCGGCTTTCTTCTGACTTCCAGTAGCATGATAAATAGTTCTCCATCCCCTCACTTTCAATCTGAAGGTGTCTTCAGGTCTAAAATGAGTCTCTTGTAGACAGCAAATAGATGGGTCTTGTTTTTTTATCCATTCGCATACACTGTGTCTTTTGGTTGGCTCATTTAGTCCGTTTACATTCAGTGTTATTATCGAAAGATATGGGTTTAGAGTCACTGTGATGTCTGTAGGTTTCATGCTTGTAGCGATGTCTCTGGTACTTTGTCTCACAGGATCCCCCTTAGGACCTCTTGTAGGGCTGGTTTAGTGATGATGAATTCCTTCAGTTTTTGTTTGATTGGGAAGACCTTTATCTCTCCTTCTATTCTGAATGACAGACTTGCTGGATAAAGGATTCTTGGCTGCATTTTTTTTGTTGTTGTTGTTCATCACATTGAAGATTTCCTGCCATTCCTTTCTGGCCTGCCAAGTTTCAGTAGACAGATCCATCACAAGTCTTATCAGTCTCCCTTTATATGTTAGAGCATGTTTATCCCTAGCTGCTTTCAGAATTTTCTCTTTATCCTTGTATTTTGTATTTGTATGATATGTTGTGCAGAGGATCGATTCAAGTTATGTCTGATGAAGTTCTCTGTGCCTCTTGGATTTCAATGTCCTTTTCCTTCCCCAGTTCAGGGAAGTTCTCAGCTATGATTTCTTCAAGTACACCTTCAGCACCTTTCCCTCTCTCTTCCTACTCTGGAATCCCAATTATGCGTATATTATTTCGTTTAATTATGTCACTTAGTTCTCTAATTCTCCCCTCATATTCCTGGATTTTTTAAATCTTTTTCTCAGCTTCTTTTTCCATAATATTATCTTCTAATTTACCTATTTTCTCCTCTGCCTCTTCCATCCGAGCTCCATAAAATGGAGGAGTGGTCACCTCCATTTTATTTTGCAGCTCATTTATAGCATTTTTTACCTCCTCCTGACTGTTTCTTAGTCCCTTGATCTCTATAGTAATAGATTCTCTTCTGTCCTCTATACTTTATTCAAGCCCAGCCACTAATTTTATGCCTATTATTTTAAATTCATTTTCTGCTATATTGCTTAAATCATTTTTGATAAGTTCGTTAGCTGTCAATACTTCCTGGAGTTTCTTTAAGGGGAATTCTTCCGTTTTGTCATTTTGGATAGTTCCTGGAGTGGCGGGGAACTGCAGGAGTCTTCCCCTGTGGTGTCTGTAGTAACTTCCGTTGGTGGGCGGGGCCGCAGTCAGACCTGATGTCTGCCCCCAGCCCACCACTGGGGCCACAGTCCAACTGGTGTGTACCTTATCTTCCCTCTCCCAGGGGCAGGACTGTGGAGTGGTGTGGCCTCTGTCTGGGCTACTTGCACACTGCCAGGCTTGTGGTGCTGCTTCGATGGGATCTGGTGTATTAGCTGGGGTGGATCCGCAAGGTGCACAGGGGCAGGAGGGGCTGGCCCAGCTCGCTTTGCCTTTGGTGGTCCATTTCGGGAGGGGCCCTGTGGCACTGGGAGGGAGGCAGACCCGTTGGAGGGATGGATCTGCAGAAGCACAGCATTGGGTGTTTGCACGGTGCAAGCAAGTTTGGTGATGGTAACTGGTTACCTTTGGGATTTTGGCTGGGGGATGGGCAAGGGACATGGCACTTCCCAGTGCCTTTGTTCCCCTACAAAGCTGAGCTCTGTCCTCCAGGGCTCAACAACTCTCCCTCCAGCTCTCCGAGCAGAGCTGTTGACTTATAACATTCCAGATGTTAAATCCCACTGACTGTGAGAACAAACTCCATCCAGCCCCTCCGCTTTTGCAAGCCAGACTCGAGGGCTCTGCCTTGCTGGGTGGGCTGGCTGCCCCTGCACCGCCCTGGCTCCCTCCTGCCAGTCCATCTAGTGCTCACCGCCGCATCTCACCCTTCCTACCCTCTCCCGTGGCCCTCTCGTCTATGCTTGGCTCCGGAGAGTACATTCTGCTAGTCTTCTGGTGGTTTTCTGGGTAAATTAGGCAGATGTGGGCAGAATCTAAGTGATCAGCAGGACGCAGTGAGCCCAGCATCCTCCTATGCCGCCATCTTCCCCAATCTCTTGTTTTATTTTTTAAGTAGCACTTCCAAATCTAAGATATGATTATCAGTTATGTACTAATACCTCCTGGAAACAGGAACAATTTTTTTCACATACAAACATTAAAAAAAAAAAAAAAAGGTGAGAAATAAAGAGCCAATCAGGCAAATAATTTATTGCTGAAATTCGCATCATAGAATTTCTTAATTACATTGTCTCTATTTCTATGTAATAAATCCTAAAAATTCTCTCATCTAGAAATTTACATGATAATTTTGAATTCCTCTTCAATCTATTTATATCACATAATCTATATAACCATATCAGTAATGTCACCACCCATCATTTAAGAATCATGTTCTTGTCCTACATCGACCTCTTCCCCAGTTCCAGGGATGATCTCTCATTCTGCTCCTGGTTCTCTTATAATTCACACATTCCTTTTCCCAAGGCTATTTTTCCAATATTGGTTCAGTGAATCATTAAGCCCCAATCTCATTTCTCTAGATTAGTAATTTATATTTGTCCTTTCTTCATTAAGATTTTGATTTTTTTCATGGCAGAAAATTATTCATAAGGAGATGTCATCTTAGCTACCAAGTCTAGGCACTTTTAATTTGAAATCAAAGGCACTTTTAATTTGAAAATCTATAATAAGTTACACCTTTTAACTTAAGGTAGTTGACCACAAGGATATTTCCAGGTATGTTAATTCAACATGTATAGAGCATCTAAAGTAATTAGGAGTGGTAATTTTTAATCATTTGTTACTATTACCAATATCAGATTTTTTGCTGAGAATAAGAGTGACACAGTTTCGCCTCTAAGGCGCTCAGAGGCTAATAGAGTCATGCTGAGAAGTAAAAATCCCCAGGGAATTTGACAAGGATTCATTACATTTAGAAACCTTCCAACTAAATCCTCTGTATTTTGATATGGTCTTCTTCCAGAGTAAGAATAATATTGCACTGTCTGACCTAATTTGGAGTTACTGTTTATTGAAAGTGGTTTAGATCATATTTTTAAAAATTTTTATTCTTGATATTTATGGTATGAATTTGATCATGTCTCGAGTTATAGCAAAACAATTCTGTCCACACCAAATAGTTAACAAACCAATATAATTTTACCAATATTATTGTCACAGCCATGAAATCATTCAATCCTTTAGGTGTGAGAATAACTATTTTAAAGGCCTCATTCTGTTGAAATAATATTAGTTTGTGATAAAAATTGCCTAGAAACCAAACACTTAATCATGTTTAAACACTGTCCAAAAATAAAGGATAAAAGAGATAAAGAAGGGAAGGAGAAATTAAAAGAAGAAAATGGGAGGGAAATAAAAAGCAAGCAACAGAACTAAACTATGTGTTACCTTTTAAACTTTTTATATTTTTTCAAGCCATGCCATGGGATTTGTTAAATTTGTTTTGGTGTGTGATATTAAACACATTTATGGCAGTTTAATACTTGGCTTCTTAATTTAATAATTTGGGGAATGAGGTAGTGTTGGAAAGGAGCAGATGTACTAAAATAATTAGTAAGAGGGGCAGGATAAATCAATTGGGTCAAATACACAGTTGATATTTGATAGTTCAAATTTTATTTTTTATTTCTTTCAATATATGAAATTTATTGTCAAATTGGTTTACATACAACACCCAGTGCTCATCCCAAAAAGTGCCTTTCTCAATACCCATCACCCACCGTTCCTTCCCTCCCATCCCCCATAAACCCTCAGTTTGTCCTCAATTTTTAAGAGTCTCTTATGCTTTGGCTCTCTTCCACTCTAACCTCTTTTTTTTTTTCCTTCCCCTCCCCCATGGGTTTCTGTTAAGTTTCTCAGGATACACATAAGAGTGAAAACATATGGTATCTGTCTTTCTCTGTATGGCTTATTTCACTTAGCATCACACTCTCCAGTTCCATCCACATTGCTACCAAGGGCCATATTTCATTCTTTCTCATTGCCACATAGTACTCCATTGTGTATATAAACCACAATTTCTTTATCCATTCATCAGTTGATGGACATTTAGGCTCTTTCCATAATTTGGCTATTGTTGAGAGTGCTGCTATAAACATTGGGGTACAAGTGCGCCTATGCATCAGCTCTCCTGTGTCCCTTGGATAAATTCCTAGCAGTGCTATTGCTGGGTCATACGGCAGGTCTATTTTTAATTTTCTGAGGAACCTCCACACTGTTTTCCAGAGTGGCTGCACCAATTTGCATTCCCACCAACAGTGCAAGAGGGTTCCCGTTTCTCCACATCCTCTCCAGCATCTATAGTCTCCTGATTTGTTCATTTTGGCCATTCTGACTGGCATGAGGTGATATCTGAGTGTGGTTTTGTTTTGTATTTCCCTGATGAAGAGCAACGTTGAGCATCTTTTCATGTGCCTGTTGGCCATCCGGATGTCTTCTTTAGAGAAGTGTCTATTCATGTTTTCTGCCCATTTCTTCACTGGGTTATTTTTTTTGGGTGTGGAGTTTGGTGAGCTCCTTATAGATTTTGGATACTAGCCCTTTGTCTGATATGTCATTTGCAAATATCTTTTCCCATTCTGTTGGTTGCCTTTTAGTTTTGTTGGTTGTTTCCTTTGCTGTGCAGAAGCTTTTTATCTTCATGAGTTCCCAGTAGTTCATTTTTGCTTTTAATTCCCTTGCCTTTGGGGATGTGTCAAGTAAGAAATTGCTGCAGCTGAGGTCAGAGAGGTTTTTCCTGCTGTCTCCTTTAGGGTTTTGATGGTTTCCTGTCTCACAATCAGGTCCTTTATCCATTTTGAGTTTGTTTTTGTGAATGGTGGAAGAGAGTGGTCTAGTTTCAACCTTCTGCATGTTGCTGTCCAGTTCTCCCAGCACCATTTGTTAAAGAGATTGTCTTTTTTCCATTGGATGTTCTTTCCTGCTTTGTAAAAGATTAGTTGGCCATATTTTTGTGGGTCTAGTTCTGGGGTTTCTATTCTATTCCATTGGTCTATGTGTCTGTTTTTATGCCAATACCATGCTGTCTTGGTGATTACAGGTTTGTAGTAGAGGCTAAATTCTGGGATTGTGATGCCTCCTGCTTTGGTGGTCTTCTTCAAAATTACTTTAGTTCAGAAAAATTTTAGCAAATCTCACTTATCTAAAGTTAATTATCTAGAAACTGAAAGTATTCATAATCTTTTAACGAAGTCAGAAGAAAGTTCCCCCATTTCACTAAACAAAAACAAAATGTTTTACGAAGTTGAAACATAATCAAAAGACACAGCACTAAAAGTTTGTCCTTAATTTTCTTAGGTTAAGGGTAAGGGTAAAATCTGATAATTTCTTTTTATTTATTTCTCTAGGCCTAACAGTGTTGAATGAATAAAATATGACTATATTTGTAAAATGAATAAGTTGGAAAATTTTAATATTCTTAAGATAGCATGTGATATAAATGGCTCTGATAAAATAAACTTGATGATATGCAGAATATACCATTTTAATTAAATAATGCAAAAATGGTAAGGGAATTGACTGCACTTCAAATAATTTCAGGCATATCAGATACTTTCATAATATTATCAATCTTGAATTTATGTAGGAACAATAGTACAGAGAGCAACATACTCTTGTAATTTGTATTCAAGTAAATAAAGAAACTCAAGAAGGAATTGGCCTCATTAGTATATCCATAAGTACAAAGTTTCTGGAACAGGTAAAGACAAAGAGGAAAATATGAGCAGGGATAATTCAACAATGAAAGTTGTTCAATGCATGGAAAATATACATTAATCAAATTGCAGAAGAATGAAGGAATAAGTCATAAATTTTGTTAAATGTTTATTTATTTTGAGAGAGCCAGTACAAGCTCATGAGTGGTGGGGGGGCAGAGAGAGAGGGAGAGAGAGAGAATCCCAAGCAGGCTCTGCACTGTCAACATGGAGCCCAACATGGGACTCAATCTCAAGCACCGGGAGACCATGACCTGAGCCGATATCAAGAGTGGGTGGCTAAACCGACTGAGCAACCCAGTCACCACCAGGTCATAAGAAATTTTGTAAAAGATCTATAATTTTGTGTTATGACATACACTGAAGATATGGTGTATGCTGAAAATACAAACGTGCTTGATACCTTTCTAAGCACAAGTCCTTCTGCCTGCAGTTCTATAGGGAATGTGCCTCAAAGACTTGTAATCAGAGTTTTGCTTTGTTTTGTTTTTGGTAATTGAAAGGCTACAGACTAAAATATCTTTTCAGGCCATGCAAAGATTTTATTATGTTAGTCTTGAAATGCAAATAATTTCTTATTTCATCCTTATTCCAAGAAACTTTTAAAAATCCTATAAAATATCTGTTTTCTATTTTCCTTTAGTAAGTACAGCATTGATGAATATATTTCTGAATATATATACACCATGCAATTTTCTTCACATAGTTCAAAAGAAAGTTATAAAAAAGCTAGAGTTCATTTAATCTATGGAATGTATTGAAAGAAACCAAAGACTTTGTTTTGCAAACCTACACGTTTTTTTAAACTTCCCCCCTCCTTTTTTTTGAGAGAGAGAGAGAGAGAGAGAGCACAGAAGAGAAGGGCAGAGAGAGAGGATCTTAAGCATGCTCTGCACTCAGCCCAGAGCATGACACAGGGCTCGATCCCATGACCCTGGGATCATGACCTGAGCTGAAATCAAGTCAGACACTTAACCAGTTGAGTGCCCACAAACTTATACTTTTAATATGAGTTTCATCAACATACTCTTTGTTGCAGATAAAATTCTGAGCTTGAAGTACAATAAACTTAATTCAGCAAGATGTTTCCTATATTCTAAGAAACTTCCTTTAACGCACTACTTTTTGAAATTGTTATAATTTGGGGAAATTTAGAGATTGTTTAATTGAATTATGGCATCTGGTTGTTAGGACTTTATTTTTGAAGTTAACAATATTTAGAGACTAAGGAGAACAATAATATTTTCAGAGAGATATCTGAATAATAAAGAACATATAGCCCATATCAAATGCTTTATCTTATCCTTCTAATCATGACTATGTCAAGGCATCTATATATTCTTACAGTTTGCTAAAATTCCCGGGTGTGTGTGTGCATGTTTGTGTGTACATATGAGACAGATATATGCTGTTGTATAACATGGGTGAATGAAAAGTTATGTGGATTAAATTGTCAAAAAAATATTTATGTTTACTTTTGAGAGAGAGGGGGCGGGGAGAGGGAGACACAGAATGTGAAGTAGGCTCCAGGCTCTGAGCTGTCAGTACAGAGCCCAATATGGGGCTCAAACTCATGGACCATGAGATTATGACCTTGAGACAAAGTCAGACGCCCAGGTGACTGAGCCACTCAGGCACCTCTAAATTTTTAAAGTATCCCCTTTTCATAAATCCAACTGATAAAAAGACTACATATCAAAGTATGGGAATACATTATACATTGTTCATTCCAAAGGCATTTTTTAAATATATAAGGAAAAATAAGATAAAAACAGAGAGGGAGCTAAACCATAAGAGACTCTTAAATACAGAGAACAAACTGAGGGTTGCTGGAGAGGAGGTTGGGGGGGGATGGGCTAAATGGGTGATGGGCATTAAGGAGGGCACTTGTTGGGATGAGCACTGGATGTTACATATAAGTGATGAATCACTGGGTTCTACTCCTGCAACTAATATTGCACTTTACATTAACTAACTTGAATTTAAATAAATAAATAAATAAAAATTAATTTTCTGTCTAAACTAATTTGAATTTTAATGAGTATGTTTATATGCAATACATATCCTACAAACAGCGCATTTATGAAATTTACACACATCTTCATTGGGAACATGAGAATCACAGATACACAAGTTTTTAGCCCTGGTATCACTAATTTAAAAAGAGAAGAGAGAGCAAACTTCAATACAAAGCAAAGGAATCATTATTTTCTAGTACCATCCACTATACTAGATTATGATTTACCTCATTTAAATTATACAATAATTCTATGAAGTAAATTCTCACTCTATTTCACAGATTAGGAAATCTATAGCAAATAAACAATATTCCTAATGTCACACTACTAGCAAATAAATATAATTGATATTGAAACCCAAAGTATGTTTGAATCCAAAGATCTCATTCTAGACACAATATATCACTTTGCACTTTCATGGTAGCTTTTAAGTCTCTATACGTCCTAAACACATTACTGGGTACTTTTTTAAATTTCAAACTTGCCATTTTTTGCCAAATCTTTGTTTCTATAACATTAACTTCTAAAAAAATACTGTGATTATCTTAGATATTTGCTTAATTTAAAAATTCAATGACATTCACATGGAAAAAGATAATTTATTACAACTAATGTAACTAAACTCTGAACTTTTTTCCATTTATTCACCAGTGTGAAAAATATAACAAATTCATTATGATGTTGGGATTAAAAGGGTGCTATTAGATGTCTTATGGTTAAGTTGGGTCATGTGAAATATTCTCTATTTAAAGTGATAATTTGTGAAGTATACTTGAAGAGATGTTGTACATAGAATAATACTTACCTAAAAATTACAGTATTCTGCTTTAAAATAATGGCTTAGATGGCTCTAGATGGGAAACCTATAATGCATTCTAAAAACAGATATATAAGAACTTATAGGAATATAAAGCTATACAAATGATTGCTTTTATGGAAATGCTGCAGCTGAAATATTTGCTCTGATCATTCACTGTGAACAATTTAGATATCCACAGATGTTAAGGGAAGTGAGTTATTTAACAGCAAGTTCTGAAGAAAAGTCATTTTTTAAATCTCCCTAGACCTTCACATTATCTCAAATGTTCTGTACTTATTATTAAACCCTCAATTTCAACAAGATTATATTCACCTACAAAATATTTAAAAAATTTAAATTACATGCTTCAGAAAGATAGCACAGAGTGGTTATATGTAATTTGCAAATGGGCACTATGAATACCATCAAGTTCTTGTTGGATAAGTTATTGTGACTTCTCTTTTGTCTTCTCACTGGAGAAAACTGTTATCAATGTGCCTTTGCTTTACCGTCTATGTTGTAGAAATGAAAATTTTCTATGGAACCATTTATTATTAAGTAACTCAAATAATTGAATCACAACAATTCAGCTCTTGGAAACCTAGTTACTTAGAGAGTTTCTGTTTCTAACTTCAACTTAGTTTGTGAAAAAATAAAGCAAGCCTTAACAGGAACATGCATTTTCAAATTATAGTTTCAACTAGTACAGAGGAGGTCATCTTTCTTTTAAAATTGTCAATTATTTCCTCATAAAGAATAACATATCTTATAATTTTATATACAAAGACCCAGTTTTCATGGCAGAACAAAATAGCTTGTAGTGTATATTGTGTTTGGGTCATTTTATGGTTTTTTTCTTGACTTTCAGAGGCAACTATAGTGATTGAAGGTAAAAATACCTGAATGTATCTGAATTTTTTTCTTCTTTTTGTAATATGAAAATATATCTACAAATTAACACATTCACATACTGAAAAATTTCCACATATTTGCTTTAAGTAATTAAATTCATAGATTGCTACTGGCACTGAGTACCACAATATGCAATAAGATGTAGTTTATTTTATATTTTTTCTATTTTGATGTGGTGCTTTCCAGATTTCAAAGTAATATATGGGGGCACCTGGGTGGCTCAGTCAGTTTAGCCAACTAATGTATTTAGATCATGACTCAGATCATGATCTCGTGGTTTGTGAGTTCAAGCCCCATGTGGGGCTCTGTGCTGACAGCTCAGAGCCTGGAGCCTGCTTGGGATTCTGAGTCTCCTTCTCTCTCTGCCCCTCCCATGTTCATGCTGTGTATCTCTCTGTCTCTCAATAATTAATAAATGTTAAAAAAAAAAGTAATATATGTAGTTACTCTTTTGGTAATGAGTGCATACACACCCACAGATAGCAATTATAAATTCAATTCAAAATATGTAAAAACAACTATTTGAAGTTCTGATAAGTGGCCAAAAATGGGCATAAACTGCAGATATGTAGAGCCTTGAATAGCTCACAATTCTATTTGTTATTTGTGTTGATATGAAACTCCTTCCTGAGCATATTCAATACTCCACAAGGCAAAAATAGTTGAAATTCAAACAAAGATCCATAAATTTACTAGCTTGGGGCATCAAAGGACATAGTTATGGGCTGTCATAGCAGCTGATCATTGAATGGAAAAATCTTGGAAAGGAGTGAGCTACAAGGAAATGAGTCCCAATTTCTGTGTTTATACTCTACCAAAAATCTGTAACAAAACTACAATGTCTGCTCTTGCCACTTTGTTCCACAAATTTGTAACAGAGGTCCTAATAAGGTAATAAAAAGAAACAATGTATACTAGTTTACAGACTTTAATTCTGGTAATGAAATATTCTGAATACTTTATGGCAATACATTTGATAACTTAGATGATATGGACAAATTCCTTGAAAAACACAAACTAGCAAGACTCACTCAAGAAGAAATAGACAATTTGAATAGTACTATTTATTTATTGATTGATTTATTCATTCATTCATTTATTTATTTGTTCGTTTTTCAACGTTTTTTTATTTTTATTATTTTTGAGACAGAGAGAGACAGAGCATGAACAGGGGAGGGGCAGAGAGAGAGGGAGACACAGAATCGGAAACAGGCTCCAGGCTCCGAGCCATCAGCCCAGAGCCTGACGCGGGGCTCGAACTCACGGACCGCGAGATCGTGACCTGGCTGAAGTCGGACGCTTAACCGACTGCGCCACCCAGGCGCCCCTATTTGTTCGTTTTTGAGAGAGAGAGAACATGAGCAGGGAAAAGGCAAAAGGAGAGACAGATGGTCTTAAGCAGCCTCCATACCCAGCATGGGGCCTGATGCAGGGCTCGATCTCACAACTAAGAGAGATCATGACCTAGGCCAAAATTAAGAGTCAGACACTTAACCAACTGAGACACCCAGGCATCCCTGAACATTACTGTTTTTGTTAAAGACCATAAACTTATACCTACAAACCTTCTGAGTTTAGAAAGAAAGAGCAAGACAGGAAAGGGCCCTCTTGGATGTTGTTAAAAGCCACTTATAGACATAATTTAATCCCTGCCGGGAGATGAACTGCTGGGATCCCCAAACAGCCAGGAGATGCAAGCATCTATATGAAGAGAACTGTGAGCAAGATAGTAGGAGCAATAGTTAAATCTCTGAAAAAGCCACGCATATGTCCCATGAAGAAAGGGACAGCTTTAAACACCTGCGAAACCTGGAGATGGTTCTGCCACTTGATAATAGCACTAGTCAAGTCAGGTCTTCACTGTGTCCTTTTTCCCCTCCACTTCCACTGATCCAGTAAGGGGAACACACTTGGTTAACAAAACAAGGATTGGAGACAGGAAAATTAGAAGATGGGGGAAGGAGAAGGAGCCATTCATTCGACCTCTTTCTATTTCAGGTGACTGTCTGTCAGGAGTCCAGGAATGGGAAAGAGGAGAAGCTTAAAGGGAGAGAAGAAATGACCCTGAAACTTCTTAATACTCTAGGGAAATGAGGAAGATTACACTAGATTGGGCATAAAAATACTGAATATTCATTAACTAAAATGACCTGAAAATTCACGAGACTTTCCCTAAATTTCATCTAGCAGAATTAGAAGATCCAGCACAATAGGATGAACAGAAACAGAAACTATTTGTATAATGCTAGAGATAGGCACATTTACTTTTTTCAGTGTTTTATTCACCAGTTTTCTGATAAATCACAACAGATTTTAAATGGTTGTAGTATAATAATTTTGTGATCTGCTGTTGACTTTTATTTATTTCATTATTTATACAATTATTAGTATCTGTATAATTATTTGGAATTTTTATATTAATAAGTAAAGTTTATTCTACTCTCTTTTTTGCTATATGATCCAAGGAACACCCCATCCTGTTCTTTGCATCCTGGAGTCAAAAACTCTCCTTAACTTTTTGAAGTTTTTTGCAAAATTCTCCAAAGGAAATTTTTCCCTTTAAAATCAGTGTATATAAAGTAGTATGCTGGAGCTAGCTTGTACCAACTCAAAAGACTTGCTTGTTATATATATTTTCAAGAATTTTATGAGCTGATTGCATCATCAATGGTAGGAACATTCCACCATAAAAATCAGCAAATGCTGCATATGAGGGTGTTTCTTTTATTTTCTTTTTTTCTGAGATAGTTTTTAAATATTGACCAGCATACCATAGTCACTAAATCATTGAAATATATGTAAGACTCTTAGGTGAAACCAAGGAAATTATAGGTCAAGGCTTTAAAAGAGTTGTGAATTAATTTTTGTGTGTGTCTTTGAACAAATAATAATCAAGCACCAGTTAGGAAACCAGGATAATTTCTAGAAAGTAGATACACATGGACTGAAAGAGACAAAAAGGTCCTTGTTCTTATAAAACTGCCATTTTTAGAGAGAATCAGACAAGAAGACAAAATGCTAAGTGAATGAATGAATGAATGAATGAATGAATGAATATCAAGAATATGGTGGGGGGAAGAGTGCAGTGAGAAAGCAAAAGTTATTACATATAGAGCATTTTCAATTTTAGTGATTTATACAACAAATGATCCTAAAATATTTCCAGGGTAGTGCTAACATTCATTTTCACTGTATGGCACGAGGTTAAGCATAAGATTGAAAGTATTTTATTTAAGATTGTATTTCAAATCTTTACTTTAAAAATGTACTTGCAAATATTATGAATAAACTTTCTGGGTGCCCTTTATACCTCACTGAGGAATAAGAGGTGAATTTCAAACTCTTTTTACCTTTACTCATACATATGGATGAACCTGCCTTTAGCATTGTGTTTTCAAAATTATTATTGATCAGTAGTTTTTATTTTCAGAGAATCCTACTCTAATCTTGTATAGTTATAACGATTTAATCAGCAGTCAGCTCTTCTAAATTTATTTTTTAATAATTCAGGCCATAAATATAGGCTTCTTCAATTTGTACACTGAACTATCCTTTTTTTTCTTCAAAGTGAAAATTGTACACTTCATGAAAAAGTTAATATGGAAAAGTAAATTTATGTGGTCTAAATTGAATTTGAAAGAATGTATATAATTAAACTACAAACTTTTGTATTACTGAAGATTTAATTTAGTTCCAATGAAGAAAAGCCAAGATTAATATTTTAAGTAATTCAATTTTGATGCTAACCAATGATTATAAATAACTCTTGGAGAAATTGTGTTGTACCCTTTTAATCTCCCCTTCTCAATGAAGAGTCTGTCTAGAAAATAGTAAATTACTACCAATAACATTTTGAATTTAGAATATTTTCAAACATCATATGTTGAAATTAAAAATGTTTGCATTAATTATATTTTCCATCTATGTTGATATTAATGCTTATAATGTAAATTAGAGATGATATGAATATTAGAAAAGTAATGATAACACTAACTGTCTAAAAAGAAAGCTCTGACTTCTCCTTCATGTCAAAGTAGCCTTATATAGTCTATCTAGGGTATTAGGTCTCCTTTAGAATAGATTTAAATAGAGACCAAAATCTTAGGAGGGTACTTCCTTATATTTTTCTGCCTTTTCTAAAATTATAAAAATAATTTTTAGGTTAGAAATATAATCATGTAATCAGGTGCTCATTTATACCACTGCCATATGATTTTCCTAACAATAACATACGCATTTACACACTACACCAGATAATTTTCTTTTAGCACCCTTGGCAAGATTTAAAAGCAGAAATTCATTTGGTTAAAAACTATTTGTGTTTTATTGTTGCTGTGTTCCCCTGCTGATGTCGTCACTAATGAGCTAATGTCTACATTTATCTCTTTCCTTATGTACTGTAATAAATTTAAACAACTACTTTATTTTCCTGAACTGTTTTCTATAAAACATTTATTAGCAGATATAATAGTTGTTATACTACTTCCTTTCAGCTGTCTTCTTTTTGTCTGACTTCCAAAAATTAAACCTTTAAAAATAGTTCTTCATCACCCTATAATTACAAGTTCAGGTATATTTCTATATCAGTTTTAATATTAAGGCCTTATTTTAATATCTGGATATCTCAAAGTACAGAAAGGATAGGTTCCAAAAGCTATAGAAAAGGAATTATCACCATTTTCCCCCTTTTGAATTATTCTCATGAGTTTGCTCCAAGATTTGATCAGCGTCTTCTATCATTATACAATATTTGTCATGTTTACATCGTTCCACCAAAGTCATTAGGCTCACTAAAACATAGCTGAATATAACGCATATTCAGGCCAACATACTACAGAGGAAGTGATTTATAAAAGTATTTGCAGTTGGCTTGAGCTGTTGAAGTCAGTGGTTATGTCTCACATCCTCTCTGAAGTAACTTTAAATAAATATTAGCAACTTAATGAAATTAGATTCACTCCTCTTCATTTTTCCATAGTTATTATTTTATTTTAATTAAATTGCACTTCTTTTATTTATTTTCTTATTTTTGCTATCAAAAATAAGGAGATGTGTTCTCAAATCCTGAGATACAGTCATGCGTAGAGGTTAAAGGTCTGTGTGGAAAGGAAGTATGTGAGCATTAATTCACTTTAACGTGCCTCCTCTGCTGGTACTCTGCCAGCAAGCTCTCCCTCCCTCAACCGAAGAAATGATTTTTAATTTCTATTCATCACTTGAAAAATACTCATGAGAAAGTGTACTCAAATAAACTTGAAAATGATAAGAAGTAGTTGCTGGCCTCTATGGGCTTCCTCAAGGCATCAGAGGATACCAGTTGGTGTCCTAAAGAAGAAATAAGAGACTTGAAACTAGATAGGGCAGTGGCTAATTTTATTTTCTGTTTACAATTTTACCTCAAATCAATTCATGGAATCCTTAAAAGCCATGTTTATATTAGATAAAGAATCCTTAGTTCACACAATATTCACCATGATCGTATTAGATTTTTAGGAAGGAAAAAAAAATAGAAGTTTCCTGGCATAAAGGATAACTTGTCTCTGTCACAGAGGAAAATGTACAACACACTCTTGGACCAGAGGTAAATTACTGGGGTCTCAACTTTGTCATATTGGATCTATTTTTAGTTTTTAAAATACTTTGTGTTCCCAGAAGTCACTAGTAATAAGTATGAGTCCTCTCAAAATCCCATTTTCTTTTGTAAGGCTGTGGTTTCCCATGTGTTAATGTTCCTGAGGAGATCAGGGATTGGTTCTTTCTTGCTCTTATAAATAAGTAACAAGGAAGACTGGCATACAGTAACCTGGTTTGGATCTAATTTTCTTTTTTTAAATCAGACTTGGGCACAAGCCAAGTCATCAAGTTCTCAGAATTAAAATGGAAAAAGATTGTTTTCCCAGTTATCTTCTCTACACCAGAAGAGACAGCTCCTCAAAAGTATTGTCATTCTGAATGAGTTCAGTAGCAGCTGTCACATTTTAGCCAGTTTCCTACAGTCACATGGAGGAACAATGATACCACAATATTTGTAAAAAGGCACTAATTATTTCTGCAGTTGACACAGGCTACTTGTAATATTTTCATTAACGTTAGTTTTATTCCCTAAAGTCTGTATTATTTAAAATAAAATAGATTGACAGTCTGAGGCATTAGTAAGAAGACTGTTTAGACAAAGGTAACAAAAGCAAAACGTATAGTTCCTCAGATAAAACATTGTGTCTCATTTTTAACAATAAATGGGTTTTCGTTTTTAAATGATATATGGGAATTTCAATACTGATGATATGTATTTGGACGGCCAATGACAATCTTTTGGTATTAGTTTGATATTAGAATTTCTTAAAGAACAGACATTACTTTGGATTGACTTAAAAACAACAACAACAACAACAAAAACTCTTTTTATATGGGACACTGGTAGTCTCACAGTATCCAAGATTTAAAAAAAAATGCCTTAACAAAGTTATTTTTTTAGCAAGAAGATCTTCTGAAATCTCAATGGTAGGGTTTAGCCAACTCTTCCTAAAAAGCTCAACTGTTACTGAGACTAATCTCCCAACTCCAGTCAACATTTCCATATGTTAGATCAACATGCCAATGCTGAAGAAATATAACTAGGATCAGAGGCACAAACATAGCTATAGGGTGCTATAGACTGAATGCTATGTTCTCCCAAAATTCATGTTGAAATCTAATCCCCAGTGTGATGGTATCTGGAGGTGAAGCCTTTAGGAAACAATTAGTCATCAGAGTGGAACACTCATGAATGGGATTAGTTCCTTTTTAAAAGTAACCCCATAGAGCTTCTTCATCCCTTATGTCATGTGAGGAAACAGCAAGATGATGGTGTCTATGAAGCAGGAAGTGGGTTCTCACTGGACACTGAATCTACTAACTCCTGATCTTGGACTTCCTACATCTTCCAAAACCGTATAAGAAAAAAATTCTGTTGTTGATAAGCCACCAATTCTATGGTGTTCTGTTATAGCAGAATAGACTGTGACAGAAATTTGTACCAGGAGTGGGTGCATGGTAAAAACAAACAAACAAACAAACAAACAAACAAACAAAAAACAGCCTAAAGCTTTGGAGCTGTGTAATGAATACAGGCTACAAGAGTTTTGAGGTGAATGCTAGAAAAAGACTATTCTTTTATAGTCGGATCTTTAAAGTCAATTCTGGTGAGGGCTTTGACAGAAAAGATGAGATGTATAGAGAAAGCCTCAATCTTAGAAAATACCTAAGTAATCCTTAACAGAATGTTAGTGGAAATATAGACAGTAAAGGGACACCTGGGTGGCTCAGTTGGTTAAGCGCCTGACTCCTGGTTTCAGGCTCAGGTCATGAGCTCACGATTCCAAGTTCGAGCCCCATGTCAACTCTGCTTGGGATGTAGAGCCTGCTTGGGATTCTTTCTCTCTCCCTTTCTCTCTGCCTCTCCACCCGTTCTCTCTTTCTCTGTCTCAAAATAAATAAGTAAACTTAAAAAAAAAAGAAACATAGACAGTAAGGATCATTCTGATGAGATCTCAGAAAGAAATGAGGAACTTCTTATTGGATAATGGAGAATAGGTGATCCTTGGTCTGAATTGACAAAAACTTGGCTGAATTGTATTCATGCTCTACTGTTCTGTGGAAGGTAGATCTTGCAAGTGATGAAACTGGATATTTAGCTGAAGCTACTTCTAAGAAAAAGTGTTGAAGAAGTGGCTTGGCTCCTCCTGATTGCTTATAGCAAAATGAGAGAAGAATGAAGTGATTTGAAGATAGAATTGGTAAGCAGAAAAGAAAGCAGAACTTAAAGATTTGGTAAATCCTCAGCCTATCCATATTGCAAAGATAGAGAGAGAGGGAGAAAGAGAGAGAACACTAAAGATGTGGCCAGGCAAGTGTTTGAAAAGATTAGTATGAATTAGTCATCTCAAGAGAAATTTGAGCTCCTATCTAAGACAATGGAAGAATGACCCTGAAGACAATTCAGAGATCATCAGAGCTGCCACTCCTCCCACAGGCCCAGAATGCAAGGTCTGGGGAGGGGGGAGGGGGACCCAGTGGTTTCAAAGGAAAGGCCCACTGCCCACTGGCGTCTGCAGGACTTGGGTGATCCTACCTTAAAATGTAATCCCCAAAGTGGTAATATTTAGCCCCACTGGGCCCTCCCACTGGACCTATGATAGGTAATTAAGTCATGAGGGTGGATTAGTGCCTTTAGAAAAAAAGATCCCACAGAGCTCCCTTGACCCTTGTGCCCTGTGAGGACACAGGAAAAAGACAGCCATCTGTGATATCCTATTATAGCAGCCCAAATGGACTCAAACACAGGGGTACCATCTCTGTGAGAGTCAGATGAGACCTAGCAAAGAGATGTCAGGCACTATATACCACAATGTATAATTTTCTAGAAATTTCTGAAATTTTCAAGCAAAGGAAAAAAAAAATTAAAGCCTAGAACTAAAAAGTGCTACTAAAAATCTGGGTCTGTTTATACACACATACCTAAGACTGATTTAAAAGAAACTTTCAGCTATTGGGCAAACTGTTACAGTGTGTAATGTTGACTAAGTTTAACACAAGTAGAAATTAATATTGAAACTTCAATTATGGAAAAATCACTCAATGCAGCTGCTGCCTTGACTAAACTCTGGTGTGGTTTACCTAAGTATAGGCTCTCAAAGAAATAAATTCTTGGGTTAGAAAAAATCAAAACTCTGCCAGTCCAATGCCTAGGATGATGAGAAATAAGAAATTTATTCAATGCATTTTGAATAGGCTATTCCTCCAAGTATAGGCTAACCCACCATACCCAACTACATAAACCCATTAGGCTTTTGTTTTTCCCTCCAGAGAAAATCTACTTTGCAACAGCAGGCTATTTTTTTATGAATCCATTAAACATATTGCCAGTATTCTCTGTTCTTTAATTCATCACTTGGTCATTCATAAATTTGTCAATTACGTCAGAATTAATTAGCTTGCTAAATTCAAATATTTTGCAACAACACCCCTGAAGACCAGATCTTGTCTTGAACATTGCATATCACATATGTTCTTGACTTTAGATTTCTATAGGTCATAAGACATTGAATAATAAGCTTCCTCTTTGGCTGATATTTAGAAACATCAAAACATTCTATCTTGAAGTCAGAAAAAACTGTGAGACAAGTTTATTCAGGGCATAAATTCTCCCTGTGGTTTAAAGATTGGTAATTAGGATTATTATGTGTTGTGGCTTATCCTGAATTCTGATCATTGTGCTTTGTTCCCAGTTGGCCCTTTTGATCTTTCCTTTCATGCTCCAAATAGTTTTACCAATTTGAGTTTGAAAAAAAAATCCCTTTGTGACTCGATTTATAAAATAAATGTGCTACAACAGTTCAGGGAGAATATTAATGAAGATATAATAGAAATTTTATGATGAAGTTATTTCCTGTGAAGTGTGCTCTGGTCAAATTTATTTCCTTAGCTACTTTTGTTTTAAAATTCAATTACTATACACTCTTTAAAATAGTTATTATCTATAGATTACAATGTATGGATGTGCATATATGTGTATACATGTATAACTTTCTCCTTTTCCTGTGGTTTTTAAAAATATGTGTGGTTTTAATAATTTTGAAATGGAAAGCACACTATAATACTCTCTATAAACAGGAAAAGAGATGCAGGAGATGTTTCCTCAAGACTTTTCAAGTGTCAGAATTTAAGTTTTTAACTTTTGTCAACTGTTACCATTTCCATTTATTCAAGAGAATCTAGAAACTTAGTTGAAATGATAAGTATGAAGCTTGAATTTAAATAGCTGAGAAATTTGCCAGATTCACAAATGATGGTTTAGCTGTTTGGGGCAAATAAGAAGATTATATACTGGAGAAATCTGGTCAAACCACATTCAAACATTCAGAGTGACATGACAAAGATATCTTCCACGCTATCTCAATGTCCACCTCGTGGAAAAGTAATTACTTCCAGGGAAGACCCAACCTTGTAAGCTTTATTAACCCAGCCCCAACACTAGCAAACTCAGGAAGGGGAAAAAAAATCTAAGCATTTTAATTTCTTCTTTTTCTTTGAAAATAAAAATTCCACTAATTCAAACTTCAGTTTTTAAAGCCCATTTTATGTTACAGTTCCAAAGAAACAGACATATTGAAACTTTATCATTGTTAAAATAATGGTCAATTTGCTGTTTTATCTAGTACAAATGGTAATGGTGAAAGAATAAAAATTACAGAATTATGAAAACTAGGGTTTTATCTTAAACCTAAGATAGGAATAGCTCGTAATTTAAACTGCATTAGATCAAACCTTTATTTTTGATGATATTCATCTAACTTTAATTCTATTTTCCTTCTTATAATTCTTTGACACACTGTCTTAATTCTATAATGATTTTCCACTATAAAATACGTTGATATGGCAGTATTAGTAAAAATGTATATGCTTTCTTTGTCCTTAAAAATTTTAGCTTCGTTTAAGATAACACTCACAAGCTTGCAACGACTTCAGCTTAGCTGTCCTGCCAGGCTGTGCTTAGTGTGGAGAATACCAGGACTTCCTAGACTGTATTCTTCCTCAGCTCCTGCCATTGCTTCAGAGTACCCTCCATGTAGAGAGTCCTGGAACACCATGATTCATAACCACTTCAACTTAACTATCTTAAGGTAACCTCTGCATGTAGAGCCTCAGGACACTCCAGTTTTGCACCCACTTTAGGCTTAGCTGTCCTTCCAGAATGTGCATGCATGGACAGCCCAGGGACCCTCAGCCCTTACCAGGCAGTGCTCCAGTCAGCCAGCAAATTACCAAGAACACACAGTCCATATACAGATGACCACACACAAGACCATTCCTTCATGTTTAGGATAAGTAGTTGTTCCACTTAATCAATAGAAACAAACATAAAAAGTCAAGCAAAATGGGAAGACAGAGGATTATCCTCCAAAAGAAAGAATAAGACACACCTCTGAAAAATAGCTAAATGAAAGGGAGATCATCAATTTGCCTGGTAAAGACTTTAATGCAATGATTCCAAAGATACTCACAGGGCTGGAGAGAGGAGTGGAAAAAACTAGTGACACTTTCAACAGAGATAGAAAATATAGAAAAGAACCAATAAGAGGTGAAGAATACAATAATTGAAATATTCCATTGAGAAAGTCTATTCTGTACCTGCCATACTCATGCTCTGTAGGCAGTTGAAGAAATAGTTTCCTGCTATTTTACTGTGAATGTATTAACTATTAATGCATGGTAAAAAAAAAAAAAAAAAAAAAAGGTTACTCTCTGACTCTCTGTTTCAATTGTTATAACCAGGTAAATATTATGTATGGTAATAAAGAGTCCCAAATCTTAGTGGCTTAAAGTATCAAAGATTTACTCTCTCTCATACAGTTTCTGTAGGTTTAGGCAGCTTTCCAGGTACCTGTCCTAGGTGGTGGGGTTACATCTTCCCAGCATCCCAGGTTACATCTTCATACCATTAGCTCATAATAAGTACAGCAGCAGAGTGAAAGAGAGCACAGAAGTGCACACATCTTCTGGGTAATATTTCAACCTAGAAGTGATTTATGACATTTCTGTTCACATTTTATTGCCAGGGCAAGTCTTATGGCCTTACCTAAGTTCAAGGGACCAAGAAGGTGAAATATTTCTGAATGCCTGAATGGACCAGAGAACCAGAAATATTGGTGTGGAATAGTAACATTTGCCATACCCTCTGAGATTTTTATTTACTTGTTTTTTTGTTGATTTGTTTTCATGACCACAGCATATTTTGGTCAGGAGTTGGCAAACTTCTTCTGTCTCTAAAGGAACATAGTAAAAATTTTCAGCTTTGGGAGCATACCCTCACAAATATTCAGCTCCTTTGTTGTAGCATAAAAGTAGCAATAGACAGATAAACATATGAGCATTCTATGTTCCAATTTTTTTTTTTTTTTTACAAAATGTGGTGGGTCCGACTTGGCCTGTAGTTTACTGAATCCTGACCTCAAGTAACATCCAGCCCTTCTAATACAGAGGCCAAATGCTGATACCAAGAGATCTCTTGAATCATCCTCTTTCTTAACACTTCTTGGTCTCTCACCAAGGCTTCCTCATATAGCCATGTAGTGGGACTGTATACTGTGAAGCTGCTTTTCAATATCCCTCAGGAAAACCAGTCTTATTAATGTGTAGCTACATTATTACATTATTAATGAGTTTATATTTTGTTGCCTGAGTAGTCTGTGTGCACTTATTCTTTCAAGCTAAATAGTAGAAAGGGGAAAATCATCTCTTCCAGTTGGTCACAGAAATGGGAGGAATGTAGTGATGATAGAGAAATGGTTTTGAAGGGGTGTATTTGAGTGTCATTTATCTAAGAAGAAAGATAGGTCATGAAAACAAGTTAGAAGCATTTTATTTCATTGGAGGCAGGAAGGGTTAGGAGTCCTTATGTTCTGCTATACTGGTGTTGCTCATGCTTTTCAAGTTTTCTCAAGCTAATTTACCCTGTTTCAAGTATACTCCCAAATGTCTTCTGAAATATTTTGTTCCTTGGGGTACCTGGGTGGCTCAGTTGGTTAAGTATCTGACTTTGGCTAAGGTCATGATCTCATGGTTCATGGGTTTGAGCCCCATGTCAGGCTCTGTGCTGTCAGCTCAGAGCCTGGGGCCTGCTTTGGACTCTGTATTTACCTCTTTCTCTGTCCCTCCCCACTCATGCTCTGTCTCTCTCTCTCAAAAATAAATAAACATTAAAAAATTTTTAAAAATATTAAAAATAAATTTTTTCTTGCTTACTAATGGATTCAGTGAGAACAAATTCACATGAGATTACTTTACTTTTATTCAAAGAATATATGAAAAGCTGTTGACTTTAATAATTATAGTTGTACAGTTGTTGACTATAATAACTATAATAGTGTTGATATATAAGTTTTCTTTTGAATTTTAAAAATGTCATCCACAACCCAAACTGCTATTTTATGTAGCAGGCATGTGCTAAAACTGTAATAATAGAAATGCAAAAGAAGTCGAGCATCTGGGTGGCTCAGGTGGTTAAGCCTCAGGACTCTTGGTTTCAGCTCAGGTCATGATCTCACGGTTGGTGAGCTTGAGCCCCACATCGGGCTCCATGCTGACAGTGTGGAGTGTCCTTGGGATTCTCTCTCTCTCTGTCTCTCTGCCCCTCCCCCACTCACTGTCTCTGTCTCTCTCTCTCTCTCTCTCAAAAATAAATAAATAAATATTTTAAAAAATTAAAAAAAAAAGAAAAATGTACAAGTAGCAAAACAGAAAAAACAGGAAGGAAGTTTTGCATTTTGGAAAATACCAGTGTTAATGGCCCATTCATAATAGAAACTATACTATATTTTTATTGTTATTACATGAGTCAATGGAAAAAATAAAATATTAGTACTGCATCTGAATGTTGTCTTACAAATAACTAAATGACAATACATCAGCAATGTTAGTATTTCAGACTTTCTATAACCTCTAAGAAGCTCTTAGAAGATCATATCATCAACTAAAAAGATTAGTGTTCCCTTCCTCCAATAGGGAAAGTAATTAGACAGTATATTTGCTGTGTCATATTGTTTGACATTAGGACGGTAACAAAATGAGAATAAATGCAGCTGCAGCACACACTGCCAGTTGTCCAAAATTTCCATTCTCATCCTTTCAATGTTAAGTTTAACAACAACTGACAATGTTATTTCCTTTGTCCCCTGCATCTAGTTACAGCCACATGACCAACTTCTAGTCAATGTGACTAAGTTCTGGGGCGTGAAAGGATGTGATGTAAATAACATTCAGGCCATGCCCTGAAAGGCAAAGTGCGCGCGGTACATTTTTGCTTGTTTCAGTCTTGTTAGCTGGAATGCAGAGAGCAAAAAGGAGCAGCTATCTCAGGTGGAAGATGTACATTGAGTATAGCCGACCAGCAGGATAGGAGGCTGGGCCCTGGCAATCTACAGCCACCACATCACACCTGGGGTACTTTTGCTCTGACTGTATATAAAAGAGAATTAAATTTTGATGTGGATTAATCCATTTTTACTTTGTCCCTTGTTATTGCAACCAAAACTTTACTCAATTAATCAACCAACTAAACACAAACAAAAAAATGTAAATGGGGTAAGATAAGTAAGAATAACGAATTAATGTTTTCTTGCGTTTTGTGACTGTGACAATAGGATTGAGCACTATGGATATACTAAATAGAGTTGCATAGTAAAATACTTGTTTCTAAATTTTAAATAGATAAATAAGCCTTGTTAGGAGCACACTCAAAAACTTCTGTGAACATATATATAAGAAAATTTGAATAAAATATGTAATACAATTCAATAGATTTTGCATGCTGAGTGTAAGCACTCAAGTTGGAGAAGCCAAGGCAGGCATAACTAACTGATAGATCACAAATATAATTATATTTGTGTGAGCAAAATATTTTGAGATTGCATAGGAGTGAGTTTGTACCATTCACTCAGTGAGTTTGTGCTTACAGTTATAAAATCTATTGTATTTTGTTGCCTATTTTGTTCAAATTTTCTTATATAAAACACTAATATAAAAATGTCTCTGATTTGTTTAGAAGATTGTAAAATTTAATCTATCTTCAACAAGGATTTATTGACTGCCTCCTATTTGGTCTTCTACTAGGCAGTAGAAAGCAAAAGTTAATGCACAATTCCCATCTTTAAGAAACTCAGAATTGAGTTCAGGAACAAGCAAAACTAACTGTGATAGATCATAATAAGTGCAATAATATTGTATGAAGAAAGTACTTTGGGAGCACATATGGGTAAGTGATAATTTTCTTCCAGAAGTCAGAATAGGTTTCTTAGAAAAAGTGATATATGAGCTAGACCTTAGAGAATGAGTTGTATTTTTCCAGCCTTTGTCCTTTCAGGAGTTTCAAAATTCAAATTTATCACAAATTTATTTATGAAATGAGCTGCTTCAAAAAGTGGCACATTTTATATCACTGAAGATTATAGAGCCCCCACTGGTCAAAGCTTAAGCACAATTTTGTGGTAGGAAGTCAACATCTGTGATGGGGTGTTTGGCAGATATCCTTTGCTTCTCTAAGTTCCTTGTCCCCTGAGATAGTAAACTAAATTCTTAGCTGGGGTAGATATTAAGATGAAGAAGGATTGGGGGGATAAATGTATTCCAGGCAAATGGACAACATGTACAAAGCTCTAAAAGTAATTCATGTATTTGAACAATGTGAAATAGGCCTGCACAACCAGAATGAATAGTGGCAGGAGTGCATTGGTAGGAAGAGAAGTCAAAATAGGCAAGAGATGAGATGGAAAGCATGAATTGAGTTCAGATTAACAAAATCCTCAAATATAATGTTTAGGAGTTTTAGATTTATTCTATAAGCTGATGAAATACAACAGACACTTTGGAGTAAGAAAGATATGTGAGAGTTTTGAAAGAATGAAGTGAAGATACTATAATTCACAAAATTACGTAAGATCATATATGATATCTGGCGTGCTTCTGGTATTTTTGCGCACAAAGTATTTTTCCTTTTCTTGCTAAAAGTACCTCCTCTTTCTTTTAGAACCACTTCTTTGGGACGCCTGGGTGGCTGTCAGTTGAGCGTCCGACTTCAGATCAGGTCATGATCTTGTGGTTCACGAGTTCAAGCCCCGCATTGGGCTTTGTGCTCACAGCACAGAGCCTAGAGCCTGCTTTAGATTATGTGTCTCCCTCTCTGAATGCCCCTCCCCCACTCATACTCTGTCTCTTTCTCTCAAAAATGAATAAAATAAAATAAAAGAATCACATTTTCTCACCTACAAACAGTCTTGGCATGATTGTCAGCTAAGGTGGACAAACAACCTAAGCCAAAGAATGAAGAAGTTCCCCCTTGAATTTGAATCTTGTGTCCTCAGTTGAACCTGGTGATTCTCTCTACCCCAAAGACTGTATGTACCTTGCAGAGATTATTTATTTGTTTATAAACCTATATCTGCAGAGCTGCTTTATTATTGTTCTTCCTAAAGTATCATTGTTCAGCTTTTCCTTCAATACCTTTTGCTACCTTGCATCGTTTCATAAATTCTAGATTGGTGACTAGTCATAGTTCACTTCTGGTTTTCGCAAATAGAAAACCCCAGTACACATCCAGTACAGACATATCTGATAATAAGCATATGCTTCACATATTACTTGGTACCTTAGTGAGATCAGTAGTATTATTCAAAAAATAGTTGATGTTATATATACAGTGGAGTATTACTCGGCAATCAAAAAGAATGAAATCTTGCCATTTGCAACTACATGGATGGAACTGGAGGGTATTATGCTAAGTGAAATTAGTCAGTCACAGGAAGACAAAAATCATATGATTTCACTCATATGAGGACTTTAAGAGACAAAACAGATGAACATAAGGGAAGGGAAACAAAAATAATATAAAAACAGGGAGGGGGACAAAACAGAAGAGACTCATAAATATGGAGAACAAACTGAGGGTTGCTGGAGGGGTTGTGGGAGGGGGGATGGGCTAAATGGGTAAGGGACACTAAGGAAGCTACTCCTGAAATCATTGCTGCACTATATACTACCTAATTTGGATGTAAATTTTAAAAAATAAAAAAATAAAACAAGTTAAAATAAAAAAATAAATAAAATAGTTGATGTTGTATAGCAGCAAAATGGTGGAACAGGACGTCCCAGAGTTTCCCAACTCAACAGCAATACACAGACTATTTCTCTTTGAGAGAAATCTAGAGACCAGTTGAAAGGTCCCTGCACCCCATGCAAATGGCAAAAACAGATACATCAAAGCTGGTAGGAAAGTTCATGGCACCCCCTCACCATAATCCTTCTTTTTGGCACATGATCAACAGAAACCATCCCAGCTCCCACCTTCTCCCTGGGTAAGGAAGGAGATGACTATACCATATATACAAAGTTCTGACATTTCAGATTACTGCTTAAGGGACTGATATCTGTCTTGCCTGAGTCTAAGACCTAACAAGAGAGGACCCCAGGTTGGAAGCCAGTGAGAACAAAAATGAGAGTTTGGACTAGTATATATTCACTTGCCATACCCTTCCTTCAGGTTCAGCACAGAAGAAGGGGATGAAAACCTCCAAATCCCACCTCCTTTTTGGGGAAGGAAAGGTTGGAGCCCGGGTATAATATTTCAGCCTTTCAATGAGCTGTACCAGGGAGTGGCTTCTGTCTCACCTACTTTGGAGTACTAATAGAACCTGGAAAATTCTAGATGATTGGGGGCCGAAGAAAACAAATTCAAAGGCTTGGATTATTACACATTCACTTGAAATTTATAAATATGGAATATGTGAATAATGATAATAAACTATATATTGTTAGGCATATTGTTGCCCTAAACAAAATCAGGGAGAAGGAATGAGGGGCAAAGATTAAGGTAACAATTAACAAAGTTTACCACAGAAATGCCAAAAAAAAAAAGTCTTCAAATGTCAATAAGCTGTCTCCATTACAGAATATTATAATAATATGTGATTTTAGAGTTTTTTTCCTGTAAAATTTTGGAACCATGGTATTTGTATCACTCAACCATTGGCTAGACAGCATATATACTATATATACTATATACTTACATATTGTGTGTATTTTATATATGTAAAATATTAAATATATAGCATGTTTAATACAATATAAAACAAATTCTGGTGAACATTTGTTACTGTAACACATAAATGTATATTCAAGAACAGAGCATTCAGAACAGAATACACAACAGGAAGACGCAGATAAGTGTAATGTAAAAGAGTTCTTTTTTCCTGATATAATAGAATAAAATAAAAAGTACTCAAAAATGGCTGTTTTATTTGTCTCTTTTTTTGTTGTTGAGTGTGAAATGACTATGAAAGTATAAGAAAATAATAGTTTCCTTTAAGAAGTACATAATGAAAAATTTCTTTGTCAAAGTGAAAAATATCAATTTGTGTTGGTAAGTAGGTCTGTGTGCATTAAATAGTGAGGGTGATATTAATCTACCATGCAGAAAAGAAGCCACACTCTAATCTCAAAAAATAAAAATCACCAATGGTCTTTAAGCTTGTAAAACAACTTCAGAATTTTAATAAGTATAAGTAAACACATCTTGAGTTCTTTAGAATCTGTTCAAACTGTTGAGTTCTGAACTAATTTACTTCTACCAAAATTTAATGAGAAAACATTTCATATTTTTGTTTTTTCTTTTACTGCATACTTCTTTTCCCACTCCCCACCCACCTAGTTAGGTCTTTTTTTGGTTCTGTTTTTCTATCTGAATAATTAATTCTAACTTATTTTTTGTTGTTGGATTATAGTTGACAAACAATGTTACATTAGTTTCAGGTAAACAAAATAGTGACTCAATGGTGTATACAGTATGCAATGCTCACCAGTAGTGTAACTACCATCTGTCACTGTGTAGTATTACAGTATCACCAGAGAGCTATTACAGTACCATTATATATATTCCTTATGTGGCACTCTTTATTCCCTTTCATTCTGTAACTGGAAGGCTGTATCTCCCCCTATCTTTCACTCATTTTGCCCATTTCCCCCTGCAACCATCTGTTTGTTCTCTGTATTTATGGGTCTCTTTGTACTTTTTGTTTGTTTATTTGTTCTTTAGAGTCCATATATGAGTGAACTCATATGGTATTTTTTCTTTCTTTGCCTTACTTATTTAATTTGGCCTAATACCCTCTAGGCCCATCTATGTTGTTGCAAATGGTAAGATCTCTTTCTTTTTTATAACTAAGTCATAGTCCATCATACATATATATCACATCATCTTTATCCATTCATCTATTAATGGACACTTGGGTTGCTTCCATATTTTGGCCACTGTAAATAATGCTGCAGTAAACATAGGGGTACATATTATTTTTTTCAAATTAATGTTTTAATTCTACCTTATTAGGACCTACACCCTTAGGTATTCTGTTTTATACATTTCTGAAACTTCTTATTAATACCTACATATTTTTCCACAAACAAAACCATTACTTTGGTTTTTATTCCTTTGCTCTTTACACCCAAATATGAAAGTGTGTTCTGAATTTTAAGGAGAGTTTAAAATATGTTGTCACTGATTTTTTTTTAGACAATGATACATTTTGATAAATGATTTGTTCCTCTTATTTTTCATGGGTCTTGCTGAATTTTGGACTCCTTCCATGAAAAGTGCTTTCAAGGAGGTTCTTGGCTATAACACCAGTGAGGCTTTTTATATCCATAAATATCTTTATTCCCAACTCATATTGAAAATGTTTACAGGCACATGATATTCTTGGTTCAAATTTTTTTCTTTAGTATTTTGAAAATATTATTCCATTGTGTTCTTACTACTGGAGCTGACATTGAAAAGTTTGGTGTCAATCTGATTTTGTTTTGTTAGGACTAACCTGACCTTTCTCTTTAGAAGATTTTAGAATTATTTTCTTGGTCTTTAATCTTTTGAAATTTCTTCTTAAATGTGTTTCTAAATGTATTAAAATAACAATATACCCATCCAAAAGCCAGCGTATTCAAGGAAGAATATCATGATCAAATAAACTTTACTTGAGATTTTCAAGACATTTTCAACACTACTAATCTCTTAAGCTTATTCATTTCATTAACATTATAAAAGTAAATATCTAACTGGCCATTGGATTATGAAAAAAAATTGTAAAATTCAAAATGAATAGCTAATAATGTTCCTTATTAGGCTAGGATCAGAAAATCAAATTACTTAACATTGTTAATAATGTTATCCACCAGAAACCTAGAAAAAAAACATGTAAAACATGAGAATTGTCCACATTAAAACCAGACTCTAGACAAGTATATTCATGTATCATCTAAGATAGTTTCAGCTGCAAATAATAAAATGGAAATTAAACCTGCTGAAATGATAAAGAAATTTATTGACTTGCAAAACTAGAAGACCAGATATAAGTAAGCTTCAGAATTAGCTTGATCCAGTAGCTGTCTCTATAATTCACTCATATGTGATATCTGTGTTTGCTTCACGCTCAGGCTCAATATTTTTCATGGTGGGAAAGTGGATGCAGAATTTTTCAGACATCTGCCCCCCAGACCAGGATGTCCTAAAGAAGATAATGTGTCTCTTCTAGTGGATATCTTTTAAAGAGAGAAGAAACTTCACACACAGAATTCTCTAGCAAGTCAGTATCCAGGTCTGTTGACCCCAAACTGCTCCACTTCTATCGTCCATGTTTGTTAACAGGAATGTCTTATGATATTTGGCTTTGGCTTAAGTTATTGAATTAGTCATTGTGGCAAGTATATTGGATTACTCTTGAGCAATAAAATTTACCTCTGATGCGGGGGCCAAGTCAATTGTCTCTGAAGCAAATGGGGTGCTTTGGAGAATTTTAGATACCTAATTTTCAAAATAAAGTCATTAACGCAGCAAAGGCAGTCATAAAAGGAAAGTATATAGCAATCCAGGCCTTCCTAAAGAAGGAAGAAAGATCTCAGATACACAACCTAACCTTATGCCTTAAGGAGCTGGAAAAAAAACAGCAAATAAAACCCCAAACCAGCAGAACACATGAAATAAGAAAGATTAGAGCAGAAATCAATGCTATTGAAACCAAAAAACCACTAGAAGAGATCAATGAAACCAGATGCTGGTTCTTTGAAAGAATTAACAAAATTGATAAACCACTAGCCAGTTTGATCTAAAAGAAAAGGGAAAGGACCCAAATAAATAAAATCAAGAATTAAAGAGGAGAGATCACAACCAACACAGCAGAAATAAAAACAATAAGAGAATATTATCAGCAACTATACGCCAATAAAATGGGCAAACTGGAAGAAATGGACAAATTCCTAGAAACATATACACTACCAAAACTGAAACAGGAAAAAATAGAAAATTTGAATAGACCCATAACCAGTAAGGAAATCAAATTAGTAATCAAAAATCTCCCCAAAAACGAGAGTCCAGGGCCAGATGGCTTTCCAGGGGAATTCTACCAAACATTTAAGGGAGAGTTAACACCTATTATCTTGAAGGTATTCCAAAAAATGGAAATGGAAGGAAAACTTCCAAACTCTTTCTATGAAGCCAGCATTACCTTGATTCCAAAACCAGACAGAGACCCCACTAAAAGGAGAACTACAGACCAATTTCCCTGATGAACATGGATGCAAAAATCCTCAACAAGATATTAGCCAACTGGATCCAACAATACATTAAAAAAAATTATTCACCACGACCAAGTGGAATTTATACCTGGGATGCAGGACTGGTTCAATATCCACAAAACAATTAACATGATTCATCACATCAATAAAAGAAAGGACAAGAACCGTATGACCCTCTCAATAGATGCAGAGAAAGCATTTGACAAAATACAGCATCCTTTCTTGATAAAAACCCTCAAGAAAGTAGGGATAGAAGGAGCATACTTCGAGATCATAAAACCATATATGAATGAACCAACACTAATATCATCCTCAATGGGGAAAAACTGAGAGCTTTCCGCCTAAGGTCAGAACAAGACAGGGATGTCCACTCTCGCCACCGTTATTGAACATAGTATTGGAAGTCTTAGCCTCTGCAATCAGACAACACAAAGAAATAAAAGGCATCCAAATCGGCCAGGAGGAGGCCAAACTTTCACGGTTCGCAGATGACATGATACTCTATATAGAAAACCCAATAGATTCCACCAAAAAACTGCTAGAATTGATTCATGAATTCAACAAAATTTCAGGATATAAAATCAACACACAGAAATTGGTTGCATTCCTATGCACCAACAATGAAGCGACAGAAAGAGAAATCAAGGAATCGATCCCATTTACAGTTGCACAGAAAAACACAAAATACCTAGGAATAAATCTAACCAAAGAGGAGAAAAATCTATATACTGAAAACTATAGAAAGCTTATGAAAGAAATTAAAGAAGACACACAAAAAAAATGGAAAAACATTCCATGCTCCTGGATTGGAAGAACAAATATTGTTAAAAATGTCGATACTACCCAAAGCAATCTACATATTCAATGCAATCCTATCAAAATAACACCAGCATTCTTCACAGAGCTAGAACAAACAATCCTAAAATTTGTATGGAACCAGAAAAGACCCCAAATAACCAAAGTGATCTTGAAAAAGAAAACCAAAGCAGGAGACATCACAATCCCAGACTTCAAGCTATACTACAAAGCTATAATCATCAAGACAGTATTGTACTGGCACAAGAACAGACACTCAGATCAATGGAACAGAATAGAGAACCCAGAAATGGATCCATAAACATATGGCTAACTAATCTTTGACAAAGCAGTAAAGAATAAAGACAGTCTCTTCAGCAAGTGGTACTGGGAAAACTGGACAGTGACATGCAGAAGAATGAACCTGGACCACTTTCTTACACCATACACAAAAATAAACTCAAAATGTATGAAAGACCTCAATGTAAGACAGGAAGCCATCAAAATCCTCGAGGAGAAAGCAGGCAAAAACGTCTTTGATCTTGCCTGCAGCAACTTCTCACTCAACTTGTCTCTGGAGGCAAGGGAAACAAAAGCAAAAATGAACTACTGGGATCTCATCAAAATAAAAAGCTTCTGCACAGCAAAGGAGACAATCAGCAAAGCTAAAATGCAACTGACAGAATGGGAGAAGATATTTGCAAACGACATATCAGATAAAGGGTTAGTATCCAAAATCTATAAGAACTTATCAAACTAAACACCCAAAAAACAAATAATCCAGTGAAGAAATGGGCAAAAGATATGAATAGACACTTCTCCAAAGAAGACATCCAGATGGCCAACCATCACATGAAAAAATGCTCAACATCACTCATCATCAGGGAAATACAAATCAAAACCACAATGAGATACCACTTTACACCTGTCAGAATGGCTAACATTAACAACAATGGATGTTGACGAGGATGCAGAGAAAGAGGATCATTTTTGCACTGTTGGTGGGAATGCAAGCTGGTGCAGCCACTCTGGAAAAGAGTATGGAGGTTCCTCAAAAATACTAAATATAGAACTACCCTATGACCCAGTAATTGCACTACTAGGTATTCATCCAAGGGATGCAGATATGCTGTTTTGAAGGTACACATGCACCCCAATGTTTACAGCAGCACTATCAACAATAGCCAAAGTATGGAAAGAGCCCAAATGTCCATCGATGGATGAATGGATAAAGAAGATGTGGTATATACATACAACGGAGTATTACTCAGCAATCAAAAAGAATGAAATCTGGCCATTTGCAACTACGTGTATGGAACTGGAGGGTATTACGCTAAGTGAAATTAGTCAGAGAAAGACAAATATATGACTTCAGTCATATGAGGATTTTAAGAGACAAAACAGATGAACATAAGGGAAGGGAAACAAAAATAATATAAAAACAGGGAGGGGGACAAAATGGAAGAGACTCATAAATATGGAGAACAAACTGAGGGTTGCTGGAGGGGTTGTGGGAGGGTGGATGGGCTAAATGGGTAAGGGGCATTAAGGAATCTACTCCCGAAATCATTGTTCCACTATATGCTACCTAATTTGGATGTAAATCTAAAAAAATAATAAAATAATAAAATAAAAAATAAACATTAAAAATTATAAAAATAGAATAAAATACATAAACATTAAAAAATCATATAAAAAACAAAGTCATTGATTAAAAGAAAGAACAGGTAAATAGCTACCAACAATGGCTACGACAATCATCATCATCATAAATATTTTAAATTATACTAATAATTCAAAAGAATAAAAAAGAAGTAGGAGATATAAATATTGGAGAGGAATAATTGGAAGAGGATGCAAAATTGTCATTTTATAATATCTTGCAAAAAATAAAATAGAGCTGAGAATCTAGACTACTGAGGAAAATGACTTGGTTCAAGAGCAGCACTAGAAAATTACTTTCTTACACATAAGCAATAGCTGATTAGAAATTGTAGAAGTTTTTTTTTAAAAACATCCCCCTCACACATTCATAACAGCCATGAATTTCTGGTATATGTTGAAGTTATAATGTGCAGGACCTACATGTTTAAAGTATAAAACTACTAGAGGGCCTAACCTGTACAAAGGACTTGGCCTTGGATGGCATGATTAAAATATTAAAATTTTTACAAAATAAGGGCACCTGGGTGGCTCAGTTGGTTAAGTGTCTGACTCTTAATCTCAGTTCAGGTCATGATCTCATGGTTCATGAGTTGGAGCCCAGCATGGGGCTCTGGGCTGATGACGTGGAGACTGCTTGGGATTCTGTCTCTCCTTTTTTCTGCCCTTTCCCTGCTTGTGCTGTCTATACTCCCTCAAACTAAATAAATAAACTTAACAAATTTTTACGAAATAAAATATAGAGAGAACAAAAAAAAAATAACCAAAGCATTCCATGGCAATATTTCTTCAGAATAAGCAAGAAAAAGTGGTATCTTATTATGGTTTTTATGTATATAAATGCCTTAAATACAAGCCACAGCTCTGTTTCTTGTTTCAGTTTATAAATTTTTAGTTATCTAATTTGCTGTGGGACAGTTTATAATACCTAAAGAATTGAAGAGTATGCACATTTTTCTGTGGATTTTAGAAATTTATCAAGTATTTATCAGCTCTGCCTGAACATTAGAAACACCTACAATCTTTAAACATCATTGATGTCTACATCTATACAAATCAATGATATCACATTTTTAGGGGTGACACCAGGCCTCTGGGATTTTTCAAAGTTTCCCAAGTTGTTCCAAAGTAAACCAGGGTTGAAAACTTTGGACTAAATTCTCTACTGCATGTTTTATGATGATAACGAGAAGCTGTAGAAAAGAAAGAAAAAAAGCATTTGTCTGGAAATTTGGAAATAATTTTCACAAATTGTTGGACTACAAGGAAATTGATGACCAAAGCATCTTAACTATTCATAGAGAATATGCTTTAGAAGACTTTAATTGTTCAGAGAAAAGGACAGAATATTTTGGAATTAAAATATCTTTTCATTCTCATAAAAGTATGACATTGTCTAATAAATTAATTATCTTTTTATCAGGCTGAGTGTTTTACCATGAAAGATTCTATAGAAGATGAGCTATATACAAAGGCTGGAGTAGAAATTCAGAGTCTCTGACCAAACTCAGAAGAAAGGGGGGAAAGGGTAAGGGCAGAGAAGATGATTAGGAGGTTGTAAAGAAGGTCAGGTGCAGATCTGGAAGAAAGAAAGTTCAGCCAACATGAAAAATCCAAAAGCAGACTGAAAAATAAGTAGGGTGAAACCTGAGATTTCATGATATATTTTTTTTCTTTATTTTAACCTTGACCTTGCAGTGGTCGAGAGAAAATAAGTGCTGCATCTAAGGATATTACTGCTCAGCGCTGGTTCCTTAAGATATTTTCTGCTTTGCATATATATATATATATATATATATATATATATATATATATATATATATATAGTTATATAGTTATATAGTTATATAGTTATATAGTTATATAGTTATATAGTTATATAGTGTCAACTCAGGAGTAACTGAAAACAAGTTAAGATGTTTTACAAGCAACAAATTACACTGTCTCTTTCAAGCATATTATTGTGTTATTAGAAGGTGATTTTCATAATCCAAAGGGATTCATTAAAAAATACTGAAATAGTGTTTAAAATAGAACTTATTTTAAAATCATTATTTCCACTTTCCCTGCTCATGGATTGGAAGAATAAATATTGTCAAAATGTCAATACTACCCAAACTATCTACACATTCAATGCAATCCCAATCAAAATTGCACCAGCATTCTTCTTGAAACTAGAACTAGCAATCCTAAAATTCATATGGAACCACAAAAGCCCCCGAATAGCCAAAGTAATTTTGAAGAAGAAGACCAAAGCAGGAGGCATCACAATCCCAGACTTTAGCCTCTACTACAAAGCTGTCATCATCAAGACAGCATGGTATTGGCACAAAAACAGACACATAGACCAATGGAATAGAATAGAAACCCCAGAACTAGACCCACAAACGTATGGCCAACTCATCTTTGACAAAGCAGGAAAGAACATCCAATGGAAAAAAAGACAGTCTCTTTAACAAATGGTGCTGGGAGAACTGGACAGCAACATGCGGAAGGTTGAAACTAGAACACTTTCTCACACCATTCACAAAAAGAAACTCAAAATGGATAAAGGACCTGAATGTGAGACAGGAAACCATCAAAACCCTAGAGGAGAAAGCAGGAAAAGACCTCTCTGACCTCAGCCGTAGCAATCTCTTACTTGACACATCCCCAAAGGCAAGGGAATTAAAAGCAAAAGTGAATTACTGGGACCTTATGAAGATAAAAAACTTCTGCACAGCAAAGGAAACAACCAACAAAACTAGAAGGCAACCAACGGAATGGGAAAAGATATTTGCAAATGACATATCAGACAAAGGGCTAGTATCCAAAATCTATAAAGAGCTCACCAAACTCCACACCCAAAAAACAAATAATCCAGTGAAGAAATGGGCAGAAAACATGAATAGACACTTCTCTAAAGAAGACATCCGGATGGCCAACAGGCACATGAAAAGATGCTCAACATTGCTCTTCATCAGGGAAATACAAATCAAAACCACACTCAGATATCACCTCACGCAGTCAGAGTGGCCAAAATGAAGAAATCAGGAGACTATAGATGCTGGAGAGGATGTGGAGAAATGGGAACCCTCTTGCACTGTTGGTGGGAATGCAAATTGGTGCAGCCACTCTGGAAAACAGTGTGGAGGTTCCTCGGAAAATTAAAAATAGACCTACCCTATGACCCAGCAATAGCACTGCTAGGAATTTACCCAAGGGATACAGGAGAACTGATGCATAGGGGCACTTGTACCCCAATGTTTATAGCAGCACTCTCAACAATAGCCAAATTATGGAAAGAGCCTAAATGTCCATCAACTAATGAATGGAGAAAGAAATTGTGGTTTACATACACAATGGAGTACTACGTGGCAATGAGAAAGAACGAAATATGGCCCTTTGTAGCAACGTGGATGGAACTGGAGAGTGTGATGCTAAGTGAAATAAGCCATACAGAGAAAAACAGATACCATATGTTTTCACTCTTATGTGGATCCTGAGAAACTTAACAGAAACCCATGGGGGAGGGGAAGGAAAAAAAAAAAGAGGTTAGAATGGAAGAGAGCCAAAGCATAAGAGACTCTTAAAAACTGAGAACAAACTGAGGGTTGATGGGGGGTGGGAGGGAGGGGAGGGTGGGTGATGGGTATTGAGGAGGGCACCTTTTGGGATGAGCACTGGGTGTTGTATGTAAACCAATTTGACAATAAATTTTATACAAAAAAAAAAAGAGAAGAAAGTTCTCAGAAAACATGGAAAAAATAAAATAAAAAAATAAAAATAAAATCATTCTTTCCAAGTTGCATTTTAGCAAGCAATATTTTCTATTAGATGAGTCTGAACAAGTAATGCATCCAGTTTTAAATAAATTTGGAAGTATCTTGATGTATCATATTTTTGTTTCAGTGATTGATTTAGTAATAAATATTTTCTATTCTATGGCTTTAATTGTCAGTGCTAGAAACATTTGTAGGTGGGGTGGGATAGGTGAATGAAAAGATTAGCAGAAAAAAGAGAAACAATTATTTTAAGATGAGCTGTTATTTAACCTCTTGAATTTGGTAAAGAAAAATGTTCTTATGAAATTCTATTTTTAATAACCCTAAGATTATTCACACAGTATATACAATAGAACTTTTTCTAGTATGGAAGCCTAACAATTTCTGTACTTGCTAACAACATAGACAAATATATTGGACACGAGGATTTACTCCTCTACAATATTAAATCAAATTTATAAGAAGAATTCCCTACCTATATACTTGCGTCTTTTCACTCTGTGGCATTCAATCATTTACCGGATACTTCTATGCTTCTTAGTTATATTAAGGTCTTAACAAATATAATCAGCATCTCTGATTTTAAAATATAAGATATTATTTTATATAGAATGTTAAAAATATTTAAGTGCTCATAAATTCTAATTATTTTTAGCTGGTGCACCAATCGAAGTTCTACCAAGTGAAGGCTGAATCCCTGTTCTACTTAATTGAAGTTCTATTGAATAGCCTTAATACCCTTTGGACAGACCAATCAAATGCTAGCAAACCTGGAGTATTAAGGTCAGGGAGTACAACCTAAGATAAAATTTTATAACTGCTCACGTCCCAAGACAACTTACACGGGCATCAGAAGAATGAATTTAGGCCACTTTTCTGTACCCAGGAAACAATGTTGATAGTTAAAACTAGAAAATTCTGACTGGCATTCACTTACCAACATCATGGAGAAGAATACTATAACAGCAGTAGGCTGAAAGAACTTACACCATAAGCTATTTAGTACTTTTGGACAGAATTCTCCTCCCAAGTTTTCTTTGGTCTTTGACATAAACCATTTTAAACTTCTCCCTCAGATCTTCCTATAATACGTTGGTTTGCTTCAAACATAGTTCTTTTTTTTTTTTTCTCATCATAATAGTATTAGCACATGAGGGTGCTTCTTTCTGAAGGTTATGGAAGTGTTGTCTACTGGAATCTAAGCCATACACAATCAAACTTTCACATTGTTTGGTTCATCTCAAGTTTTTGGTCAACAGAATTTAAATATTTTTTGATTCCCCCTTAGTCTGGCTGTCATTTCATTAAGTGTTCTGGGTTGAATTGTGTCACCAGAAAAGAGATTTTGAAGTCTTAGCCCCCTACACTGCAGTATGTGACCCTATTTGGAAATGGGGTCTTTACAGAGTAATCATGTTAAAATAAGGTCATTATGTTGGTCCCTATCCAATATGACTGGTGTCCTTATAAAAAGGTGAAATTTGACACGAATTTGCCTAAAGGGAAGACCACAGGAAGACAAACCGGGAGAAGACAGCCATGTGACTGGCATGATGCAATCACAAGCCAAGGAATGCCAGCAGCAAAAGAGAATTTTCCCCTGGAACATCAGAGACATAAGCATGGCCCTAATGACACTTTGATTCTGAGCTTCTAGCCTCTAGAACTATGAGAGAATAAATTTCTGATTTTTTTAAGATACCAGATTTTGCTACCTTATTGCAACAATCTTAGGAAACTAAACCATGAGATTTTCACTATATTTACACAGTGTCAAATTTTCTGACTTCACATGCTCTGTTTTTCAAACTCATCCTGCACATTAAAATGTTAGAACATTTGTCTTGTCCATCAGTGTAAAGATATCTCTGAGCATTGCTCTTGTATATCCTAAATGCATGCACCCAGGTGGGCTGGACATCCCTGGTCTTGCATTTGAAGTCTATTCACTCTTAATGTATAAACAATTCTACAAGCAAAATTCACTCATTTTCAGATCAATACATGAAAATGTAAGAAACCCCTCAAATATTCCATTGAAGTCCTTTATTTCATGCCATTAAAACTAAATATTAATTAAAGGTGGGTGTTGCATCAAATATCTAAATAGATAGCAATAAGCAATGGCAGATGGAACTGTGGCTTAGAGGTATGAGATGAATGTTTATTAAAAGTTGATATATGAACTCTAACATAACCATGTGGCACTCCTCAGCAGCTACTGAATGATTCATTGTAATACTGCATTACTAGAATCTTTCAAAATCTTTCATTCTGTACCTCTAAATCTGCTATTTAAGAAGTCAGAAAAGCATGCAATATGCAAAACATTTTGGTTGTATTTGTGGAATGTAGAATGTTTAAAATTAAAGTGAGTTTTAGCTCAAAGGGGGAGATTCAGATATGGAAAATGGACTCTTGAACTGCAAAGGTGATGCTTGATTAAGGCAGACTAATTAACACACTATGCCTGGTCATCCCAATTTCCAGCTCCATGTCTGGCACAACCACAACTAGCTAATCCATAAAGAAAACCATTCACTGGTCTGGTGGAAAATATCTCTGCTGGTAAGGAATGATTAATATAATCCAATCCAAAGTATTGCATGGGATTCATCCAGTTTTATAAACTCCTCCATTTTGTAATGAAATTAGACGTTAAAACTTGTCTGGAGAGACTCTCTTATAAAATAAACAACAACAGTAATAAAAATCAATCAGGGATATATTACGCTAATTATTAAAATATTTCTGAAGCAACATATTACACCAGTTCCCTTTTATATTCTATTAACCAGAAAGGTCTTTCTGAAATTCAGAGAACCAGGAAGAATCCTTCAAAACTGCTATGACACCTCCCCCCGGTTCCCCCACCAAACCCGTCCAATTTAAACTTAACATAAAGCAGAAACTCAAGCTGGAACCACTTCAGTGACCCTTGCATGTCTCTCAAACTCATCAAAAATCAGTTTTCAACATCTGCATTCTGAGGTCCAGAGACAAAGAAAAAGAAAATAAGCAGAGAAATAAGGAAAAACAGTAGAAAGAATATACAGTTAAAAAATAAAAAGGATATAGAGGAAGAGAAAGTAGATGAGAAAAGAGAGAAATACTGCCCTAATTCCCTACTTTTCAGCTACGTATTAGAGACATACACTTATCTCACCATTGTCTGCAACTCATTGATGAGAGAAAAGTGTGTATGTGTACCCTTGCATTTCATCTGTGCCACGTTTTTAGTGTCTTTGGCTAAGTTTTGAGTCCTTTGAGATTTCTGAGTGCTGACAACATGAATGAAAAATTAACTCTAGAATTTAAAGGGTGACATGAATCACAGATTGCATATTTCATCAACTGTCACCCAGTTTCAATTTCTCTTCAGGACATATCTTCAAGGAAGTCAGCCTGTCTTCATATCCTGACTTCAAGATCTCTGTAGTATTTAGCACCATAAAAATATTTTTTTAAAAAAGCAGAAGGAAAGGCAAGTGCAAAATGTGTATTGTCCATGACATTTGTCTTTGCTGCCTTTACGATTCCATTACTTCTCAGTATTTGCAAAGTCCACTGATGACTGGGTGTCTACTTAGTCCCCCAAAGTGACATATTTTGTATTTCATACATAATCTAAGACATTAACAATACTTTTAAAGCATGGGAACTTAACCTAAAACCAAATGTCACGGCTATTCCATATACTCGAGTACAGTATTTAAGTTCTATATCCCATTTCAGTTTGTGTGTAGGGTGGGGGATGGGGGTGGGAGGAATGGGGGCTTCCCACCTCCAGGCAATACTCCAGACACCAGTTAGGTGTCCTAAAATTCAACTCAATTCTGATACTGTCTCCCCAGAGATAGCATCAGACCACAGGTAAGGAGCTCAGTCCCACAAGACTGCCCTTCACTTCAGATGCCAATTGCAAGTTAAAATTGTAACTAGTCCTTTTGACCAATGGGTATAAAGTGGAGGTTAAACAACTTCCTCCAACTCAGGATACCAATTACTAGTGCTGGTTGTACTTCAGAAGTAACCACAACTCCTCTTTAGGTTTTATTAATTTGCTACAGTGCTCATAGAGCTCAGGAAACCCATTTACCCATTAGATCACTCAGGAATAGCCAGATTGAAGAGAGGCATAGGGCAAAGTGAGGAAAAGGCACAAAGCTTTCCTGCTTTCTCTAAGCTCACCACATCCCCCAAATTTCCATGCATTCACCAACCCAGAAGCTCTTAGAACCTTATCCTTTTGGGTTTTTATGGAGGCTTCATTACATAGCCATGATTGATTAAATCATTGGCCATTGAGGGTCAGTTTATCCTCCAGTCCTTCTCTCCTCAGGAGCTGAAGGAGTGGAGCTGAAAATTCCAGCCCTCCAATCACTGGATTGGTTTCCCCAGGCAAGAAGCCTTCATCCTTAGGTGACTTAATGGCATTTCAAAAGTCACCTAAATAACAAAAGACTTTGATCGCTCTCACCGGTTTAGAAAGTTCCAAGGGGTTGAGAAGCTGTATGTTAGAAACTGGAATGAAGATCAAATATATATTTCTTATTATAAATGACAACATCACATCCAGCAATGATGCAGGATTCAAGATCTATCTGTGACACTTCCTTGCACTAGGTGACATGACACCATTCACTTAAGCTTTCTGTGTTTGTCTTTTTTATGTAAAATAGAGATAATACTACCCACCTCCTAGGATTGATATGATTAAGAAAGATGATTCTTGGGGCGCCTGGGTGGCTCAGTCAGTTGGGCGGCCAACTTCGGCTCAGGCCATGATCTCGCGGTCTGTGAGTTCGAGCCCCGTGTCGGGCTCTGTGCTGACAGCTCAGAGCCTGGAGCCTGTTTCAGATTCTATGCCTCCCTCTCTCTGACCCTCCCCTGTTCATGCTCTGTCTCTCCCTGTCTCAAAAATAAATAAAACGTTAAAAAAAATTAAAAAAAAAAGAAAGAAAGATGATTCTTGAAAAATAGATTAACATTGTATATCTTATAGAGAATACATTCAATAAAATTATCAGTATTACTCTTAAATTTATTATTATTACTGGTACCACCAATATGAAGTAACTGAAGAAAATGATCTCACACATCCAGAGACATCAAGGAGTATACTGCCCCTATGCTATTTAGTATAGAATTTTCATTATTCCAGTTTGGTTCAACACTGCATATGCAGACAAGTTAGATGAAGTAAAATGAAATTATAAATTATTTGTGAAATATTAAAATGTATTTTGTGTTTGGTTTCTTGGCATTTGAAAGGAGATGCTACATTTATGCTGTCAAATAACTGCCTAAATGAGTATTCAAAGATAGGGTATCTGAACCATCCTACTCTAGAGAGGCTGAGTAAAACCAGCACCCTTAGGAGAATTGGGTGGAAGCCTATCTGTCCCCCATTCAACTTTTTATCTCTAGAAACATATGTAGATACCTAGAATTGCTGTATTTCTGTGTTACTTGCAACTTAGTGTTGACACAACAAAAAAGTGATACACCTACAAAGTTTTCTTTAAAAATGAGGACTTTCATCTTGGAATAAAATACAACTTAGTAAATCAAAATGTCTCTTGAATAGCTCAGTATCAAGCTCGAATTGTAAAATACCATGAAGGCAAGACTTCTATCTCATATCAGCAATGCCCTTTCTCATAGTATAAAGAAAATCAATATGCTAGTAATAATGAAAAAAGGTAATATTTGTATGACTACATAGCCACTAAAAGTTCATGTTATTACTCTCTCAGCCCATTAAAATTTAGTTGAATATAGTAAATAAAAATGCATTCTAAGTTTCCTGCTTGTGACACGTCATCCTACAAATGACAAGTCATGTTACAAATCTATAACATAGCTTATCATAGAACTTCTAAGATCCATAAAAGAGAAGATGTCAGAGGGCAATATTGTAAGAATTGGACTGGGGTGCATCCTTCTACAATTACAAGAAATATCTAGGGAAAATAATTATGAGATCATTTGAGAAAGTTCTTCAAAGTGAATTACAATGTAGTGTGGGTATTATTACTTACTGGTCATTTATGAAGAATCAGATTGAGGTTTCTCTGAGTAAGGCAAGGCTCCAGCAGGCATGGTATTACAACAATAAGAGCAATAAAACTCTTCAATCAGTAATAGCCATATGTTATATATATCGAAAGAAAAAATTGGAGCACTTATATCAATTCAGTTTGGGTGCCGTAAAGAAAAAGAACTATACACAAATGAAAAGGGAAGTATGTCTTTCATTTCAAATACTCCATTTAAATCTTCCATTTTGCCAGATTTAAATTTCTACTCTTTCAACTGCCTTAGGTCTTTTAAGTTGCAAACATGATCTCTGACTTTTAAGATGCAATTATGTTTCCAAAAAAATTTTTAGCTTCTGAGGTATCTATTTTATTCCACCGGAAAGAAGTGGAAATTGAAGTCAAATACCTTTTTTTTTTACAGTGAGGCTTTAATAATGGAATAGTTCTATGGCTCAAAAAAAAAAAAAAAGCTCTCAAGTATTACTCTTTAATAATCCAGATTAGATAGTCACAATTAGTGAACTAGACATCACTCTTTCATTAAAAATTATACCCAAGCATATATAAATAAATCCAATAAATGTAAAATATCAAAATATTTTACATTATGAAATTATTTCCATTATTTCACTTCAATAATGCTTCAAATACTCCTACATTTTAAAATGTCAGGATTAATACTATTATACATGAAAAAGTTTAAAAATTGGAAATATAAAGTATTATTAACAACATTTATCAAAAACAGAAAAAAAACTGAGTGCTACAATTGTTATTATGTTTAAATATCCTCTAGGTATAATGTGAATCATTATATCATGATTTTACTTCTGCCTCTGTGACAAATTTGTTTCATTTGTTGTAATTTTGTGATATTAAAATCGTATCTTGGTATCAATTCCCATTTGTGACCTCTAACTTTGCTCTTGTAATGGCCAATAGGCTGCAGCAAAATTTTAATTCACCATTCATGACCATGCACCCTTGGTCACAAAGGGAATTACTCATGAGACCAAGGATAAGTTAGTGTAAAGTCATCATCTATATTACTAAAATAATTTTGAAAGTCAGGTATATAACTATTTTCATGATGGACAACACAATATTAGCATCATTATATGTAATTTAGATTCATAGCCTTTTGAACATATTAAAAAAGTAGAAAATACTAGTAGGCATCATCGACTTTTATCTTTCAGCTTCTAACTATGCATTATAATAAAAGTAATAAAAATCTATTATTCTTCAGAAGGTGAATCTTGTGATGTATAAAATAAATTAAGATTATGTCATATACAAGCTTTCCCCTGATCTTTTATAGCAACCTTCAGTTTTCCAGTAGGTGACCATTTGCAGTCATTTGTCATAAACCAATGGTCTTACATGCTGAGGATGCTGCCTGACTGCTGTAGGGGAAGTTAGTTTGATGGAATAGAAATGAAAAGTATAATAGAAAATTCATCCCACAGCAAATGCCTTCCAGACTATAGAAAGTCCTCTTAGTGGGTGAAGTTTCTCTCTGACTTGGGCATTCTGAAGGTGAAGCACTGAATATATAGGGAAGAACTCTACTGGGCACCCAAAATAATTTAGTGGTCATTTAAATCTCTTAACTCAAAGGTTAATCCAAACCTGAAATCCTAGAAGCTTGAGTGTATTTAGGGACTTGGTAGATATCCAGCTTGTTTGCAATAGCTAATATCCATTCTGTTTATTTGGATTCCTCCAGGGTTTATTAAATTCAAGAGAGTATTCTTTCCACAATGCATCACATTAGAATTTGAGAGGTATGTCTAGCTAAAGTAAAACAATACCATCAATCCAGACTTTCATAGTGTTTTGAGCTTTAGCTGGGAAATTTTCTTACATCCTACAATGAGTAAACATTACGATGTTTTGAGTTGTATGAGTATATACAACAATATACATATACAACAATATATGAGTTGTATGCCTGTGAGCCAGAAATTATTATATAAAATATGATATATACAATGGCTATAAAGATGCAGAGGACCTTGAACACAAAAGAAGTTTTGTCCACTATCTTTTACCCCCTTCCAAAACGTGGCCCTCTTGGATTTCCACACTGCACAACTACTCCTTCTCAGGGACTGAGCAGGAAGCTAGTCTAGTGGGCCTCTCAACCTTTCTCAAGTATGGAGAGGAGGTCAGGCTCACTGAAACCCTTAAAATCCTTAAATGTGCTTATTTGACTTAAATATATGAAAGATCAGATTCCTCATCTCCAAGAACTTCTGAAATGAAAGAAAAAGTTTATGAGCCCTTAACTATATATCAGAAGATCTTGTTCAATATGAAGTTCTCATAGAACTTTTAATCTGAAAGAAAAAAAAAAATAAACCTTGGATGCCAAGAACTGTCTTTTCCTCTCCTCTCCTTTCTTCTCCTCCTCCTTCTTCATCTTCTTCTGTCTCTCTCACTCTGCCTCTGTCTCTCTCACTTGCAATATATTTTGCATTAATATCATTGCATTTTATACATAGTCTATGGTTCATAGTCTCATACAACACACACAGGCATAAAAGTTGCCTTTGTTGTGGTTTTAGTAAATTGAATAATGCCCTTCAAAGATATTCATGTTCTAATCTCTGGGTTTGTGAATCTTTACCTTCTATGGCAAAAGGACTTTACAGACATGGTTAAAGAGTTTGAGAAGGGGAAATAATCTTGCATTATCCAGGGAGGCTCTAAACCTAATTACATGTATACACGTAAGAGGGAGGCATAGGGAGATTTGACTACAAATGTAAGAAAATCTCACATGATAGGGAAATCAGACAGAGATATAAAGATGCTACACTGCTATCTTTGGAGAGTGAAGAAGAGGTCATGGACCAAGGAATGAAAGGAATATAGCTCTAAGTGTTAGAAATAGCAAGGAAATGAATTTTCTGTAAAGACTGTCATTTTCAAACATCAATATACATTTAACAAAGAAATGATTTCTTGGAAGTCCAGAAAGCTAAACCTATACTGCCCAAAGTTGCCTCAAAAATTGCCCTGCATCTAATGGACTCTGTTCTCCAATTACTGATGAAGATATTTTCTATTATAGGATTTTATCTCTACCCTCCCTCTAAATTTTCCACAGATTATTGGACCAGAAATGGGCACAATGTACAAATGCAGCCAATCTCTAGGTGGTTAGTGTCCCAAGGCCTGGAATAGAAAAGTGTGAGAAGATAGTGATATACGTATCTCAGGAACATGTTGCTGAGAATTTACAAGAAAATAAGATGATTTTATATGTAAAAGGGGAAGAAAGATCATGTAGCAAGAGAGGCCACAAGTATAAGCAAGTTATAAGGTCCAAGATTTATGAGGCACTAGGAAAAAAAAATGGACAGAGATAAATGAAGTAGATACTCAGAAACCAAGACACAATTAAACAGATCATATTGTCCAGAAAAAAGACAAAGAGACTATATGATCCCCATGATGACTTTGGTTCAAGGAAATTTTCTGGTCTTAAGCAAATCCATGAGGATCTCTGTACCTGATAACAAAAAGGGCCCTGGCTACAACAATTTGAGTGTTAAACACCCCAAATCCCGAGTCATATGGGATCTGCATGTATCTTTTGAAGCCGAAGCTGTGAAATTAGACACATCTGGTTTGATCTTCACTTTGACCTTCACTATCTATGGGTCCTTGATGTATAACTAAACCAATAAAAGCCTTACCTTCCTCAGTGCTAAAGTCACTCCTTAGAGTAATTGTGTTGATTCATGAAAAGCACCTGGTATGTTATGCCTAGCATATGGTAACTGTTCAATAAACATCAGCCATTCTTTTTCTTATCATTTTGCTAGAAGAAAGGATAGTTAGCCAGTAAGGTTTGGAAATTAGGAAGATTGCTGGAGGAACAATAAATTTTCATACTATTTTTATAAATTCTATATTTATTTCTACACTGATAATCTTTAAAAATTATAATTTTAAGAGCTAACTCATACAATACTAAGTAGGGTTTTTTTCAGAGCCATACTTTAAAAACCATTAAACACCATCCACAGTAAAAAAAAAAAAAAACATATTGCAATCCTTTTCACACATATATTTTCCAGTATAAATATTTTCCATTATGGGTGTCTGGGTGGCTCAGTTGGTTAAGCGTCAGACTCTTGATTTTAGCTCAGGTCATGATCTCATGGTTTGTGAGATTGAGCCCCATGTCAGGCTCGGCAAAAACAGCACCGAGCCTGCTTGGAATTCTCTCTCTCTCTCTCTCTCTCTCTCTCTCTCTCTCTCTCAAAAATAAGTATTTTTTAAAAAGAAAGAAAATTAAAATGGTAGACAAAATCACATCAACATAAATAAATCTCAAAATTACATTGAGATATAATTTTGCTACAGAGTGATATGTTTTATATAAAATTTAAAATGATACAAAACAAAATTATGTACTTTGGTGTGACACAATATTTAATAAAATATAAAATATAATGATAAACTTAAAATTGGGGTAAGTGGTTACCTCCAGGGAGTAAAGTAGTGAGGAGAATGGAATTGAAAAATAGAAATAATGATATTTGTAGTTTTACTTCTTAAGAAAAGTGGGCACTTAGAAATACATTTATTATTCTATTTTTAGTGTGCTGAAAATATTTCATTATAATAAAAAAAGGAATACAAAATATAGAAATAATTATAAAGAGAAATCTCTGAGATTATTGTGATACTTATCTTTGCATAATAACTTCATTCAAGTTAAAATAATTAATTCAAACTTTGGTGCCCTCCTAGAGTTAAGATATGGCATATTTTCCATAACCCCATTGAGTGAATTCTTCATATTTCTATCTGGATTTGAACCTTCAGTAAGCTACCATAAAACAGTATCTCAACAAAATTCTACTTGTAAACCTGGACTGATAAAAGAGTAAACTCTTATTTGTATATGGTCATTACTCAGGCTGAATCTTTTTAAATATTAAGTTTAGCTCAGGCAAAAAAATGCTTCCGTTTTCAGATTTTTGAACTGAAAATGAAGTATCTCCAAAAATGAATTCAGGGAATTGAGGAGTATGAGCTGATTTGTTCAATTTACAAGAATAGTAGTACATCTACACTGCATTGTAATGGCCCAGTAGCACAAAATTTAATGCGTAGATCCTTGTTTTATTTTTATAAGCTCACAGGCAGATCTGATTTATTTAAATCAATGCTTAGCTTTCAAGGTACACTCCATCTATTTAAAATTATAAATCAAATTGATGACAAACATTATCAATGACCTTCCAGTTTATCTGTGTCTTGGTTAACTGATGTCCACTTGGAAAAGACAGATGACAGGACAGTAGAGGCTATTTGATGTAATGAAGACTGATAGCTTCTGCCTTTGTAGAGTGAAGCACATTTGCCATCAATTTAAATTCCAGCAGTTCTTTTCAGGCAGAACCACACAAAATAAGAGGAAAAAAAAGTACAAGGAAGGAGCTATACTTTCAAAAAGATCTGAACATAGTAACTTAAAACGTCAGCAAGCAGAATTTTTATGTTAAATACATGTAAGGAAGGAAGGGGGAAACATATTAGTTGTATTTTCCTCTAATTTGAACGATAGATAGTACTACTACATGATTTTTTTTAGTATTTCTAAAATGTGTGATATTTTGGTATGAAAAATGATTCACATGTGTAAAATATGAAAAAAAAAATTACTTCTCATGATCCACTATCCAGTATCAGGAATAGGACAGCAATCATATAATTTACAAATATTAGTGCATTCCTCATTAATTTCATCCATTGCCTACCCCCATGCCTATAATCAATATAATTTTGTTTCTTGCTTTTTCATGTATTTAAAATAGTGTCATGATTTTTCTAGATGTGTATTTTTCTATACATCTGCTTTTCTCCTTTTTTGCTTGTACAGAATTGATTATTTCCTTATTACATATTTTCAACCAACTTATTTAAAAGTTATACACTCCACTTTCTATCCTTTTAATAATCCTAATAATTTTGATAATTTCATAACTTTTATGGAATTTTAACAAAGTCTAAAGTTAATATTTTACTATCTTCATATGATAGTGTTATTAGGATATTTTAAATCTAAAACCAGTCTTCTAAGATGCACATATTGTTTTTTAATATTCTAGGTCTGTCTCTCTTTGTAACTCATAAAGTAGATTTTAAAAAATTATTTTATAGAGGCTCCTGGGTGGCTCAGTGGTTAAGCGTCCGACTTCAGCTCAGGTCACAATCTCACGGTTCGTGAGTTCAAGCCCCGTATAGGGCTCTGGGCTGATGGCTCAGAGCCTGGAGCCTGCTTCCAATTCTGTGTCTCCCTCTCTCTCTGTCCCTCCCCCGTCCATGCTCTGTCTCTCTCTGTCTCAAAAATAAATAAATGTTAAAAAAAAATTTTAAAAATTATTTTATATAGACCATTCTTTTTTTAATGTTTTTTTGTTTGTTTTTTGTTTTTCTAATTTTTGAGAGAGACCAAGTGCAAGCGGGGAAGGGGCAGAGAGAGAGGGAGACACAGGATCCAAAGCAGGCTCCAGGTACTTAGTTGTCAGCACAGAGCCGGACAAGGGGCTCTAACTCACAAACTGGGAGATCATGACCTGAGCCAAACTCGAGGCTCAAAGGATTGAGCCACCCAGGCACCCCTAGACCATTCTTATTTATATTTATGTAAATGCTTACCTATTTCTTTCCTCACCATTCTTTTTTTTTTTTTTTTTTTTGTATCTTTTGATTCCTGAAGTATATTTCTTACAATTCTGTTAATGAAGATATGTTACTGGTAAACTTTCTCAGTTTTCTATTATTTATAAAAGCCTTTATTCCACTCTCCTTAAAATATAATTTTGCTGGGAACACAATTGTAAATTAGCAGGATATTTTTTCCTACAGTAGTATGAAGTTATTATTGCTAGGTGTTCTGGCTTCCTTTTTGCTCATAAGATATCCATCTGCTGTCAGACCAATTGTCCTTCTTTTATAGGTGATTTGCCTTTCATTCTGCCTGCTTGTAAGTACTTTTTGTCTTTGGTAATGTGCAGTTTCACACTGGCATACCTAGGTATGGATTTTTTTGTTATTTATCACACTGAGGATATGTTGTGCTTTCTAAATTTTTGGATCACAATACCCATTTATTCCTGGTCAATATTCTCTACTGCCCATACCTGATATATTTTATAAAATATATGTAATAGGGGTGCCTGGGTGGCACAGTTGGTTAAGTGTCAGACCCTTGATTTTGGCTCAGGTCATGATCTCACGTGGTTCATGAGTTTGAGCCCTACATGGGGCTCTGCACTGACAACTCAGAGCCTGGAGGCTGCTTCAGATTCTGTGTCTCCCTCTCTGCCTCTCCCTTGCTCACGCTATGTCTCTCTGTCTCTCAAAAATAAATAAATGTTAAATAAAGAAATTAATTAAATATATGTAATGTTTTGCTTATATATTTGCTTCCCTGAATTAGCATGCGGGTTCTATGAAGGAGACAATTTTTGTTTGTTCCATTTACTTTTGTGTTTATAGTGTCTAACTGGCCCTTGGAATTTATGTAAGATTTAGAAGTAATGCATGGTGGAAACAGATATTTGGGTGTAGAAATGGTTTTTAAGGAAAAGAGTATGATCTGAGAGCTATATAAAAATATTTTCAGTTCTGTGACTAGCAGAGTAGGTAACATTGGATAATCCTCTATTTTTAGGATGGTTTAAAAAGTTAGGCAAAATATTTTTAACCTGCTTGAAGAGATGGAGCAGCCAATAACATGGTAAAGAACTACCAAACACTATGAGGCACACATTAATATACTATTTATATAACATATATACAGTATATTGTAATATGGCAATATACATAAATGAATACATGTACACATCAATATACATATGTGTATATAAATATTCAAGGGTATTCTGTAAACAGAAGAAAACATAATCCCAAATCATAGAGACAACTATGGGATTGTCAGAGACAACTAAAGGGATTAAATAACAAAGAAAATAATAAATATGTCAGAAAATTTAAAAGAATAGTAGATATTTACAGCAAAATAGTTGATTTGGAGGTTTAAAATATAAGGAAAATTAACATATATGATAACTATGGCATGTAAAAAGAAAAGGTAAAATTAAAATCATTTAAGGTCTATAGAATGTTTGGACAGAGGCCAAAATTAATTCATTTTAGATTTAATGAATTAAAGAAACATACAAAGCATAGATCAAGAATACATAGCTCCCAAACTAATTAAGACAATGAAATAAATTTAAAATACTTAAACAAAAGCAAGGTAAGAAAATTATCAGAGAGGAGTGTGTCAAATAGCCCTTGATAATATGGTAATTTTGAATTAAAGTTATGTTTATTAAACGTTAGTGGGCTAAATGCTATAGTTAAACAAAAAAGGTTTTAAGGTTATGAACTATAATAAAACTGAAATTAATTATATTATAAATAATATAAAACATATCAACACATAAGTATGGTGAAAAGATTGAAAAAAGTGTACCAGACAAAACTAACTAAAATAAAAAAGCTGACATATGCTATACAATAACTATGAGGGAAAATAATTACAAGAGATGATGATTTAAAGTGGAAACCAGTAAGAAAATATGAGAACTTTTAAAATTAACAAAAGCAAAAGGAGAAATGAAATCCAAATATATAGTGAAGGAGTTTAATATTGCTTTTAATAACTGATATAGCAAGGAGACAAACACTAGTAAAAATAAAGAAGTCCTAAAAATCATTAGTAGACTTGTAATGATGATGAGGTCTAGGACACTCCACCAATTACTGCAGAAAACACACTTTTTATTAAAATTGCACACCAGACATTTACAAACATTGACTACTTTACAGACAAGAAGCAATCTCAACAAGTTTCAAAATTGAAGTCATACTAAGTTTTCTGGACAAAATTCATTAAGCTAGATGTCAATAATAGAATCAAAGAGAATCCTCACATTGAAAATTATTTCTAAAACTATTTCTAAATATTCCATTGGTGGATGATGAAATCTCAATAATAATGAGGACCTACTTTGGGTCAAACATAATGAAAATATTAAATGATAATAAAATTTTGTGAGATGCAGCTAAAGCTCTGTTTATAGGAAATCTATGGTTTTAAATGCATGCATTATAAGTAAAAGAAGGATACAAATAAGTGAGCTAAGCACTCATCCTAAGAAGTGTTTAAATGACCAAGAAATTAACATCAAAGAACATTGAGGGAAGGGAATAATAAAGAACAAAATTGATAAACTATAAAATAAATATCCAATTGAAAGTCCATGTTTTGAAAAAACTGATAAAATTGACAAATGCTTTAAGGGACTTAGCAAAAAAGAGAAGTCATATAATAACAAGAATAAAAAAGGGAATGTCACTATCCTACAGACATTAACAAGACAATAATTTTATGATAATAAACTTGAACATTTAGATGGAAATAGAAAAATTCCAAGATTGGTGGGAAAAAAATTGGTGAGCTAACAACCAGAAAACAACAAAAAAGGGTAACCTGAATAATAATGTAAATCTAAATAAAACATAATGTTTTTTTCTTAGAAAATGAAACCCCAGAACTTAATGGCTTCACCAATGAATTCTGAAAAACTTTTCAGGAAGAAATAATTCTAATCATATATAATATCTTCCAAGTGAGAGAAAAAGAAAGATAACCATCTGCATTGTTTTAGGATATCAAATACTGACATTGATATCAAATACTGTTGAAGATAGTATGAAATTAGAAAAATACAGGCAGACCTCATTTACGATCCTAGGTTTTTAAAACTCCTAAAAAGAATATTAACCAAAAAAAATACGAGCAGATTGGATTTATTTAGGATACAAGATTGGCTTCAGGATTTGAATATCAGTGCAATTATTACATGAACACAAAGTAGTCCTCTCAAGTGATGCAAATTTAAAAAATACTTAATTAAAAGTCACTATCCACTCACAATAAAAAAGTTCTTTAGCAAGTAGTTACAGAAGGCTATTTTTTAATATGATAAAGAGTATTCAGTAAAACAAACATAAGAACAATCATCACACATATTGGTGACATGTTGAAAGGTTTGTCTCTGACAACAAAAACAAAATATGGATACTCTTATCATGTCTTTATGCAACTTTGTACTGGAAGTCCTAGACAATGATCAAAGGTAAGGAAAAGAAGCAATGTAATGATTTGAGAGAAAGAAATGAAACTATCATAATGTATAGGTTATACTAAGACTTAAGAAGAAAATCTAAAAGTATCTACAGATACATTATTACACTAATGAAACAGTCTAGCAAGATTACTAGATATAAATTCAATATAAAACCCTGCATTTCTACATACCAGCTACAAGAATTAGGAAATGCACTTTTAAGTAAAATATCTTCTATAAAACCATAAAATCACAATATTTAAGAATAAACATAACAAAGATATGCAAGAACATAAGGCAGAAAACCAGGAAGTGTTACTGAGACATAAAAGGAAGCTTTCCCAAAGGAAGGCTGAAACAATTTCATGAATTGGAAGATTTGTTAATGAAAATATGTTAGTTCTCTCTAAATTGCTCTACAAATTCATTCAATCCCATTGAAAATACTAGCAGAATTTTCTGGAGAGTGACAAGTTGCTTTTAAATTCATACAAAAATTCCTAAGACCAAGAATAATCAAGAGTAAGAACAGTGGATAGCTTTGTACTACAACATAGCAAGATATAGATCTAAAGTAATTAAAGTAAGGCTTAATAATAGACAAACAGTCCTGGGATGTAGTATGGAGGGTAATAAATATAGTTAACAATACTGTTCTGTACATTTGAAATTTCGTAAGAGGGTGTATCGTAAAAGTTCCAATCACAAGAAAAAAAATTTTATAGCTATATGTGGTGATGGATGTTAAATTACTATGATAATCATTTTGAAATATATCATGTATCAACATATATCAAATCTTTATGTTGCACACCTAAAACTAATAGTGTTATAAGTTAGTTTTATCTCATTTAAAAAAAATAGACAATAAGAGCATCTAGAGCTAGGCGTAATATGGACAACTGAGTTTCAGCAAAGGTTGCACTCCAGAGCAACCAGAGAGAGGGCAGTCTTCTTAACAACAGGTGGTAGATTGGATATCCATCTGGGAAAAAAGTGAAATTTGAATGTTATTTTATGTCATAAATACAAAAAGTAATATTGGAGTAGATGTTCAATCTACAGATGATTGGAAAAACAATAAAATCACTAGAAGATAACATAGAAGGCTTTATTAACATCAGAATTCTTTTTTTAAAGGTTTATTCATTTATTTTGAAGAGATAGAGGGAGCATGAGTGGGGCAGGGACAGACAGAGAGGGAGACAGAGAATCCCATGCAGGATCTGCACTGTCAGCACAGTGCCTCACTCAGGGGCTCAAATTCAGCAACTGGAAGATCATGACCTGAGCTTAAATCAAGAGTCAGACCCTCAACCTACTGAGCCACCGAGGTGCCCCTAACATCATAAATCTTAAATAAGATATAAGATGCACTAAGTATAAAGGGAAAATTGGTAAAATTAAGAATTTCTGTCCATCAAGACACCATTAAGAGACAAGCAATGGACTGGGTCAATAGATTCCTAACAAACAAACATGACAACAAAATCATATTCAGACCTTAGTTTTAAAATTCTATAGATGAGCAGTGCCTGTGTGGCTCAGTGGGTTAAGCGGCTGACTTCGGCTCAGGTCATGATATCATGGTTCATGGGTTTGAGCCCCACTTGGCCTCTGTGCTGACAGGTCAGAGCCTGGAGCCTGCTTCAGATTCTGTGTGTGTCTCTCTCTCTTCCTCTCCCCTCCTCAATTTCTCTCTCTCTCAAAAATAAATAAACATTTAAAAAAATAAAATAAAAATAAAATTCTATAAATGAATGAGCAAAAGGTAAACAATAGAAAAAATGAGCAAGGGGGATGCGCGGGCAGCTCAGTCAGTTGTGTCCAACTCTTGAATTTGGTTCAGGTCATGCATGATCTCAGAGTTCATAAGATTGAACCCTGCCTCAGGATCTGTGCTGACAGAATGGAACCTGCTTGGGATTCTCTCTCTCTACCTCTCTCTCTCTCTCTCTCTCTCTCTGTCTCTGCCCCGCCCCAACTCATGTTCATGCTCTCTCTCTTAAAATAAATAAACTTAAAAAAATCATTAGAAAAAAAAAGAAAAAAATTAGCAAGGGACCCTAGCAATCAATTCAAAAAGAGGAGAACCAAATGGCCAATAAACATAAGAAAAGGTGGTCATACTTATTAGTAACAAGAGAAATGCAAGTTAAAATCACTACACATTTACCAAAATAGCTAAAATGAAAAGTACTGACTAGGAATTGGAGTGGAAGAATATCAATGGGAATGTGCATAAACTGAACATAGGAAAAGAAATTTGCACAGTTTGGAAAACTATATGGTGGTATCTTTTATAGTTTATCATATACATACCCCATGACCTAACAACTTACCACCCAGATATATACCAAACAGAACTGCATGCATTGTGCAACAAAAGACATTCACAAGCATGTCCATAATAGCATTTTAAGCCATTTTATTGGAAAATAACTAAATTATTCATTAACAGGATGTGTATATATAATGGAATACTATAGCTACAGGTAAATATAGCTACTATGCTATAGTGTAGCTCAACTATCGCTACTATACTACAGGTAAATCTCACATCATAATGTTAAAGATAAACAAGGAAGAATATATGCAAATTATTCAAATCACATTAAGTTCAAAAATAATTTAAACTATTGTATTTATGTGTTTATGATTAGGTTGTTAAACTACCAAGTAAAGTATGGAAGTGTTTACCTTTTGTGGGAGGTAGGAGAGTGACCAAAAGATAGGTTTTAGGAGGGGCTAGCAATGTCTTTTTTCTAGACCTGGGTGTTAGTTACATGAGTATTGCTTTGTGATAAATTGAGATGCATGTTTTTTCTTTACTCTTATCTCTATGGGTATTGTATAATATAAAAAAAAAAAGGTCAGCACTAGAAAAATAATCAATGGGAAATGAGCAAATAGATTCTGGAGGCATTAATCAAGTTAGGGGACTATTGCAATTGTCTATCCCAAAAGTGTAAGCACTTAGGCAAGAATGATTTCAGTAGACAAATAAAAGAGAGGACGGGTAAAAAGAATCATTCAAAAGGAAAATTAATATAAAGATAAGACATGATCATATAATATAAATACCACAAGTTTAGGAAGAAGAGAAATCTGGGATTAAATTATTTTTTTCTACTGCATAGGATCAATGGGATCTGGGCAAAATGTTTAAATTTTATGAGTCTCTGTTTCCTCACCCATGCACTGGGGAGAATGATGTATGTGGCACAGAAGCACATATATAAAATGAGATAAAAACTACAAGTGGCCAAGCACAGGATTTGACAAAATTTAGGAACTCAATGAATGCCTCTTCTCTTCCTTCAATATGTTTCTCCCAATAAAATTACCTTATTCATGTGAAATTAAGAAATTATAAGTCATCATTTGTATATTAAGAACATGTTTTAAAACTGAAAATTACATGAAAAAATTAGATTTTTAATGATTTTGGAAATTTATTTTGAAATGTACCCTGCATTTTAGTTCATTAATATTTTTATAGAATTCCTAATAAAGATATGGAAAGAAAGATTCAAACTCTATTATTTAAAAAGAGTGGAATTAAAACAAAGCTTGGCATGATTATAATTCTGAAGAATTTTATAAGTACTTTATTGTAAGATGTTTCTGTATGAGTATCATTCCGCAGGTATTCTGGCCTCTACTTTGTCTTTGGCCAGGCCCTCTCTATTAACTCTAGCCAACTCAAGAGGTGGTGACTCTTGCTGTACAAAGAACCAAAACTACATATGTGTATCATGGATCAGGTAGAACCCTTTCTCATCCCTAGCCTCTGGGACTGCAGGGTAGAAATATTTCAAAGAGAAGCTTAGAATGTATAAGACCTTTCTTTTCCTTTCATTTACAATGAGGTCTTCTGCTCGATTCCTTGGAACTCCAAAAAGTCAATAGAAACCATTTGGGGACCCCAAGGAAAATGATCTGAGGAATTGTATACCTCAGTGAGGATGTTTTACAAATTTTAATGAAAAAGGGTACAATAAGATCCTTTAAACAAATCCAATTCCAACATAAATCACCACGGTAAGAGAGGAATTCTGCACAGAAACCCTAGCCGGGAGTAAAATGCTTTAAGCTTGCCATCTTCTTGAAAGATAAAAGAGATAGGAGTCAGCTGGATGAATGGCTATACAAATAGCAGATGTAAGAAAACATCCACTTATTTTGTATTTCCATTGACACACACAAACATGACAGTTTGAACATTAAAAACTTTAGTTAAATAATTATTAAGACACATAAAGGAATGAAGGTTTGTGGTAATCTACCTGTTAATTGTACATTTCTTGGGCATTTTCTCTGACCTGTTTTTAACATCCCTCTAATTAGAGAGGATAAAAGGCATAATTTATAGGTTGTGTCACCAGACAAAATAATGACTAAATATATTATTATAACTATGAAGTCTAATAGTTAGGTATCCACCAACCATGTGTGATTATTTAAATTTAAGTGGACTAAAATTTACTAAAATTAGAAATTTAATTTCTCAGTAAAATTACCCATATATCAAATTCCTAATATCTAGACTTTGTTGGTAGCTACTGAATTCAATTGTGGAGAATATTTCCATCATTACAGAAGTTCTGTTGCATGGTGTTGATTTACATTATATTCAAGTCAGACAATTTCTTTAGGTAATTTAGTTTGTAAAACTTCATTTTTCAACATTGGGGTATTTTCTTAAAATGACTTAGATGCTGCATTGCATTATTTAGAGTGTGGTGTGACTGCTATAAACAAGGAACCAATAACAGTGGCTCAAACAAGATGTAAATATTGTACTGTCCTGAAAACAGTACAAATGGAAGCAATTTTTCCCATGACACCAGATAATCCAAGCGTCTGCTAGTTTGCTCATACAGGTTCTACCTCATGTTCTGAGATGGCTATTCCAACCCCTACCTGCATATCCACACTCCAACAAATTGGCAATCGGGAAAGAGAAGAAACGGCATTATTCCTTTCCTTGTAAGTGCATAACTCTAATATCGCATACTTTGCTACTTTCCACATTTCATTGGCCCAAAAATAACCCCATGGTCACATCTAATTATGAGGGTGCCCAAGAATGTGATTTTCAGTTTGGTATCTGTGTGCCTGGCTAAAATTTCTATTCTTGTAGAGGTAGGAAAAATTAATATTGCTAACTCATCTAGCAATCTCTCCTATACAGACCCACATTTTACATTCTCTTACACATAAAATTGAGTTTTCCTGCTTCCCTCCATTTATAGATGCTCTGGTAGAGGTGATGTAAAAATTTTATTGCATACCTCCAGAACATTAAACAAGACATTTATATTATCATCTGAATTCTGTAATAGAATTCATATTACCAGTTTTAAGTTCCATGCCCCTATAAGCAGTGAGTTACCCCCAAAACAGAAAATAGAAATTCACTCCCAGTTGGCCAGTCATTTGATAGAAACAAAATGTTAATACAAAAACATCTTATGACTGCCTAGCTTATCAATTTTTGATACTGCATGTCATTTCTTCACTGATGTCTAAAGCTGAGTATTTGAAAAGGAAATCCATTCCTCCTTAAATTTTAACATAGAATCCCACTACAGTTCATTGTTGCACAGAGCAACACATAGTAAGCATTAATAACTGTTTTACATAATATCTAATAAAAGACTCATTTCATACAACAAAGTACTATATATGTAAACCATTCTCCTCTCTGCATTAAAATACAAAGGTAAGTTAAATTAAATAGAATTTATATGGATATAATTTATTGAAATAATAATTTCATGTAAATTTTTAATAATTGAGGAATCTCTATTAATTCCACTTTTTGTTCTCTTTATGGGTTATGTGAGAAGAAAATCAGATTTGTGGATTATTAATTCATTTTATTGAAAGTGAAATAATAACATATTTTTGTGGTAATATATAGCTACACAACTCTAGCCTGAGAACCTAAGCCCTCATTGGATGACCCTGAGTTTGTGATCTACAAAGTGGTTGGCATCACAACACACTTGTGATAACAAAGTCAGGTTTGACATTGCCATCCATTTAAATAATGAGCACTTTATTAATAAAGATATATGGTATATTGAATCATTTCCTTAAAATGTTCATTTTATTTAATCTGTCATCATTTAAACCATGTGGTACCATGACTATAATATAATAATATGACTTTTTTCCAAGGAAGCAGTTTATCTTTAAAACTTTGAGAGATGCCTCTAAGCCACCCCCAGATAACTATAATATCATAGCCACCTTGACATTAAATTTATGAAATTTTTTTATCACGAAGTTCCTCATATCTACCATTTTTTCACGTCTTTCCCCTTTACCTCAAATTATCTCCTACTCTGTCAATCTCTCTCCTCACCTGAGACTTCCATGTCATTAACATAGGACCACAGAACCAAGTTACTGGTTCCCAGAGACTCACAAATATAACCCAAAAGACCAACCCCTAAATTGAGTTCAAGATTATAGATTTGAAAACTACTGAAAAACTAGGGGAACAGAATACCAGAATGTTAAGAATATTAATTGACTTCAAACTTAAGCTCTAAGATAACTATAATATGATACTATCCTATAAAAGTGAATACTTCTTGATACTTATTCTATCAAATCATCTTTAATCGCCCTTACATTTTTTACTTAAACTATTGTGAACCCACAATCCTTAATAAACAGAAAATATTTCCATTTTTCTACTTCCATTTTGTGTTTTCCTAGCTACTGGCAAAAGAAAAAATAGAATAAAATAACATAAATAGGTATTTTTCATGGTCTTCCATAGTGATTTGACTATTAATTAATAAAGTAACATTTATGTAAAAATAATGTTGGTTATATGTATTTTCTTTCCCAATTTCTTTTTAGTTTTTTATAAGATGGGGATACAAAAATATTTCCTGCTCAGTAATTAACTTTGTTCCATTAAATTTATTAGACTTTAACATCAAGAAATAATCTGAGATATGCACTTTCTATCTGTTTATTATGTTTGGGATCTCCCATCTATACTGTTTGGATCAGTCATCTCTGGAAGCTTGAACCAACTCTTTGTAGAAGCTGTAGTATCACAGAATCACCTTATGACAATTCACTTATTACTGTATTTTAAAAGCTATAATAGTGGAAAACAATATAGAGATTCCTAAAAAAATAAAAATAGAACTCCATATGATCCAGCAAACTACTGGGTATTTGTCCAAAGAATACAAAAACACTAATTCAAAGGAACACGTGTACCCCTATGTTTATTGTATCATTATTTACAATAGCCAAACTATTAAAGCAGCCTAAGTGTCCACTGATAGACGAATGCATAAAGAAGATGTGGTATATATACATACAACGGAATATTATTCAGCCATAAAACGAATGGAATCTTGTTATTTTCAACAACATGGTTGGAGCTAGACAGTATAATGCTAAGCAAAACAAATCAATCAGAGGAAGAAAAATACCATATGATTTTACTCATTTATGGAATTTAAGAAACAAAACAAATGAACAAAGTAAAAAACAAAAAAAGAGACATACCAAAAATCAGACTCTTAGCTATAAAGAATAAACAGATGATTACCAGAGGGGAGGTGGCTGGGGAGATGGGTGAAATAGGTGAAGGGAAGAATACACTTATCTTGATGAGCATTGAGTAATGTAGAGAATTGTTGAATCACTATATTGTACACCTAAAACTAATATAAACTATACTGGAATTTAAATTAAATTAAAAATATAATGGTTGGTTATGTAAAAAAAATAATTTCAATAATTTTATTGGTTTTATACTCTTGTATTTAGATTCCCAGATAAATGACCACAATAAGCTTTACTGTCTTTGCTTATTTCTTAATAAGTCCACCCCAGCATAGGATATAATCACTTGTTTCTAGATTATTGCAATACACTCCTAAATTGTTCTTCCATCTCAGTCTTACATTGGTCCAATTGATGCTACAGCTATGAAACACCCTTCTAAGTAAACTACTAGATACAAATGTGGTCTATTGCTAGCAAACTAAAGTCCAAATTCTCAGCTTTCAAGGCCCTTGCACCATACATATCACACCCACATGTCCACACTGTGAAACACAGTGTGAAACCTGAATCTATGATGTCTCAGGCTCATTTCCAAATTGATGCCTAAGGCTCATTTCCAAAATAAAGGAAAATAAATGAGGAGATGAGTCAAATTTATTTAAAAAAAATGTTTACATCCTAACGAAAATAGGTTTAAGACACCCGCCCCCCTTGACCCAGAGCCGTGAAAGAACAAAGCATATTTGGGAAACAATAAGTATTTCTATGTGGTTTCAGCATAAACAACATGGCCAGGAAAAAAATCAAACTGTTAAGAAACTTCTGTGTCACATTACAGGACCTAGATTTTATCCAGTATGCAAAGTGACATCATTGAAGAGTTTTAGGCAGAACAATGATTCAGTTAGATTTATGCTTTAGGAAACTATCCTTGTTGTCATGTGGATGATTGACTGAATAAGGAGAGAGGCTAGAGAACTTAGTCTGGAAGTCCAAATGGAAGATGATGATGGCCTCAAGAAAATGGCACCAAAAATGAGTTGAGAACTAGGGACTATTTCCTATTCTTTTCTTGTGCCCTCAGCACCTAGCATAGCACCTGTCACCTACCATCCTCAGTTTCAAACTGGGAAAGAAAAAGTGACTAGTATCAAAATGAGACAAAAACATAAATTACTGTCACATGTCCTGGTTTATTAATTCAATAGAACACAATTGCATGCCTCTGAGAGCATTGTTATAATCAACCTGTTTGTGGAGCCTTCACAGACCACCTCCCCACCACAGGACTCTTTATTCTGATTCCACCTTCTTTATGGCACAAATGCCTCAAAGAGGAAAAGTTAACTCTGTTTCATTTTTCTATTTTTCTCAAGTCTTACTTCAGTCGAAGAGAACATGATAAATTATTCCATTCAAAATTTTTCTTTGTCTAACAATTCCAAACATCCTCAACTTCCCTAGCTAATATCACACATTTGGTCAAAACAATTCTCTATTTAGTTTGTTTTGGTTTCTCAACCATAATGCCAGTTGATTGAGGGTATAAGACTTAATTTTCAACATTCATTGAAATATATAAGGCACAGCATGATAGGTGCTTTAAAAAAATGTTGTTTTATTAACTCCTGAAATTTAGGCACATTTAATTCACTGATGCTCTCATATTAAAATACAATTACAAGTAGGGAGTCAAGACTTTCATATCATTGTGATATGCAGGTGCCCTAGACTGCTTGGCAAAGTTGAAATTTTATTTAAATTTATTTATTTTATTTTATTTAGATAAATCCAGTTTTACTGAATATCTGAGATATCATATTCTACTAATGTTATGTGCACAAAGAAAGAAACTGTGTCTGTGACTGGCATAAGAAGAATTTGGTCGGGTGAGGCAGCTAGTTCTAAATAGGCTTTTTTTTGTAAAATCTTATCAGTTGTCAATGTTATTAAGATTAAAACCATAATGACCAAGATCAAAATTTGTATTGATCCAATTTCACTGACTGAATTAATTGGGATTGATTTTATTCTCCCTATACATATAATTTGTAATTTCAGTTTTAGTGGTATTTATCCCAGTTTGTTGTTCTCTAGGTCAAAATTATTTGTTAAAAGTATTGATGACTTTAATAACCACAAAGAGGAATGTGAATTCACTATCCCATATTTAGACTCAGGAAAGTTTATGCAGAGGCCATGGCCCAGGCCTCAGAATTTTTAATTATCACAAAATTTTGTGTAAGAATGGGGGTAACATGACAGGCTCACCAATCTGATACTGCTGACAGTCTGCTTGTCTGGCTGCTCAGTCTTATCTACCATCCCATCATGGGAAGAGAGGGGATAAGAAAGTACACTGAATAAAAATTTACTGAGCATTAGTTACATACAAGGCCCTCAATCCGGAAGATGCAAAGCTGAGCTGCCTCCAGGTACTGAGAATCTGCAATGCACGGTGCTTGTTCCTTTCAAATTCAAAAGTCTAGCCCAGACCACTTGTTTGGTCTTAAGCCCTGGGTCCTACATATCTAATTCCCCACTAGTTATCTCTAGTTACCCAACTACATAATTTAAGGCGCACGTAAAACTTTGTAGGACCAATTCTGAGTTAACCAATTTTGTTCCTCAAACATGGTGTAACATTTATCTCTCTGCAAATGCCAGAAACAAATACCTTTCATCTTTCTCTCTTCCTTCTAGTCATCTCTTTCTAAACAAACAAACAAACAAACAAAAAAGGCTAATTGATTTTATCCCCTAAGTAACTTGTCCATCCACATCTCGTTACTGACATTCCCCAGTCCATGCTGTCATGTGCTTTTGCCCATACTACAGCAAGTGCTATCACTCCTGGTTTTTCTCCATGTCTCCAGTACCCTTCAATTCATTCTCCTTACTGCAGCAAAAACAATCACTTTGAAATGCGAATAAGAGCAAGTATACCCTGCTTAAGTCTTTCAATCACCTCTCATAACACTTAGTATAAAAAACACAACATTACCATGGCCTCCATATGATTTAACTCCATTTTGGGCTACTTTGCCCATACTCTATGCAAGATTGGCTATTTTAGTTTCTCTAATACATTTTGATATTTTGCTTCAGAGATTTTGCATTTACTAGAATCTTCTCTCTTTCTGCAAAATTTTTCTTCCTTAGTTTGCCTGGTTAACACTGTAAAGCTGTGCTGGCTGGCAAGGTAGCCACTAGTCATACGGCTATTGAGCACTTGATATGTGGCCAGTGAGAATTGAGATGTGCTTTGAATTGTGCTAAAATATGCAATGAATTTCAAACACTTAATATAAAAAATTACATAAAATATCTTCTTACTAATTTTTATAATTATTATATGTACAAATGATAATAGTTTAGACATCTTGGGTTAAATACAAGATTAAAATCAATTTTAATGTTTTCTTTCTTCAATATAGCTACTAAAAATTTTAAATTTAATATGTGGCCTGAATTATATTTCTGTTAGAAAGCAGTGCTTGAGGATTTGTTCAACTGTCAATCTTGCTAATGTATTTTGTAAATATCCAGACTACTTCAGTTCCTTCTGTCATTTCTTTCATTGTGCTCTTTACTTCTTAATTGTAACACTTTTTCTTTCCAGTTGTAGTTTAGCATTATTTGTGCAAATTTTTATTTTCCAATGTCTCTCCTCACTGCTAAAATGCAAGCTTCAAGGGGGTTGGTGCTGGTGTAACTCCTTCAACCATTCAACTCCTTTAATAATACATAGGGAAAGTTCTGATGTATGGTAGACAGCCAATAAATAAATTCATTCATATGAATGAATTAATATATTAGTAAATGGAGAAAAAAATGACACAAAACAATAATTTAAAACACCATAATAAGTGAAAAACATAGTGACATGAATAAAGTGACAAGAATTAATGCACATGAACAACATAGCAAGAGAGGGTTCCAGAAGATGGTATTTTTATTCCTAGAGCCTTCTGAGTAAATACTGATATGTTTCCTCTTACGCTTCAAGATTAGATAGACAAAGACCAGGGGTATGGAATTTGGCAAATACCATGGCTTAGGTCCTTTTAGGCAGAGACAGTAAACTCTATATGACACTAGGACAATACCCACTGGACCCCTTGGGAAGTTCAGTAAGACATACAGAGGTCTCACTTTCATATGGGCTTTTTTTTTTTTCCTTGAAGAGGATGAATTGAAGTGAATTGAATTTTTGGCCTCAACACTCATCCAACAGTGCTATGGCCTCATTTGTGTACAGAGTGCTCTTCACTGCTCCTTGATGTTGGGTTTGGCCATCTTTGACCAATGACAAGCTAGGTAACAGTGACATTGAGCCAATTCTGACTCTCAGGCTTAAAAGGCCTGAGCTATTTCACTCACTCCCTTGCAAATCTGCCTTCTCCATGGGAAATACATGCTCACATAGCCCATTATCCCCAGGAGGAGAACAGTAATCTGGGGACCCAAAAAATAGGCAGTAAGAAGCAGAGTCTCTCTGACAAGGCCAGACAAAATCAGCCAAATCCAAGCCTCCACTCAGTGTGTAAGCAATAGTAAGTACTGCTGTTTAAAGCTACTGAGTTTTGGAATGATTAATCATATAGCAATAGCTAACAGATACATTTCAATTTCCATTGAAAGATAACACACAAAAAACCCTATAGTAATATCTGGAGCCTATTGGAAACATAATAATAATGAAAATAATATTAATACTAATAACAATCACCATTCCATAATGACCAAATGCCAAACACTATGGATAAGTCTTTATAATACTTATTTACTCTTTGCAGTACCACAGGGGAGAGGTACTGTAGTCTTCATTTGGGTCAATGAGAAAATTGAGAGTCTGAATGTTTCTGAGACAAAGCCAGAATTTCAATTCTGATTCTCTCATATTTATAATCACACAAACATGTCTATTCTCATTTTGAATTTTAATGAAATATTTGACTTTATTTGAATGCAAATGTTACCATGGAGAGTAAACAGTCTCACCAACTTTTTATTTCAATGTATCCTTTTGTAATTACAATAGTTGTAGTTTTTGATACTGAGTGAAAGGAGAGCTGGGATCTCTGTTTCACATACCATGCCTCAATATAATGAATCCATTAGTACGAAATACCTAGCTATCATTACCTCAATTTGTGTATGCAGTATATTGGAAAGTCATCACAAAACATTCTTTATTCCATGCTTTAATGTCATGATATTTAGGAATGACCATCACCTGGGAGCAGTGTTGCCATATAGTGCCCATTCAATTAAGAGAATTTCAATTAAAAAGATTTTTAGATACTTGGGCTCTTTCAAAATCATCTGTTCTTTTGGAAATGATGGTGTGTGTTTTTTTTGTTTGTTTGTTTGTTTGTTTGTTTTGGCAGAAGATAGTAAAATCTTTTTCATTTGATAGATATCCCAACCTCAAACTAGCAGTCTTTATTAACATAATTCAAATTAA